>NC_064765.1:26936631-27256452 GCF_011397635.1 Epinephelus fuscoguttatus | reverse complement strand
GAACTCTTAACAAGAGAGGTCTGTGGATTATCATGGTATAACCAGGACCCTGTTTTCAGGAAAGACAAGCTGCTGCCGAAAAGTAATTCTTCATCTCCACTGTGTTTGATGGCAGCAGGAATGTCACAGATGGATATCTGAATGCACAATGAGGAAGTGGATAACTAGGTATTTGTGGATGATTTGAGACTCAAGAGAACTTTATTGTCTACACATCCATGTACAAGAACACAGTATGGATAGAATTTTCCTTATCTGAGGGCCAGTGGGGCAACAATTAAAGCTCTCAAGACAAGTGTTACATCAGATGTGAAGTGCAACAAGCTCTGAAAAAATAAACAAGCTCCAGTGTGCACAGTCTCTTTGTCTTTATTGTTTGTCAAGGCTGACGGGGTGGTTCCTCACATGAAGCCGACTATCACTCTCTTTTCAAGATCCTCCCAACACTTCTCAGGCAGTATTCCTCCTCTCGTCCCTGCCTTCTCTGCGCTGGTACATTTCCTTCCTTTCACAGTACCACCCCTGATAAGTAATGTGTTTATCCTGTTTGTGTTGGTCGGTCTTGTTGAGACTTGCGGCTGGCAGCGGTTGAGTCATTGGGACGCATTCCTTCCAGGTGTGTCCTGGCTAACTGCCTGGACCAGTTCTTCATCTGGAGGCGAGAGACAACTCTTTTTTCCCTTCCCCCCCTCTCTCTGAAATGCAATCACTGTCAGATGAACTGCTTTAAATGCTGCACTTACAGATGTTCATGTGCCCAGGCTTTATAGCACAGATGAATTTTCCTGAAAAGCACAGCTGCAGCTGATACTTCTAACAATACTCTGAGAGTTTTAGCACATGGCTGCAAGACTTCGAGATGCAGTGTTTAAATTTAGAGGCGCCATAACCAAGGGTGTAAGTTTTATTTCAACATGAGACCATGCTGGAAGAGGGATCCCTCCTCAGTTGCACCTCCTGAGGTTTCTACCATGCTTTTTCTCTGTTAAAGGTTTATTTTGGGGAGTTTCTTCTTATCTGCTGTGAGGGTCCAAGGATAGAGGGATGTTGTATGCTGTAAGACCCTCTGAGGCAAATTGTGACTGTGATATTGGGCTTCATAAATAAAATTGAATTGAACTGAGCATTTTTTTTTGCACATCAAACACTTTATTTCTTACATTCTTGTGAATTTTATGGACCAGTTTGTGCCTTTTCTGCATCACTTGTCATCTGAATCAAAAGACCAGTGCCATTTTTTATGTTTTTATTGATAGGGACAAATGCACATGCTCCAAATCTTAAAGGGGAACTAATGTTTTTTTCAACCTGGGCCCTATTTTCCGATCTACTTTTGTCTAAATGAGTGATAGGATGTTCAGTGTTTTACATTTCTCCAGTACGAACCTAGGGCTGACCTGCCTGCAGCCCGTGAGCACATGCTATATTTAATAGGGCACTGGGACGGCGTCAAACAACGTCAAAATGCGTCCACTAAAAGTGGATTTTTTTCACACAGATAGGCTCAGACTGTTAGTGTAATTATCCGACAACATAACGGAAAGGAGAAATGAATGTCTGTGTTTACCTTGAGCCGGATTGACAATCGACATGTTCCTCTGCCTGTTGCAATTTTAGTATATGTGCTACCGAAGTAACACTGCTCCCTCTCTCTCCTCGTCCGCTCTTCAGTTTCAATGAGTTCTGCGTGTGTGTACGTCAGTGTACTCCATGTTCAAATAAATACGGATGGTCATCACATCTCATTTTTTCAGCACTTTAACAAAGTGAAGACCAAAAAAAGCAACTCAGCTTGATTATCACATTACCTAACTTTGCAGTCTGTGCATGTGCCATCTCACCACCTCTTACAACACAGCCTTATACTGTAAATTACAGTTATAATTCATGTTGTTCTTATAAAGCTTTTGGAGAGTGCTTCCTTTCCTTTTAGAAATGTCGGGCTTAATTGTGTCCCTGAAAGAAAAAGCCCAGTGAGACATTGTATGTGACTGTTACTGAACAATACAAATAACTCTGACTTGACTTGACTCCAGACCGGTGATACATGAGTGAGTCTTTTATCCTTTCATATAATGTAAATACAAGATTCAATAGCTCTGAACACACACACCGGTCTGCAAGAACCGGCAGGCTCTGGCACAGCTATGGCATTCTGAGCAAGCTGATATTTTATTATGCTAACAGCATCTGAGGACTTAAATCCAACCGCAAACACCGCAAATGAGGGGCTGGGTCTTCCCTACAGAGCAGTAACACTGTACAGCAGTCTGATGGGTATCTGTATAGTGTAAGGAAAATAAGTTTGGTGGTGAAAGCAGGTGAAGAATGAAGTGGAGACAAAAGCTCATGATGTGACAATGCGGATGAGCTTAAAAGCGCTCATGAACTGTGACAGTGTTATCTGAGTAGAGCTTGGCCTCAAAAAGAATGAAGGAAACACAATATGTTTTTTTTTTTTGCACTGGTGTTCGTGTTGAGTAAAGAAGAAGGAATGGTTGTGCAGGAAATAAACTTAAGAGGAACAGGGAAACTGAATTGTTTTTCTCGTTACATTGTGACAAATTCACTCTAACTGAGCTCACCACTTTGACCTCCTCTCCACCTGCCACTCCACCTTCCTCAGGTACCTACTACCCTCACAAAATCTCAGAGGAAATGTTGCCCAACACTTATCTTTTAGTCATACTTTGGGAAACCAGCAACCAGACAAGGGTTAGGACATGCACAACAACAAAAAATGCATTCACCTCAGGGTGTGTCTGCCTCTTACGTCCTCCTGTGTGCAGTACTCAGAGGCACGTTGGGACAGGGACAAAGCACTTCCTGGAGACATGGAACACAAAAACAATGGATCTACATCTGTCGCCTCTAAACTTTATAATGATGAGAGAATACTTTGCCTCATTTGACCCTATCGAACAGGAGTTGGACCCTGGTGGTCCCCCATGAATCTGAACCATGTGTGGACTCAAATCCCCAAGGCTCTCATTGGTTTATCTGGTCCCAAACTTAATTGCTCACATGTACGCCCATGCTACAAATCCTATTCAAAGTAGCAGGAGATTATGTTAAGTGTGACAACAGTTATGCAAAATTATTTGCCACCAAACACTGGGGTGTGAGTGAGAGAGAAAGAGACAGAGAGAAGGAGGGAGGGAGGGAAGAGAGGGAGAGAGGAACATCTGGGGTAGTTCCAGTCTTTCGTCTTTAACCCCACCCACAGGCGCATTTCTCAACACTGCGCTCCTTTACCTGTCGAGGGGAACCAAATCTGTGCGTTAAAGGACAAAAACCACATTAAAGTTGCAAGAGACCACTTCGGAATATATGAAACCGCGTGTCTGTCAACTAATAATGGACTAATACTTCTTTCGGTAAGTGAAAACTCCGCTTTTGTGAACTTTTGATGTGTCTAAGATGAGTCAAGTTTCGTTAAGTTCGCGTCTCAGCCATTTGGAAACGATTCGCTGGCTTTTATACAGCAATCTATGAAACGATTAATAATCCTGGTGGTTGTAGAAGCGCCTTATGTCGGTAATGAGCCAATCCTATAAAAGACCATATGTCCAAATAACGCAAACAGCCCGTGCGTAAAAGGCTGTTTTTCTGAGAGCCGTACATGTTTAAATGGCTGCTTTTGTGTTAACACATGCAGTTCAGGCAGCTGATGGTATTTACTTTGTTTCTTAAATAAATATTTGATTTGAATTTGTAAAGTGGAAGTACTGCTTTCTGAAATATTCATAAACTCTGGGTGTGTTAATAACGTTGGTCCAACTTGTTTCCCTCAACGGTTTGGCTCGAGGCCTACTCATTAATTGTGTGTTATTGTTAGTGGTTGTTTCTGGTAGGGCTGATAAATCAGGCCTGTGGGAGATGTTTTCACATTCAATCAGCTTTGGAAGAAAAATCGGAGATTTTAAAAAAAGTCAGAATGAAAGGTTATGTGTGACTGAAGAGAGTGAAAGCAGGATACTCAGCAGATAATGAAAACAGCTCACTCATTCCTCATTCTGCCTCATCCAGGTTCGAAGATAAACTACTACCAGCGAGAGAGGAACTCCAGAAAAGACGACTTTGACCGCCAGCCAAGGACATGGACTGGAAGACCTTCCAAGCCCTGCTCAGCGGGGTGAATAAATACTCCACCGCATTCGGGCGGGTATGGCTTTCTGTGGTGTTTGTGTTCAGGGTGATGGTGTACGTGGTGGCGGCTGAGCGAGTGTGGGGAGATGAGCAGAAGGACTTTGACTGCAATACCAAGCAGCCTGGCTGCGCCAACGTCTGCTACGACCACTTCTTCCCCATCTCCCACATCCGGCTGTGGGCCCTGCAGCTGATCTTCGTCACCTGCCCATCCTTCATGGTGGTCATGCACGTGGCGTACCGTGATGACCGTGAGCGCAAGCACAGGGCAAAACATGGGGAGAACAGCAAGCTGTACAACAACACAGGCAAGAAGCACGGCGGCTTGTGGTGGACCTATCTGGTCAGCCTCTTCGTAAAGACGGGCATCGAGGTCTCCTTCCTCTACATCCTGCACCGTGTCTACGATAGCTTCTACCTGCCAAGACTGGTCAAGTGCGGCGTGGATCCTTGTCCCAACCTGGTGGACTGCTACATCGGCCACCCCACCGAGAAGAAAGTCTTCACCTACTTCATGGTCGGAGCATCGGCCCTCTGCATCATCCTAAACATCTGTGAGATCATATATCTCATCTCCAAACGCATCGTGCGATGCGCGAACAAGGTCAAGAGGCGCAATCGCAACGTGGCTGTGCATCACGAGGACTACACCAACAAGGGCCCCTTTGACGACTGCGAAGTGAATACGTCGAGGCTGGACCTAAAGGACAAGCCTCCATCCTTTAGGAGTGCGTTCAAGGCTTCACTGCGGCCTGTATCTGCACTCAAACATGAGGAGAAGATTCGGGCCTCTGCCCCCAATCTGTCTCTTTCATGAGCTGAGGCTGACGATCAAGAGATCAGCAGTGCTTGGGCTAGAACTCAATGACAAACCTCAGAAAACAGACTCAGAACTATGAGCCAAACTAAAGTATGTGTCAAACCCTGGAAGTTGAGTCATCAGTACTGGATTCATCCCGTGGGCGCCTGTGTTCACATCTCACAGACTCTTTTTTTTGAGTGTATGAACTTTGGGTTCCAAGTCAACATACTCAATATTTACAAGTCAGCTAAAAAGCTAATTTGTTAATATATTGGTTTTTGAATACAGTACAGGTCTGTGTGCCTTGTCAACATCACCCCTTCACTCGTATTAGCACATTCCTGTGAGGTTTCTGTCTTTCTTACTATCTGAGTTTTGACAGGAGGGGAATAAACTGAAAGCTTCACTCGAGGAGGCAGGACACACCTGGCAGAGGAATTCACCCTCCCTGCCAGTGTATACAGTGGTGTGTCAGGGCTCTGTTGTCACTGGATGTTAGATGTACATTTCGGTGATCTCTTTTGTTGAAATGAATTGACACAATAGCTTTATGCTCACCATTTGTTGTCCTGATGACATAGATGAATGGTTAACAATTCTCCATCGGAGTGTGGACGCTCCAAAGTCATATAGTTATGGCTACGTATTACTTGAAGGTGTGCAAACTGGCCAAAAATGTTTAACTGCAGTTTTTTTTCTCAGATAAGCAACAAAATGTGTGTATCATTTACATATTTCTTTGTCTAAAGCCTTGGCGGACATATGCTTGGTCTCAGGTTTATGCTGCACGGTCACGCTGTACATAGGTCGCCTGTGTGTTTTGACGTGCTTGTACACAAACTCGCCTAATCCAAGACCACTGTTGATTCAAAAAAGGCGAAAGGAATGCTGCTGTTTAATTCTGTGTTGGTAGAGCGGGAGTACAGAGGAGGAGTTGGGAAGAGAAGTCGCACAAACAGATGGCTCATTGAACATTTTTGCGAGTCCCTAATCGTCCACTGTGGACATCAGGTGGAATTGTATTTTATGCACTTGTTGTTAATAGTCATTTTTACAAAACTAAATATATTAAATTTATTAAATGTGTGTTTGTTTGGTGTTTTAACTGTAAGGAGCTGCTATGGTTGCCATTTACACGTGTGGGACTCTTTTTACTCCCACGCTACTCTCTGATCATCCTTATTATATAAGGAACTGAATTTTTCCATCACTGCTGACTCATAATGAAGGTTCTTAAGCTGCCGATGACCAGGCTTGCATGCCAACTAGAACTTCACCATTTAAACTAGCTGTGAGTCATCATGACGTACTGTTTTCCTGTCTCCGATACCCATGATGTATGTGTCTAAGGGTTGTGGAGGCTTGCAGTAAGAATCTCAGTCTGCCTGTCAGACTTGTCAGTCAGGTTCTTAAAAAGGAGTGGTGAAGAAAACAGTTTTTGTTTATCCTGAATCATTTCCACAACAAACTGCTACATCACTATGGAGTTTGTCAAAGATTAACACCCACCTATGATCCGTATTTTGTCGATGATGGCTTCAAATCAAATTTTCTTCCACAAAGAAAAAACCCCATCTGGTGTTGACTGTAACAGGGCAGAAATTACAAATCCAATCCAGTTCTTGCTAAACCATTTATATGGCCTGTTTCAGAGCCTTTAGATTCATCACAGTGCTCTCAATTTTAAATTAATGACAGATTTTATTTATGAAACTTTTTTTTTTAAATCTAGTTGGATATGTACATGTTAAATTTAAAGAGACATTTTACAATAAATACAAAGCACACATCAACATTTTTTTCACAAGCCAGTAAAATGCCCAAGTTCATAAGGAGTGACAGTTGCCTTAGATGTGCTCCCTGTGTAGAAAATTAATTTGAAGACACTGATCACTGCATTTACACACTGACAGAAGTCAAAGCAACGCTTCCGTCTTCTCTCTGACATCAACAGTGAGATTATCCATCCCCAGGACATTTTTACTGCTTCATTTATTACGATAAACAAAGTGCTTCACTTTGGCTTACCCACTGTCCAGAAAAGAATGTAAGCACACTGTCAATGAATGGGTGAAGGCATAGCTTTTGATAAGCAAGATCTGTATGGTTAGACAGATAAGGCACTTGTCCCAGCTACGCTTTCATGTAGTGAATATCTACGGTTTTAATCTGAACAGAGGTAGGGGTCAGGAATACCGGTCAAATCTTAAAGTAATATTCTCACACCGGGAGAGGATGAATCAAACTAGAATTACCAAAGGGGAGAAGTGAACATACAGAAGGTGACAGCTCCGGGTTACACGGTTGTGCTGAAGTGTGCAGTCTGTGCAAAAGCCTATAGTTTAGTTTTTGTCTACAGTTTGCAGGTGGCCTGCGCTACTTTGGAGTTGGTCTTCCTGTTGAGGGTTCGACAGATGAAAGCTCCAGCATCCATCAGCTTTGAGAGGTCCACTCCCTGAGATGAGTACAGAAAGTTAAACTTGAGGTAGCTCACATCGTACAGAATTACAACTGCAAACTAAATGGTGACAGGGCAGACTGGAATATTCTGCTAAAATGGCGCCTTTAATTCATGAAAGAGCAGTTTTTCCTCCCTCATAAAGAAAAATTATGCAAGAGCAGCATCTTTAGTCTGTACTTTCAGACAGTGGGTGGGGGGGCTAAAGAGAAACAAATAGTGCCTTCTTACTGTTTGAATTCCAAGTCCATGTAGCATATACACTACATCCTCAGTAGCAACATTCCCAGAAGCCCCCTGAGCATACGGACAGCCGCCGAGTCCTGCCACTGATGAGTCTATCACACTGACTCCCATCTGCAAAACAAAGACAATCTTTACCTTGAAACTAATTAAAATTAACACTGCAACAACAATAATCAGCTACAGATATTTTCAAATAGCATTAGGATAAACCAGGTCTGACCTGTAAGGCTACGAGGATGTTAGCCAGGGCCTGGCCGTAGGTATCGTGGCAGTGCACTGCCAAGGCGTTAACTGGCACCTCTCTGCTCACTGCTTCCAGCATTTCAGTCATGCTACCTGGCGTCCCCACTCCAATAGTGTCACCCAAAGAGATCTCATAGCAACCCATGGAGTACAGACGCTTAGCTACCTGCAAGATCAGAATCAAATCTTGACCTGGTTTCATGAGTGACAGTGCTTACATTGTATTTATGTCTTTTGTCAAAGGATAATGAATACATTTCTGCCTGTTCACATAATGTAAATATGTATAAAGTGAGAACTCACATGTGCAACTTTTTCAGGTGCCACCTTGCCTTCATAAGGGCATCCAAGGACACATGACACGTAACTGCAGTGACAAGAAACAGAGAGAGGAACTCAAGTAAAAATCAAAGCCTATAATTACAATGATTTATATGTTTGTAGAGAGTAAGGCGGGAGCAAGTAATCCTACCCTCTAACTGGCACACCGGCCTCTTTTGCTGCTTTCATGACCTCGTCAAAGCGCTGTAAACTTTCATCCACTGAGCAGTTTATGTTCTTCTTACTGAACAGCTCAGACGCAGCACCAAATATGGCTACCTCTGAAGCTCCTGCCTTCACCTGTAGTAAGTACAAGCAAGAATAAGGCATTTTAAATTAATTTTTTGGACACATCACTGACAGGATTAGAAGCTGCGTTGGGAAAATATGTTGGTATATGATGCTTGACACTCACAGCAGCCTGGAAACCTTTGAGGTTGGGGGTGAGGACTGGGTAGGCCACACCAGGCTTTCTGCTGATGCCCTTCATCACCTCCACCTGGTCTGCCATCTGACATGAGGACAAACATGACAGAAACTAATTAATGCTGGAGAAAACAAGGCCACTCCATTCCCACACATTGCAGTTTCTGCACCACCCTGTGTGGGGTGTGTCAGCACTTTCCACATGACTGTCTCTGGGGGAACAAACTCACCTGTGGAACCCATTTTGGGGACACAAAGCTGGTGGCCTCAATGACTGGCAGCCCTGATGCTGACAACATGTCAATCAAATGAATTTTGGTCTCTGTTGGCACGATGGTCTAGAATAGAAACAGTAAAACAACAAGATGAGACTTGATAAACATTGGTTACATAACACATAAGCTGTGCACCTACTCCATCTCTGTACACGGATGCTTGAAAACAGAGCAGTGTTAACGTTAATGTAGAGGTTTCCTGGCCATAGTGGCAGCTATGTAATGAAATTAACAAATTAATCTTACATAATCTCACCTTTTCATTCTGGAGTCCATCTCTGGGTCCCACCTCCACTATTTTCACCATGTCTGGAAGAGCTTTACCTGCTCTTACGCCAGCCTACACACACACACACACACATTTAATACAGGTGTAAAGTAGCGTTACATTACAAATAGTTGACCTGTTCAGCCTGACAGGTAGCATAACTAGCAGCACCTAGATTACCAAACGTGTCCGTGTTAGCTTAACCGTAGAGGACGCTAACAGCTAACTAACCAGCGCTGTCATCCAGGCTGCTAGCTAAACATGCACAATACAGTTAGTTGGAAGATACAAGGGAAATAAAACTCACTATTTTGACTTTGGCTGCTGAGCTAAACGCTACATACTGTTGACCCATTGCTGCACTAAATGTGTTTCTGTTGACAAGCCTCATTACAGCCGCCATGTTGGTTCAGCCTCTTTTCTGACGTCACTTCTTCACCGAGAGAGGAGGAACGTTGACCTCGCAGATGGTAAGAGCACCGCAAGCGCCATCTATGGGCCGGGAATTTGAATTGAAAAATCATGTTTGAATCAATTTATTAAAAGTATTAATTTGAATTTAACCCCCATTACCAATTAGATACGTATAAAAATCCTACATAATATTTACCCAAAACTATATGTTTATATTGCTTCGCTAACGGTAATGTCAGTTAGTTCTTCCTGTAGAAATTGACCTCTTTTACAGCTGCTTTTTGACCATGATGTTTTGGTCAAATTATCATTTTCAACTACATAAACACAATTTTTACTTTTAAAAAAATGAAGAATTTTAAAATAAGTTACTATATTTTTGCTTTTGGGATTTTAAAAAGAATACTCATTTTACTTTTG
Organism: Epinephelus fuscoguttatus; assembly: GCF_011397635.1. Lineage (NCBI taxonomy): Eukaryota > Metazoa > Chordata > Actinopteri > Perciformes > Serranidae > Epinephelus > Epinephelus fuscoguttatus. The sequence continues at coordinate 27,246,430 of NC_064765.1, read as the reverse complement.
TTTTTCAAGCCTTTACATACCTCTCTAAAATGACATTAAAAAAAGTGTACACACAATTAAATATTATAGTTGCAATTTGAAAACAGAATCTGCCTTTATTTTATTGTATTTGCGTATTGCGTAGAGCCTCTGCATAGTACCACAGAACCACCTCACTCATCTAATTTTTCATATCTTTGCCCACTAGATATATCATAAAATCTCAGAAGTGGTTTACCATGTTGAAACTTTCTGCTCAGACTATCCTCATGTGACAGATGACACTGCTACACGTCTTTCAGCACGTTGATGTATATGATGGGATAAATCCCTCTAATACAGGTCGCCAAAGTCCTTTGTGGATTAAAAATCCTTTGTGTCATCAGTGTACAAAGAAATTAAAAATAAATTCTTTTGACACCAGCTCATTTACTGCTAAAAAACAACATTGATCTGTTTGATTTTCTTTACAATAAGCATTACCTCCTTGTGGAGCAGCTATACATTGGAAAAAGGTTGAAATAGTTTTGATTATGAGCCCAGCAGTCATCCAAAAGCATCGATATGGTGGAGTGTTTTTACAGTATGAGTGTGAAGCAGAATGGAGATGGACCTAATAGTACAAGACCAAACAAAAACAACACAGCTACAGCTTATGCAAAAACACTGGTACATTGTAACAATGTGGGTAAGCAATTTAACCGGTACCTGCCAGTAGTTACAACAGCATTTCCAGTGTCCACCTGTGTGCTTTTATCCATGACACCAATTCCCATCCTCGATGAATGTAGTATTGCTCATTAGATTGCACTTTCCATTTACACTAAAATATGGTGAAAAGACAGACACCGCAAATGTATAAAAATATCTTTAATGTGTCAAAAAGTAAAAAAAAACACCAAATAAATTATAATTGTTTTTTATAGTATCATAGTGCACATCATAATCTTTAAAAAACTGCAACTGTGTGACATTGTGGGGAACAAAAAGTCTGCTCTTGACTTCCCCTACAGAACACAGGGAAATAGCAGAAGAATCACAACTCTTTCCTTGTCACTTCACTTTGCACAAATGCCAGCTTTTATCAAAGCAGAGAGTCCCAAAGAGTAGCAAAGGTGTACTTCCATGCATATAAAAAAACATATTTGCAAGAGTAATTATTTAAAGATAACTGAAGCAAAGGAAACACTGAATATGCATGCTTTGGATACTGCATATATTTATGAAGCTTAACAAAAAGCATTCCATCGTGTCACAAAGGTCAACATCTCATTTAAAGTAATTAAAGAGTTGCATTTAACTAATAGACAACTAATATATAATAATTGTGTATTTACATTAGTGAGTCGCATATTTTATGCATAAATTCTCTGGCATGGCTTTATCTCACACACACACACACACACACACACACACACACACACACACACACACACACTCAAACACAGTCAATACTCGTATTATGCTTCTTCAGACACACACACACACACACACACACACACACACACACACACACACACTTTGGTTCCATTTCACTGCAGCTCTTCGTCACTGTCGTCCACCTGTTGGATGATGAGGTCGGCCCCCGAGTCTTCAGCCAGGTCATCATCATCGGTTACCATCCAGCTCCTCTTGCTGTCCCCCTCCTCCTCCCCGTCCACCCCCAGTAACAGAGCCGGTTCCTCATTGGCGCCATCTATACTGTCCATGGGGATGTCATCACAATCCACTTCCTGGATGCATGCAGTGCACATGCGGTAGCGTCGTGTGCCCTCACACACCACATGCCCGGTCTCCTCTGTCACCTGACACTTACACTTCCTGCACACCAGCTTCCTGGCTTGATGGATCTGTGGAGAAACAAAACCGGTTGGTGTTTTTGTAGCTGTATGGGTACAAATAAGTGGTTGTAAACATAAGAAAACAATGCATCTTTTGTCTTCCGATCCTATAGCGCAGCCTGGGGTGGAAACTTTATCACCATTTCTTGTGAAACTATTAAACCAAAATGAATGGCTTTCACCTCCTGGTTGTAAATAAACCCACCGTCTCAAAATGGCTACGAAGATGCTCCAGGCGAGTAAAGCGTTTATTGCAGGCCTGACAGGGGTATGGCCTCTCTCCAGTGTGGCAGCGCAAGTGACGCTTCAAGTCTGCCTTCCTCTTCACCGTATGTGTGCAAAAGGGACATTTGAAGCGCATAATGGGGTTGGAGTCTGCAAAGAGGAAGAGAAACTGTTCAGAGCTTTGACTTTTCTGTTCATTCTCTGGATATCACTGTTGCTACAGAGCTGTCTTCTTTTTATGGTTACATAAAGTTAATGTCAGTCTGCTGATGATGTGGTTCCTTTTCTCACTTCTCTAGAGAACTACTGCCTTTCTGTTCTCTCACATACAGGCCAACTCACCTTTATTAAAGTGTCCAATAACACCCACAATAGGTGGAAGAGTGGCATACAGCTCCTCTGCCTTTTCAGCCTTTTGTGTCCTCGCCTCCTGAATGTCTAAATCTTCAGGGTGGTGGGAGCGTGTGTTGTTGGATGCTCTCCTCTTAGCTGCCCCTCTGCTTCGCCGGCGCTCCGATCCAGGCAAGGTGTACAGAGGGTCCTGAGGGTCGTGCAGATCGTCTACCTCTGTGTTGAGATCATCAGCAGGGCTGCTTGGGTTAGTCTTTAGAACAGAGGCTGATGACTCCTGCTCTGGGTCCTTCCCCATAAAGCTAGACTGGGATCTGGAGTTGTCCCGGGTCCAGAGGGCTGGTGGTGGGCTGACAGAGCTGGGGCATTGCTGCTGCTGCTCTGTGGTCTCTTCTCCCGCTCCGCTGGTGAAACTGCAGGTCTCAGACAAGCTGAGGCAGCGCTCGCTGTCTTCATCCTTCACACTGATGTCCAAGGACGACTTGATGAAGTTCTTGCAGTAGTTGATGACATTGTTCATCTGCAAGTAGCTGGCTGCGGACATCACCTCAATCACATTGTGACTGGAGAGGTCCAACTGGCCTGAGTAGATGAAATCCAGGATGACGGTGAAGGTCTCGGGGCTGAAGACATCAAAGGTGGCGTTGACGGAATCAGACAGCACGCCGGGGCCCTGGGACAGCAGCATGCGGAAGTAGCCGCTGCTGGCGAACAGGACGTTGCGGTGGGCTCTGAAGAGCTGGCCCTCCACCAGCACGCTGCAGTCACAGAACAGCTCCTGGCGGCGCTGCTGGTTGAGCTGCTTAAGCAGGCTGCTTTGGTGAGCCACTGTGATGTCAGCGGTGTTGAACCACCTCTGAGGCTGCCTGCAGGAGACAACATGATAGCACTCACACTGGTTGTGCATGCAGTATAGATAGAATAACAGAGGGCTTGTGGACACTCATCACCGACATTGAGACACATCCATCTTCATGATGCTGAATTAATAACCTACATGCATGAGCCTATGCATTCATAGTGATATATAATTTAAAACCCTACATGTTAAGGAGGGAAGCATGTGCTCCTGCAGTGCGATTCATGGGACATCTGACCTTATGACTGTCAGCTTACCTTGATAAAAGGTTACACAACAGACCCCAGCAGGTCACACAGTGAGCACACCAGTGACACCCCCACTGATGTAGCTGTCAGTGCTCCCCTGTCTTTGTTTCTGCACTGGACTATCTCCAGCTCCGCAGACTTTCCGCCCACCAGTCTCCACTCTGCACTGTGATTGGCTGGACGAGCCTTCAATCAAAATCTTCTTCTAATGGGCTACACCCGACTCCAGTCAGAGAGCATCGGGTGGCAAAACCCTGTAATCATCATCCCTGAGGGAAGCTAAAGCGCGCATGAAATCGCTGATATTACAAACACAGCAGACTGGTGAGAGCAAATAAAGCACTGTAACCGGACATGTCATCTAAAGAGAGGGACAAAAAATGCCGCAACCTCATTTGCAGGATAGTTCTTCTTTTCCTATAGTAACCTATTTAGCCATTCTCACGTAGACTCTGAATTACACGCATTCATTTTTAATTATGCGATGCTTGCTGACAGGCTCCACAGCGCCCGATAACCCACGGTGCAACACCCGCCCTTTAGACTCTACACTGCTCCCCATGTCACACGAAACCAAGTCTGGCGTCTTCACCGAGCTATTCTCCCTCATTTCAGGCATCAGTCGACCTACAAAACGACATGACTGTGCTGCAGTCCTGCGAGAGAAAAGCGGGCAGCGGCGCACCGGAGCAGCCCAGTCTGTCCTGGAGCGACGCCCACTTCAGGCTCCGGCCAGCACACAATAGAAAAATAGACACAAACCTCCAGCAACTGAGCATGCTGCGAGATGAAAAATAAATATATTCGCATGGTATATCATATTAGGGATGCGACGCGCTAATACGCCCGTTTTCATCCTCAAGACCACCCCCACTTCTCGCCGGAGGTCCGGAGCGCAGCGAGCAGCGGGGAGGATTTGCCTGCTGCCCAAACCCAGCGACTCTTTCCCAGGCGTGAGGTGTCGGCAGGACCCGCTTACGCCCCACGCCGTGATACCCCCCAACAAAATCCATCGATACTCACTGGTGACTTGATTCACCCGGCGCCCGATAGAGTCTACTCGCCCCCAAGTCTGCCACCATTTCCATTTTTAATTTCTTCTGCCTTTTTTCTTGGCTCTTTTTTTCTCGTCCAGGGTCCACAGCCAGGCACTTCCTGCTCAGCCCTAAAGACCGAAACCCGGTTAGAGCGACTGGAGCACTGTGCTGACGTGGGTGTTTATTAACTGGGTGCCCGAGGGTTCAAGGAGCCATTTAAAGCCCTAGTGCCCCGTTTATATGTGTTGTATGGACGGAATATTAACACTGAATACCCCACCTATGTAAAATTGTGCATTATTTCTACAGTAATTCTGCAGGGATTTTTAGCCTGTTTGTGAGACCATATCGTACTGGTACATTTATTTAATCTGCCTTTGCATCACTATAATAATCTGTGTTGCTCAATAGACTTTTCAGCACCCTTATTATATTTACAGGTGAGTATCTTTCACTATAATATTCTTATGCTTTTGTTTTTGTGTGTCACTCAAGAATGTTCCTTTCATCTCATAACGGAGTCACCACTGCAACAGTCAGTCCTATTTAATTACAATCATTTGAAACAGTCCGGTTTCACAGTGGAGTGGGAAATGAAGGCGTCACTTTCCTCAGTAAGAAAATTAATTTATTCTTTCATTGTTATGGCTCACACATCAATACATTAATGGAGAACAAATCCATTTTTAATTTGAAACAACAACACAATGAAATCATACAGACATGTTTACACACCTCTCCTTGGATGTAAACAGTAAAAAACCATTAATAGAGAACAAATGGAAAATTAGATGTGAATATGAAGTCAGTCATCGGTTTATAGGCTATGCAAAAATGAGGACGCTGATGGTCTGCTTTGGCCTGGTGATTCAGAAGAGGACTGAACAACAGCAAAAGGCTGAAGTTACATCAAGAGGATGGGCCATTGGTGAATCCGGTGGGGTTCATGGACTGCCAGCGCCAAAGATCCTCACCTGCATGAGTAGGAAAAAAACAACATTAGGGTATTGTGTGGAAAGATTTCACAAAAATCTCTATAAAATACATATAGATTTTGGCAGTGTGGCTGCGCTTACACATTCTTTCCAGGCCAAATTCAGCCTTCCAGCCCAGCTCCTTCTCAGCTAGACGAGGGTCGGCGTAACAGGATGCTATGTCTCCTGCCCTGCGTGGGGCGACTTTGTGTGGGATCTATAGAGAAGACGCATTTAGTTTAATCAACAGAAAGGAAGGTATTCTAGCCTAAAAAGTGGCAACTCCCGTGGATTGGGCGCCACCTTCACAGTCAGTGTCAGCTTGGCCATCATTTAACGCACACGATAACACGATGTCGTGGGGTTACTGCTCCTAGTCACTTCAATTACTCTCAGAAAACACGATACAATCCCCAACCCTAAAGACAATTTCCTTTGGAGAGAAAAGAGCACCTCTGTCACTCACCTCTTTCCCTGATGCCTTCTTCATGGCTTCCACCATCTGGAGCACAGAGTAGCCTGTTCCTGTCCCCAGGTTGTAAACCTACAGACACAATCATGCACACATGCCAGCACTTCCATAAGTAACTCAATCATGTATGGATGTGAATGCACAATGAACTAGAGAATGCGTTTTACAGTGCTTTTGCTCCTTTCTCAAATGTACCTTGCAGCCGCAGTCTTCCTTCAGCTTCTTCAGAGCTGCTATGTGTCCTTTTGCCAGATCTACAACGTGGATGTAATCTCGCACACCTAGCAAGAGAGAGAAAACCTTGAGCTCTCTGCCCAAAAGAATATTTTAAACCACAATCAAATTTGTGCACTGCAGTAAAAGGTTTTCTCCATTACCTGTCCCATCAACTGTGTCATAGTCGTTCCCAAATACACTGAGGCACTTTCTTCTCCCAACGGCAACCTATGAGAGAGATGAATTCAGCAATGCAAACAATGAATATGCATAGCATGCTCTCATCAAGCTGTACAATTATCAGAGAGGTCATGTACCTGGGCAACATATGGCAGCAGGTTGTTAGGGATACCCTGTGGATCCTCTCCTATCTGGCCAGAGGAATGAGCTCCGATTGGATTGAAATAACGCAGCAGCACTGCATTCCAGTCCTGCTCACACACAGGCAATAATGAGACACCATATGTATATGTGTTTGTGTGCATCTGTAAATGCTTTTGTACCTTCTGAACACTACCTTCTCAGCTTTACAGTGGTCCTTGATCATCTCCTCAATGAAGTATTTGGTCTGGCCGTAGGGATTGGTGCAGCCCCCTGCCGGATGCTGCTCGTCGATTGGAAGATACTGTGGGTCTCCGTACACTGTCGCTGAGCTGCTAAAGACCAGATTGTGCACCCTGTGAGCCTGCATCACCTGGGACACATGCAGATGCAAACAAACATGGCACACACGTACAGTCAGCGGTCTAAAGCAGACACACGTGAGCATAAACGCTAAGTCTGGCGGACACAGTGAGCCAAAAGTTATGCAGTGTTAGAATGAGCCTACTCAGTATCAAATGAACACACGCTGTCATGCACTCAGCGAACAATGACGAAAAGCAAATAAAGCTCAATCTTGAAATGAAAAGTGAAGTGCAGATTTAACTGAGGACAGATGGAGTCAGATCACAAGACAAAAGTTTAAACTGACCTCTAGCAGATTTAAGGAAGCGGTGAGGTTGACTCTGTAGTAGCGTAACGGCTGCTCCACTGACTCGCCAACAGCCTTCAGACCAGCAAAGTGCATCACCGCACTGAAAGAATGCTGCAAACACAGATAGATTGGCATGATGACTCTCTATAACTAATACACAGTATGATAGCATTAAGTCACACTACCTATTTTCACTGCAACCTGAGAATGTGCAGTGGCCAGTGGGAACATTCTTTGGTAAAAAACAAGCAAACAGAAGTCTATAAAAGATTGAAATTACATGAATACTAGTTTATGTATGAGATGGCCCTGATTGTTTGAAATTAATTTAATTCTATACTGTCCTTTATATCATGATTTACAATAAATTTTGTTTATAAAAAGTCCAAATTCCTAAATTAGGTTTTGATAGGTATGGCTAATGAAACTTTAATCGAATACAACTTTGATAATGTTTTGGCATTCTTGGAGTATCTTTTAGGGCTTGGGATAAGAAGAAAAGTGACCTGTGATGGATCCCTCTGACTTGGTTTTGTATGGACTGCGGACTATTAGTGAACTGGACCAAATAGTATTTGACACTGATTCACATAGATGTCGATTTGGTTTTGGCTGGATCTATGTATTGTGTCTTGTACTCAGGGGGCTGTGTTTTGTATTTTATTTTTTGTAGTCGGATATCTCTCAAAGCTTTGGTTGTGGGAGGTTTATATCTTTTTTTAGGGCTTGATAATGTTTGTGTTAATGTCTGGATGATGGTTTATGTATTGTGCTGTTGGATGATGGGAGGTTATCATACTAGAATGTTTGGTTTGTAATTGGTTAATGTGTCTGAATAATCCCATGAGGGATGGGTCATGTAAATAAACAGCCGTGAAAATAAAATATGCATTAGTTTATGTTTCATTCATCAAAGATTGAGTCTCCCAGGGTTTATTTAATAATATTAATATTACAGATTAGGAAAATAACACATTTTGTTTTTACATGTAGCGAAACTACCAGTTATTTACATTATCCATCAATCCATATTTTTTTTTGATTGATCCTTTTATCAAGTGCCTATAATATGTCTTCAGACTAGTGAAAAATGCCCTCATCATTTCTCAGAGCCAAAGCTGACATACTGAAATGGCTTGATTTATCTAACTGACTGTCCAAGCTCTCTTTGTGTTCAGTTTACTGTCATACATGACAAAATAATGCCTAAAATCCTCACATTTGAGAGCATTAAACATTTGTCATTTTTGTATGAAAAATGACTAAAAATGTTTGCTGCTTATTAAAATAGTTGCAGGTGAATTTTCTGTCAATCAACTAAGAAGTGAAATGAGTGCTTGTTCCAGTTCTATTAAGATTAATAAATCAGCTGCAGTAACTTGCTCACCTTTTTGAAGAGTTTTTCCAAGCCAGGTTTGTCCAGAAGATCTAGTTCATGAAACTCAATGCTGGTGTCAAGGAACTTCTCTATCCTACGTATGCTCTCTGGCACGTCGCCTTCTCCTCCATACACAACAGGATGTAGCATGCACACACACACCCACACACACACACACACACACACAAAGTAATATGAGATATGAGTGACACTGCATTAAACAAACACATGTTGAAATGCCATGTTGACAATGACGTACAAAGTCATTCATCGGCCTTTGTTAAGGGAGCTTACCTCTGACAGCATTACTAAAGTTATCTACCACAACTGGCTGGTAACCTGCGTCAATGAGCTCTACCACGCAGTGACTCCCAATGTAGCCTCCTCCACCTGTGACCAGCACCTTCTCTGCCATTCTCTCACCTGTCAAATGCAACATACAATCGAGTACATACAATAAACCGTCCATTCAAATACCTGTTGTGGTTATTTCAGGTGACATATTTTAGCAGTAACAGAATAGCTCGAGGCGACACTCTAGACCTGCTCTGGAAAAACAGGATGTCCTTTAGTCTGAGCCCATTTGAGCAACCTGAAAGTTTTGTTAGACCCAGCTGAGATAAGGAACCCACCCACACTGTCCCATATATCAGACAGTGCAAGCTTCAACCTGTCAACATAAAACACTTAAAGTGCCTGCAGGATACTATCTGTACCTACTACTTTACATTGTAGGGGCTATCACTGCATTTTGAGAGCGCATACTTTCTAAGGACTCTAAATAAGTGTCAAATTCCTTGTACTTTGCCTCACACAAGTTTTATGATATAATTCCATTCAAAACTACTGACATGAACACAGTTTGTTTCACTCACATACAAGTGACTACATGCAATCCAGGCTACACTTTAACTCTCTTCTTATTTTCCTACTTCACAATTGTATTATTTGGCTATACAGACTATACAGTAAAATCAAACTGATTAGTAACGGTCTGTATGTAAGTGTAGCCTCCCAAAACCACACCTACAATGTGTTTTGTTAATACGTTAATATGTCACCGTGTACCCATTACGTCTTAGCCAGTTACACCCAAGACTAAGTAACTTAACTAAAGTCCAATGTAGAGTGCAAAGACACAACTTCATTGACAAACTGTCAAAATGACACCACATAGTACGGAATGATTGAAATGTCAGTGAAAATACTTACTGTATTTCCTGGTAGGAATGTAAACTGTCGGTCCCGGCGAGGTGTCTTGATGAAACTGGTCAGTAGAAGCAAAGGAGGTGTGTGTGAAGACAGACTGGAGGTTTATTTGTCACTTTATTAAGTGAAGTTTCCCATCTCTCCTTCAGACATTTCTTTACTTCCTGTGAAACGTGGAACACGGAGCTAAGTTAATGATTAGCGCGCCATTTCCTGTACTTTTTTTTCAAAATAAAAGCACACACATTCTTTAATTCGCACCACACGACATTAACTGAGCTCTAGCGTGAACTGTGATCTATCAGTTGACAAATATGTGATGCAATACCATAAGGAATAACTACAACTGACGATAAACTTGTGTTCAACGTGACATTATTCAGCTTTTAGGTTTTATTTTGAAGTATATAACGGATGCAGTCAATGCACGGTCGTAAAATTAACGGTCCTCTGAAGTCACCTCCGTGGTACGTGACGCCTCACATGCCGCAACGTCAGACACACCGTTAATGAAGCCACGCCTCCGACCATTCACACAGGGAGGTGATTGTGCTGAGCATCCAGCACCGTGTGCAATCCGTAATACACCGGGCTGCAAAGGGAAAGTGCCACGTAACTAAACAAATACAGTCCAGAGCATTCACACACACCAAAGCTATATGCTGCAATGCAAGTGGAGCTAAACTAACTACAGACACTTTTACTTTTCTCATATATGTCTGAGCATTCAGTCAAGTCCATCCAGTTTGCACACAATAAAAGGTAGTTATATTGTTTTATTATTGTTAATCTACCTGCCGGCCACACTTTCCCGTCACAGACAGAGCCCAAAGCCTTCTTATATCAGACCATAGCCGTACAGGACTTGCGTAATGGATACACATACACAAAGCATATTGGAAATATACAAAATCATGGATGGATTATGAGACAATGGGCCCCTGGGCACAGATATGTAACGGGCCCCACCACCTCTCCAACATAATGCAATACACAAAGACTTTGTGGTTTTGCATCTCTTTGTCTCCTTGTGGTTGATTTGTGTCTTTTTGGGGTAATGTTGTGTCTTTGTGGAATATTTGTGTCTCTCTGTGGTCTTATTGTGTCTCTGTGGTTTATTTGTGTCTTTTTGGGGTAATTTTGTGTCTTTCTTTAGTAAGTTTGTGTCTCTTTCTGGTCATTTCGTGTCTCCTTGTGGTTGTTTTGTGTCTATTTTGGGTAACTCTGTGTCCTTTGTTAGTTAGATTGCATCTCTTTCATTTTGTGTTTCTGTGGTCTTTCTGCGTCTCTTTGTTGTCATTTTGTGTCTTCTGGTGGTTATTTTTTTGTCCTTTTGAGGTCATTTTGTATGTTTTTTTTGTGATTTTGTGTCTTCTAGTAGTTATTTTGTGTCTCTTTGTAGCCATTTCGTGTCTTATTGTTGTAATTTTGTGTAACCGTGTGGTTGTTTTGTGTCTTTTTCAGAAAATTTTGTGTATTTTTTGGTCATTTTGTGACTCTTTGTGGTCGTTTTCTGTCTCTTTGTCTGTTTTTGTATATTTTTGTGTCTTCTTGCAGTTCCTTTGCATCTCCTTGTAATCTTTTTGTGTCCCTTTTGGTGTCATTTTAAATCTCTTCCTGGTCAGTACGTGTTATTTTGGATGACATTGTGCAAGTGAAGGCCAGGGGGGCCTGTGACCCTTTGGGCCTGTGCCAGGTAGGCCCATTCAGTAATCCATATATGTACAGTGTAAATGTCTCTCTGTTACTGAATGTATTAAGAAAGGCACATCCAAATGGTAATATTCATAAAAATATATAATTAGGCCTATATCACAAACTTAAAGAACAACAGCAACCATTTGTATCATATTTAAATTGAATTAGAGGAGAAAAACCAAGCCTCAAAGCCCCATGTTATTTTGGTAGGCTACAATATATCATCTGACATGAGTAATAACGAGACCGGCACACCAGCAGAAACACCTTATCCCTAATTCTGAGAAACAATAATCTCATATCTACAGTTACGTATTATTTGATTTTTTTGTGTATGTGTCCTTTCCCACACATATTTTCAATTTATGGTCAAATACTTGCACTCAAGCTCCACAACTTTAACAGAAATCATCATGAAATCATCAAAAAAGGTTTCCAAACCCAGGAATTTCACACTACTCTACTAGATAGAGAGCTCGCAAAATAGGGCTCCATTTCTTATTAACTTAATTTCCTTGTATGCTAAATAGTGCATGTTAAAATGTATACTGGAATCATTATGTTCACATAGACAGCTGTTGTTTTCCATTACCTTTGTGTGAAGTTCAGATTCATTCTTTTATATCCTGTGCCATTTCTGAAGCCCGTTTGCCAGTCCTGCCCTGCCCAGAGACACTGGCACATGAAGAAAGGCAGCAGAATTGTGAGGAAAGAAAGATGAGACGAGTCGGATACCTTAGAGATGAAGTTTGCTTGCTTCATTCACTGAGAATTCCGCTTCTTTGTTAGAGAGGACTTGGAGCTGATGAAGAAATCTCAAGGGAGGAAAACAAAATGGCAAAATACTTCAGCAGGGGTACATGGTAGCTAATAATAACAACGAAAACCAATCCAACCATTCAGAGGAGGACAGAGGAGAGGAGACAGAAGGAAACATTTAAAACTCAGAGGGGGAACAACATGTGACTGTTTGACTGTCAGAGAACAGCAGGCAATCAGGACTGCCATCTCTCTTACAAATTTTGTTCAGTTTGAAACCATTTTACAAGCTCCTTTTGGATCAACTCTGTGCCTTCAAGTTGTTACATCAGGTTTGTTTCTGATGCAGGTCAGCAGCATGATTAAGCTCTGCCTGTGTGTATGTATTTCCATGAGTGTATGGCTCCACGTTTCCCTCGGGTTGCCACCCCAGCACCTTGGATGGCTGCGGCTGTGGAAGGAGGGTGAAGGTTGCAGGGAGTGCAACCAGCACCTCTGTCCCCCACTCCCCAACAACTGTCCTGCAGGTCGGGTGCGGGACGAATGTGGATGCTGTGAACAGTGTGCTAATGTGGAGGGGCAGCAATGTGACCCGGATGGGGCTCAGAAGTTCTACGGCCGCTGTGGAGAGGGCCTAATCTGCCAGAGGAAAATGCCAAAGAGGGGACACAGGGCTGAGCCAGAGCCTACATGTGTATGTCAGGACAAGAACCCTGTGTGTGGCTCAGATGGTTGGACCTATCCAAATGTTTGCCAGATGAGAGAGGCTGCCAGCCGCCATAATATAACCCTTGGGCGCATTGGAACAGGACCTTGCCACTCTGGTTAATTAACTCTTTTTATTAGTGCAAGAAAGTTATTATTTTCAAAATGTCAGTGCATGTGAATATTGGTCTTGATAGGGAACTTTAGGGGCCCTAGTTGTGAACCTTGGGGTACTCCTTTTCTTCTGCTGCAGCTCCCCGTGTCCTTCGAGGCCCCAGAAACCTGTTCAACTACACCGGGAATGACATCGTGTTTGGCTGTGAGGTCTCAGCCTACCCTCTTCCAAACTTAGGCTGGAAGAAGACAGGGATTGAAAACTTCCTGCCAGGAGATGATCCTCACATCTCTGTCCAGGTAGATACTATTTTCAAGGTGAAATGGTTAACTAAATTGATTAAAGAAAAAGGCAACATGTGGACTTCCTTCCCTAAAAATATTTATAGTTCAATGGCTGGAGTTAAATTTCTGCTAAAATGTGATTACAAAATCGATAAGTTGCCCGTTAAGTTAGCATATTTTCATAAACAAGCTCCGCTGGCCCATAAACTATACAATTTATACATATTACCATATTATCATTAATCCATTTGGATATACAAGAATATTCAATTGAATATGAGAAATGGGTTGACAATACCAGTTTAACAACTTATTAATTCAGGTAAACAGATACTGACGCATAATGAATTCCTTTCAAATACCAGTTACGCCCAAAGTATAGGCTGTGGTTTTTGATGCTTTGCCAAGGGGTGTGTTGCAGTTTCTCAGAGGTTTAGTATTAAGGATTTGATTATCGATATATTCCATAGAGAAGCTGATATTACAAGGAATAAATGCTCAAATAAATCTCTGCCCCCAAGATTCTGTTGGGCTTTGTTTTATTGGGAAATTAACTGATTAGGTGGAGACAAATTCCATCTTTATAATAGTTAAAGTAAAAGAGGTTTCTTTTTAAATTTAGCATTGAATATATCCAGAAAAAAACAAAAAGACTGGAGAAATTTAGAAGTCATATTGAATATTCATGTACCTCCTGTGAATTAGAAGAAGAAATAATCCGTCTAGAATATTTTGGGTGGATATTCAACATTATATAAAAAGAAAAAAAATGGGCAAACATGAAGTTACAGGATAAAAACATTGAATGTGGTTTGAAAGTAGCGAGGTGTATTTTTCTTTTTTATACAGTTAATTTTAGTATTGAGAAAATTCCATATTTATGTAAAGAAACAGACAGGCATTGATTATGCATCACTGAAAGTTTCATTAACAGTGTGTGCTTTGTTTGAACTGTGTCCTGTTGGGTCTGTAATTTTTATTTTAAGAGCTTTGTTTTCCCAATTTGCAAAATAGATGAAGATGTTTTTGATTAAATAGGCATTTCATAGATTTCACATAGCGAGTGCAGTTAATTTATCATGAGGAGTACAACTCAGCCTGTGAAAATAGTTGTATAGTGTCTCCTGTGGCTCTGGAGTGAGCTGTCCAAAAAAAGATGCCACTAAATTGCATTGTGGGAAATGTAGGATCCAATGTTTTTGGAGCTTCACCCATACTACGGATGGAAAGTAAGGTTATGTCTGCCTCTGCTGCTCCAATTTCAATCATTCTGTATTTCAATGTGTCTTTTTTGAGACTCCGAGCTTTTTGGCAGTGCCACACAAAATTGCCGGAGTAGCTCTTTAAACTTGAATCCCACTGGTCGATGTTTTACCATTTTCCGAGGCTGAGATAGGAATCAATAACTCACAATATTATCACAATATATTGACAGAGATTGCAATGGTAATTCAGTGTAACTGATTCGATTACGTTATATTGCAAGACAATCATCTAAGAAACATCAACGAAAGAAATACATAACCTCCAAAAAGGCAAATGTACAAACACTTCTACTGAGAAGACACAGTGGTAGAAATGAACAGACTTTTCTTTTTAACACCCACACAACATTGTGTTCTTGTGTTTTCGTTGACTTGTACACAGTCATGCATTTCCTAAATGCTCATCAACCAAAATTCAAAGTTGTTCCACAAGTTGATAACAATATGAAAAGAAGAAAGGGAGCTGATATTGATGCTTGTAAATACTTTCAACAGGGCAATGATTTATGATACAAAATTGCTTTCTTGTTCCACCCATACTGCCGACAAAAATCTAATGCATACATTTCTCACATTTGAATAGATTCAGATCATCTCCTGAGATTGAATCCTGTCTGTTTTTCAGGCTCGAGGCGGTCCCCAGCGCTACACTGTGTCTACCTGGCTTCAGATACAAGGCCTCCACCTCTCTGATGCAGGGGTCTACTCTTGCATATCCCACAATGCCTTGGGGGAAACGTCTGCATCGGCACAGCTCACAGTATTGAGACAGGGTGAGTCTCTGAGCGTCATACTGTAGACTGTAAGAGCAAACGTCTTTATTTATTTACTTATATTGTAAGTAGGGCTGCAGCTAATGATTATTTTCTCCGTTAATTGATTAGTTGTTTAGTCTGCTGTATATTCTTACTCCAAATGTTTCTCATCGCAGTGGTAAAGGTGATGAAAGGCCACGCTGAGGAGGAGCAGGAGCGCTCTGATCATCTGGAGGAAGGCAATGCTGATGGACAGCTGGCATCTGGAGATTACCCGGGATTCATTTAAATCAGTCTTATATGACCAAACAACAAGGTCTACCTTAAAGGATCAGCTGACATACTTTAAATTAAAGGGCACAATGTTTGTCCGTCACAGCTCACTGCTCCTCTGTAAGAGCTATCACGTCATTATAATTAAATATCACATCTGCTTTTATCCACCTTCTTACTGCACCAGGACAGGAAATAAATCACTCTTGTTAACTGCTGTGGAGAGTTTACTCATTTGTGTTGTATGGTTATAATAAACATGGACAATAATAAGATCCCCTTGAACACTGGCATACTAAGGAAACTGCTGACTCTTCTCCAAAACATTTAATTTGACATGACTGATACAAATTGCAGATACAAGTCACCCCTAAAGTATAGCCTCTGCCTCTTTCTCCTGCTTTCAGCACTCCACCCAGAAAACATACAGTACATTCGTTCACTGAGAGAAGAAAAAAGAGACGGATGGAGCAAGAGAAGGTGTGTCCATCCGCAGGGTCTCCGTCTGATTCTCTTCATCTCTCTCCACCTGAGTGCCAGTTAATCCTCCCCTCATCCCCTGACTCCCAGCTGGATACAGCAGCTCCTTCTGAATGGCAAGCTGCATTAACGCCGAGGAACTTTCCCCCGCTGTCTGTTAGTCAAAGCTGATTGGAGATTACAGGCCTGCGGCGAAAACACAGCCCTCCATCTCATCTCAAATCACTTTCCACCCCTTTCTCTCCTTTATCTCTCCTTCTTCTCTTCATTTCTTTATCTTCTTAATCCCAACTCTCCTCCTTTTCAATGTCATCAACTTTTGCTTGCCACTACATTTTTGCCTCTATTCAGTGCTCCTTTTTTTGACAGCTGAATGACATGAAGGATGAAGAGGAGAAAGAGGCAGAGGAAAAAAAAAAGCTTCCCCTCCTGAGTGGAGCCAGAATGATGTCATGGGGGCATTTGTCCTCCTGGTGTGGAGGCTTCCCTTCCCCTGCTAATTACCTTGTACAAACTCGAATCTGATATGGCGGATATGAGGCCCAAATACAATTATTGTGGGATAACAAAGAGATATTGAGATTCAGGGAATGAGGGAGAGACTGCAAGTGAGATAGAAGGAAAAGGCACGCGCACGGCCGTGCATGCACGCACACATACAGCAACCATGTGCATGCACACACGCTCACATACCCACCCACACACACACATAAGCACCACCACTTGTCCTTCCCCTCCATTCCCTCAGATAGGCTAATGTTATTACTGGGGTAATTATCCTCATTAGTGCCAGCAGCTGTAGAGAGCCCATTGCTTGCTGTTCAAACTCCACCCCGAACCTTTCCGTCTTCACATCCCTCTTTGTATTCCCTAGATCTCATTTAGAGACTTTGTCTCCATCCTTTGCATGCTAGGTGGGGGCAGCTGTAAAAATAGAGCCCCATCAAGTATCTAATAAGGCAGAGTTACCCCTGTTTCCTAACTTGTTAGAGTCAATTTTGTGGATGAGGGTTATGTTCTGGCCTGCGGCAGTGCATCACAGAAAGCTACATTAGAGGGCTGAACTGTGTGCAAGGGCAGGGGAGTAATTAGGATGTGGCTCAAGTGCACATTATTTATAAAATAGTTCTTCATCTACTGTCATAAGACAAGGGTATGTTAACTGAAAATTACAGCTATTTGTTTTTTTTCCATTTGTCATATGTGCCTTCTTGGTTATCTGAGTATAACTGAACACAAGATGGCACTGTTTAGCCAAATAACCACTTTAACGCCCTCCACTGCTTTTACTTTGACAGCGACATCTATCAACACTGCTCTCTCTTCTCTTCTGCTTCATGTTTTTCTTATTTACACCCCCCCAAAAAGCTATCCTTCAAAAAGAAAATTAGCTGTCCATGCAATGACACTTCCTCACTTACTATAAAGAGTTGAGATGATGGTGTGTGCATAACTAAAGGTATCGCCTTGTGTGATGTTTGTATGAAAGCACCCTGAAAATGATACTCCTTCATGCTTTTTAACTTTACGCTCTGCCTGCATCTTTACACACATATTATGAGATCAACAGCTGGAACAGGCGGCTTTACACACAGCATCCCCCTCGCTCTGTGAGATTGCCTTTTTGTTTTATTGCCAGGGGCTGGTGCGGACAGTAGGTAACCTGTATACCGCTAAGCCCCGCATCAGGCGCTAAATGTCATGCATAGCCTGTTTTTATTGGCTGATATGGCCTGTTGTACCCTTCTCCTATTCCTGGAAGCCATTGTTAAAGAGCTGGTTGTTAATGCTGCTGACCAGATGGGCTCCTTCTCCCTGCAGCTCTGACTGAGGGTGTTTACCATGCACTGGGCTGTGGATAACAGGTGAGACTGCTGCTGGCTTCTCAACCAATCGGAGGGCAGCAGATGTCTGGCCTCTGCCTGTAAACCTTTATTTGGCATTTGGGGCCTTATGGGGGTGGGTTTGATAATAACACTGAATCAAAGTGAATTCTGGTTTATATGTTTTATTTATTTACACAGGGTTATAATGTGAAATGGTCATGCAAGCTATGAAAATAAGTCCACACACATACCCACTGCTGACAAACCTCCCTGAGCCCCATACTGATTCATTTCCTGTAAGAAACTTCCAATAAGTAAAGCTGATGTATATTTTTGTGTATCTAGTATTTCAGATGATGCAACGCCCAGCTATTTAATTTTCCCTTTGCAAACTTCAGACATCATCTCCAGAGATGCTCCCCGTCCCCTGTGTGACAAAATGTTTCCAGCATTAGCCGAGCAAACAGGGAACATTCCTTTCCCTTTCCAAAGCAGGCCATCTTGAATTACTGCAATTATCATGGCAACAACAAAAGGCAGGGCCGGGCCTGGGATGGTTGAGAAGCAGTCTTCTAAAGCTTTGAATCAATCTGCCTTAATGGACGACCTGTGTCTAGCATGCATGTATGGATTAGTTTGGCCGGAGCACCTGTCCCTGTTCTGTCAACAGCAGATCAGGTTACTGGCAACACATTCACCTGGCTGACACAACTTCCTGTGATTGACAATATGCTGGCCTTTGTTCACTGCTGCTCCCACAATATCAGTGTTGCATTATGAAACAGGCTATTTTAAAAAAAAAATACCTAGGAGACGTGTATTTTTTTTTTCAATATCATTTTAAACAAACACCGGATAAAGCTGTCATTATATATAAAGTATAACACGTATCTTCACAAACGATTTCACCTAACGTCTGTCTTCTAATTTCCAGATCTGGCCCTGACAAGGCCTCTCAGGTTGATTATGAAGTTAAGCTGCCAGAGCGGCCCACTGAAGCGAGGCTGTGGTTGGGCTTAACATCCTTCCAAGGACAGCTTGTATCTGATCTGAAGTGGGAGATGAAGAATGGGAAAAATACTCTCTCTAGACTTTGCTCCTGAGTACTCAGATTTAGAGATTATATTATGATTTCCAGTCAGATAGTGTTTATTATTATGGATATCTTGTGATATTTAGAGGAGAACTGGGAAATTAGAGTATCTGACAGGATATCAAGCATATCTTCTTCACACTAGACAAGTTTTTATTTTACAAAGCGCAGCATGGGGGGAAATCCTCTTGGATTCATGGTAGTTTCATTCAGAATTAAAATCAAAAGGAGCTGATGTTTCAAAGCATCCAGCCAGCTCCATGGTACACTCATGTGTAACCATTAACTGATGTTCAAACAAACGTCACCTGTGGCCTGTACCTCCCACTGTGAACCTTTAAAGGTCAACTTCAGTATTTTTCAACCTGGACCCTATTAACTAGTGTTTTTGTGTTTAAGTGACTGATAGATTTTAAAATCCAGATTTCTAAAACTGGTCCAATACTGAGTGAGAACGCTGTAGTCAGCAGCTGTGAAACAGGCTGCAATGTAATCTTAATGGCCATTTGCGCACCCTCAGTTTGCATCTATGTAAAGTGTATGTTTTTGCCACTGACAGGCTGTGATTATTATTCTAGGTGTCTGACAACATCAAGGAGGGGACCCCTACAGAGATAAACCTTTTAATTCCTTTTAGTTTAACCAGAAACAGCACCAAAATCACTATCACTAGACCCACCAGACTCCATTTAAATAAACAGTAATTTTATTTTCGTAAAACACACTTCACTTGAAGCCAACAGAAACAAAATAAAACCAACAAAACTCATCTTGGTTTGTCTTTCCACTCTTTCAACAATCACCAACTCTGGTTTAGTTAAAATAAACCCTTAATTCATCCAGTTAGACGTGAAAATTTGGTGGATCTGTACACGCTAAAATGACTATTTATTTAAATTGAGTCTGGTGAGTTTGGTGATAGCTATTTCGGGGCTGATTCTGTTTAAACAAATAAGGATCTTAATCTTTAACAAGAAGGTCTATCTCTGTAGGGTCCTTCCCATAATGTAGAATAGTAATCTGAGTCTGTCAGTGGCAAAACAAACACTTTTTGTGGACATAGATTGACAGTGCACAAATGTCCCAACTGGTTACTTTGCAGCCTTTTTCACAGCTGCTGACTGCAGTGCTCTCTTTCAGTACTGGACCAGTTTTAAAAATTGTCGTGTCCATTAGTCACTGAGACACAAAAACATAGAAAAAAGGTACAGGTTGAAAAATACCAAAGCTACCCTTTAATGCAGGGCTCCATTTGGGATCATTAATATTTCAGTCAAGAGTCCAGTAAGGGGAATCTCCACATATTTCATCCATCTGGCATGAAGCCCCTTCTCTATGGCCTTATGCTCCTGGTGCGGACTTACGCCTACTCCGATTCACTGTCATCTCCATTATCTCCCTGATGATGAAACGATTAGCTAGCAACCGTTATGCTAACCACAAAGCTGGACGGGTGATGGATGGGCTAACTGATAGACTCAGGCGGTTGGTTGGGGGGCTTTGTCCTGGATCTCTGACACCTTCTATCTTGTGATCCGTGCAACCCCCCCATTGCCTTCATCCAAGCCCCAGATCCACCCCAGTTACCCCCACCAGCTGCCTCTGACCCCTCATCATAGCCCTGCCTCTGCTTGCCATGTGCTGGGAGTCAAAGGGTTCTCACCTATCGCTCATCAAAATGGAACCCCACCATCTCCTGCCCCGCGCACTAAATCACAATCAATCGCTTGGCAGACAGAGATGGATTGGGACGTCCGCGACCCTGTACCTTTCAGGGAGCCCCCACCACCATCCAAAGGGCTGCTGTCACTGACAAATAATAGAGGTGGTCCTAGGAGGAGTGAGCAGGTCAAGTCTGCCGCCCCTGGAAGGAAGTTATCACAAAGAAATGGAGGGAAATTCTTTTCTCTTTAGGAACAACAGTCACAATGTCTAACAGCATGTTTGACAGAAGGACGTGTGTTGAAAAAAGGTTTACTTTTATGCTAAATTTATAAAATTTAAATGTATCTAAATGTAATAGAGGGCACATTTTGAGTGATGTGGAGAATATATTCTCTGTAGGAGGCTGAATGTATGAGGCAAATAATTTTTTCCTGCTACTCATTAAAAGTTCATAAGGATCTATCCCCCAAATCAAACCTTTGTCACAAAAAGGTTCAATGTTGGATTTACACTCCAACCGTCTCTGTTCTTTAGCATGAGCATTTAAATACAAGGTACATGCATGAATCAAATTATGCCCAACATAACAGATGAGTCAACCTTTTTCGTGTCAAGGACCCCTACATTGATACTCATTAGGTCACAGGCCCCTCATTTGATAAGATTTTCGCCTCAGGGACCTCCTTGTGTGCTTTTCTTTTTCTTTATCTTTTTATTTCTTTTTTTATTCAACAGTTTGGCAGGACACATGTCAAGCGGAGGGTCTGTGGGTCCTCCCCCAAGCAATATTAAGCATCAAACACTTCATTTCCGACATCCTGTTGAATTTTTATGCAACAAATGGTGCCTTTTGTGCATCAATTTATGAAGGAAATGTCATGGTACTTCCTGCTTCAACCATGCATCATCGTCTGTTGCATACTGCCACCACCTACTTCACCAGAGGCATTGTTGCATCTATGAGTTGTGTTCCCCCAGTTCGTAGAAATCAAAGTACTATTACTACTTTCATGCTTTTATAAGCATGCACATATGCACATTTTGAATTTTGAGGTGTGTCTTGTTTTCCCCTGTAAATTTACACCTATGCTTATGACTTTTATTTGGGCGTTCACACTGGGCTCACTTCTACAGTGAATTAAATAGTGAAACTATTTCCAATTTTTCTGGGGACTCCCTTTAACTCCCTCAAGGAGCCCTCGACCCCTGGTTAAGAACCACCAGGCTCAATGTCCTTTAAATGTCAGTCTGTCTAACAGGCTTGCAAAATAGGCATTTAACATATAACCATTAGCTGAAAAGCTCCTTTAAAGGTATCTTAATTTAAATAAACTAATTGGATCAACAAGCAGCCTTATATAAAGTGCAGTCATGAGGAAATGCCATAACTTGGCCTATGGATTTTCTTATTATTTGTTTTAGTATATATTTTGTTTCAAGAAAGCAGGACTAGCTTTGCCAACACTGCTAAAGAAGAAAATATACTTTATTTATCCCCAAGGGGAAATTCAATTTTTTCACTCTGTTGTCATATACACAACCTGATATAGACACACACGCACAAACAGGATCTAAACATGCATTAAATGGAGAGATGTCAGAGTGAGGGGGCTGTCCATGGACAGGCACTCCGAGCAGTAGGAGGTTTGGTGCCTTACTCAGGGGCACCTCACCCAGGAGGTGAACTGGCACCTCTCCAGTTACCTGTCCACGCTTATTGACGGGGGACTTGAACCGGCAACCATCCGGTTACCAACACAAGTCCCTATGGACTGAGCTACTGCTACTGCCACCCTTAGCCAACCTATGTGAGTTATCCCTCGTTTTACTAATGTTACATGCATGTTATATGTATAACAGTCAGGGTCATTACAATTAGGTGTATTTGGTAAAGTCTGCTTTAAAACATACAATGAATTAAATTGTAATTAACATCATAAATCCTAATTAACTACTTAACCCTTAAACATGATAGGCTTTACTGAACTGTTAAGGGGTGCTGTATAGGCTACTGTGCGCTTATGATGTAAGACATAAAAAGGTTCACTGTAAAGCCACATGGAAATTCTACCTTTGCCATTTAGACTAAGAGACATGCATACTGGCTTTCTGCTCATCTGACTGCATTTATATACGTACTATCAATAAGCTGCCGTATGTCCACAGCCTGCCTGCTCTGCCTTTCTTCTCCACTCCCAAAATAATACAATCTTGACATTCTGCCTCACATCATCATGTGTGTTTGAAGAGTTGCTGTCTAGTGCTTCCTGATTTACTTCACAACAGACTGAGTGATTGCATCATTCACATGAGCATTGACAACAAATATCATTCAGACATGTAAAAGTCTCCGCGATGCCATAACACGATGATTGGGAGTGAAAGATCTTATTCTGTATTCACTGCCAAGGGCTCAATGAGGATCATTCACATGTAGATGTGTCCTTCTGGAAGTGCCTCGGCTATACAATTTCCATTTAGATAAGGTGTATACACAAATAAAGAAAGGACATTGGGTTCTTCATTTGATTAACTAATCATAGTCTTTGTAATTCCACTCGGAGACCTTGAAGGGCAGCGCAGGGCTGTGCACCCTGATTAGCCTATGCATGATTGCTGCTGCTGTGGCACAAATCAGTTCAAGTAACTCAACTCCATACACTACACAGTGGCTGTGATTAAACAGGCGATTAAGACATAGAGAGTTTCTGTCCGTTTAATCCCTTTTCCCATTGTCTAGATAAATAGCCACAGTATAGTCCCTGATCAACAATAACTGAACGCCACAAGAATTGGAGTGAGAGGTGATTAGGGTCTTTAGAGCTCCCTGGAGTGTGGCTGGAGGTTGTTTGTGATTAGCTCGAATTTAAAGATACATGCTGTTCTTATTGCTGGAGCAGGGAATTCATTATCTGATGCTTAAGCTGAGGGCGGAGAAAAAAAAGGCATACACAGCCCCAGGACTGGTGTAATATCTTTAAGTGAGACCGGAATAATCCATGTCTGTGGCACAAAACATGCCAAGTGAGGAAGCTTCCGGTTCACAGCATGTTGACAAACCCAACAAAACACTCCTCAACCTCACGACTCAAGCCTCGAAGTGCTTTAACCCTCTTCCCAGTACTCTGCTAGCCCTCTTCATGTCGTGCAGTGGTGTCTGTGTATCATCTGAAGGCTGTATAGAAACTCTACAGCCCCTCTCCATGACTGATCTCTTTTGATAGAGCTCATTATGCAAACTGCTCCCAACTCCCACCGCATAATTAGTGCTTAATTAATTTGAGTGAAATCTTTCATCTGTCTGTGTCCGGCCAGCTCCTTCTTTCCATTTACAACATGATATTAATTTCAGAGGGGGGAATGGTAGCCCAGCTGATGAAAAGGCTGATATAATTAATCAAGTACTGTATCTTTTTCCTTCATTTTTTTGCAGGAATAATAATAAGTGTGATGAGCAGAGTCTGATTAACCCTATTATGCTCCCTAATTAGGGTGATCATTTAATAATCAAAGAAGCAGCACAATTATGAGAGAATGCAAATTATGCCATCTAATGAAGAGTGTGCCAATTCTGGGAATTCTTTGTTTGGAAATTGCGGCATTCCAAAGTCAAAGGCCAAGAAAAGGTTCCACCCTTGATGTACGCACATTAAGGATGCAGTTTGCTTACGTACTTGAGCCCAATTGTTTTTTTTATAAATCACTATGATGACAGCCACATCTATCTATCTATCTATCTATCTATCTATCTATCTATCTATCTATCTATCTATCTATCTATCTATCTATCTATCTATACTTTAAACAGACAGACAGATAGATGTGTTACATGAGAAGAACGACAACTATCTTGTGTCTGAATAGTAAATATGTTCCTGGAGCCAGCAGCAAGTTAGCTTAGCTCATCATACACAGTGGAAGCAGATGGAAACTGCTAGCTTTGCTCTGTCCACAGGTAAAATCTGCCTCCTAGCACCTCCCAAACTCACTTATTTGGTTGTTATACTTGATTCATTTAATCCATGCAAACACTTAAGTGTCAAAACAAGCTAAACTAAGACTTGAAAGTGGCTGGATTTTATTCTGTAACTCTAGGCAAGAAAGAAAATAAGCACATTTCTCCAAATGGGAAACTATTCTGTTAATTTTCTAAATGAAACAAAGCCTTAGTGACACAACATCATGTTAAAACAAACCCATTTCAAGGGCACATCACCCCTCATCTGAGTGTACAAAGGACAGAATCTTATTACTCAGGCATTTAAAGCCACTAACAGGGCACCAACTTTTATTTCCCACTGGCCCTGTGTTTTACAGAGCCTGAGGCACTAAAAGGCAGCTGCCACTGTAAACTCAAGGGCAGGAGTTCAGTACCATGGACAGCAACCAGTCTTCTCCAGAGATGAACTTCAACATGTAGAGAGTGTTTCAAATATAATACTATGAATGTTAATTCAGGAAACTGGACGATTATGTATTTAACAGAAATAACTTCATGGGTCTAATGTATCTTATGTATGAATACCTGAGATAAGCTGGGTAAGAGTTAAGACAATGAGAAAGATGACCGCTCTGTAGCTCCATGTGTCAATAGATAAAGGATATGGCCCATTAGGTCTGCCAGAGTCCATCGTTCATGCTCCTAGATGATACAGCTGCTGTCTACACTCTCATCAAGATAATGGTGACCTCATATATGGAGTCTATGAGCAATGGCTCTGATTTCATTTTTCCTTACATGGAGTCATTATCAATATCACTACGATCTTCAGGGAACTAGTGAGCAACACAGGATGGAGCGTTTTTTGTTGTTGTGTGAGAAATGTATTGAGTGCTAGGCCAAATGCCTGTCAGTAAAATCCTTTATATGCTGGTTTCTCCTGCTACAGTGTGTGTGTGAGTCCTCCACTTCTTTGTGTCTGTGAGGTGTGTGCAGGCTTGTGTGTGTGTGTGTGTGTGTGTGTGTGTGTGTGTGTGTGTGTGTCTACATGAATGTACCTCAATTTACTCCTCTTCACCCCCATAGTGCAGCTGTGCCTCAGAGGACTCTTGTGAAGTAATTGAATGAGCCGGGGCAGGGGGAAACCTGTGGCAGCGAACGTGGTGCCCGCTGGCCTTATTATCTGTAATACGGCAGCCGCTCTGCCTGCGCTTTCTCATCCGCTCATGAATACAGAAATGAATGTGGTGGACGTCAGAGGTGAGCGCAGAGGGGAGAAACAGGGCCAGAGCTGTTTTAATCAGCTCCCAGATAGAACAATCACTTTATCCACCTCCACAGCTCAGAGGTGAATTAGTGTTTAACATTCCAGGGCATGCTTTCTGACAGGGGACTCCACCCCAAAACAACCAATGGACTGCAGAGATTATTGAGAGACACTCTGGTGTTTTTGATGAGTAAATTAGAGCTAAACAGGCCCCTGGGACTCCAGCTATTGATATGCCTGATATGCAGGAAGATCTCTTTTTAATAAGAGGCTCTTTATGAGGAAAGAGAATCTGGTGTTGTCCCTTTGAGGCATTTGTTTATGTCTGCGCACACACAACATTAGATATAACCAATAAAGGGCATCTACAGTTTTCCCTGAAGTCATTAACAAGTAGTTGTTTTGCAGTGGATTTGAAGATGCACTCAGAGCCAAACCTAGCACATTCACCCCCTCAACAACAAAAGGAGCAGATGAGTCACACAATTAAACAACCTAACGACCAAACAATACTAATAAATAACCAACAATAGTCCTTTTTATACAGAAACTGCACAATCAGCTGCTACAAAGTCCCTTCTTTACACCCCCTTTGCATTTTTACAGAGAACCATATGATGGCGGCATCATTCTGCCCCAGTGTGTCATTATAGACAGCATGCCAGCATCCTGGAAGCAAAAGAGGCATGATGGGCATGACATGTAACTTATTAGCATCGGCCTCTATTGTGACATATAACATAGGCGTCACCAGCACTTTTCTAAACAATAACAATGGCATAATATGGCAATAACAATCATTTAACTTCCCTGTTATATGGTGGCTGACCTTGTCCTCTGCTTGAAGGGTAAGGAGCTCCCAGTCCTCACTGTTTTCCCAGTTTGCACACATTTTCAGCAGCTGTTCTTCTTCTTTGAGTTAGCTGCTAACTGCTATCCACTTGTTTTTTGAGTCTCCCGGTGGTGGGTTGCACACCAGATGTCATCATAACATCACACCCGTCCCATCCATGGTCCCGTCCTGCTGGCAGTCCCTTTCAAACACAGATTAATTTGGCACATTTACTACCTCCAGTGTCACTTTAAAGACGAGTGAACTCTGTCCCCCCAATTCCACGATTGTATCTTTTATAATGAACTGCAAGGTGCAATGCAAAATCTGTGCCTTGAAAAGGTGGTGTAAAAGGGGCCAATAAGAGAATACAATAGGTGCAAATTTGCTAATTTCATCTCCTTCTTGTTTTTGTGCTGCACCCCGGGGGCTTTTGCCTTTTCATTTTCTCTTACTCTAATGCTCTTCACATTTATTCCACTCCACTATTTCCCCTGTGTTCAATGTTTTTTGAATGAGGGCAATTTTGGCAGCTGCCTGTGTCACCTATAGGATGGTCGACCACTGGATGCACTGCAGGAGATAGTATATACAGTGGGGCAAAAAAGTATTTAGTCAGCCACTGATTTTGCAAGTTCTCCTACTTAGAAAGATGAGAGAGGTCTGTAATTTTCATCAGAGGTACACTTCAACTATGAGAGACAAAATGAGAAAAAAAATCCAGGAAATCACATTGTAGGATTTTTAAAGAATTTATTTGTAAATTATGGTGGAAAATAAGTATTTGGTCACCCACAAACAAGCAAGATTTCTGGCTCTCACAGACTTGTAACTTCTTCTTTAAGAAGCTCTTCTGTCCTCCACTCATTACCTGTATTAATGGCACCTGTTTGAACTCGTTATCTGTATAAAAGACACCTATCCACAGCCTCAAACAGTCAGACTCCAAACTCAACCATGGCCAAGACCAAAGAGCTGTCGAAGGACACCAGGAATAAAATTGTAGACCTGCACCAGGCTGGGAAGAGTCAATCTACAATAGGCAAGCAGGTTGGTGTGAATAAATCAACTGTAGGAGCAATTGTAAGAAAATGGAAGACATACAAGACCATTGATAATCTCCCTCGATCTGGGGCCCCACGCAAGATCTCATCCCGTGGGGTCAAAATGATCATGAGAACGGTGAGCAAAAATCCCAGAACTACACGGGGGGACCTGATGAATGACCTGCAGAGAGCTGGGACCAAAGTAACAAAGGCTACCATCAGTAATACACTACGCCGAGAGGGACTCAAATCCTGCAGCGCCAGGCGTGTCCCCCTGCTTAAGCCAGTACATATCCAGGCCCGTCTGAAGTTTGCCAGAGAGCACATGGATGATCCAGAAGAGGATTGGGAGAATATCATGTGGTCAGATGAAACCAAAATAGAACTTTTTGGTAAAAACTCAACTTGTCGTGTTTGGAGGAAGAAGAATGCTGAGTTGCATCCCAAGAACACCATACCTACTGTGAAGCATGGGGGTGGAAACATCATGTTTTGGGGCTGTTTTTCTGCAAAGGGGACAGGACGACTGATCCGTGTTAAGGGAAGAATGAACGGGGCCATGTATCGTGAGATTTTAAGCCAAAACCTCCTTCCATCAGTGAGAGCATTGAAGATGGAACGTGGCTGGGTCTTCCAGCATGACAATGATCCCGAACACACCGCTCGGGCAACGAAGGAGTGGCTCCGCAAAAAGCATTTCAAGGTCCTGGAGTGACCTAGCCAGTCTCCAGACCTCAACCCCATAGAAAATTTGTGGAGGGAGTTGAAAGTCTGTGTTGCCCAGCGACTGCCCCAAAACATCACTGCTCTAGAGGAGATCTGCATGGAGGAATGGGCCAAAATACCAGCTACAGTGTGTGCAAACCTGGTGAAGACTTAGAGGAAACGTTTGACCTCTGTCATTGCCAACAAAGGTTATGTTACAAAGTACTGAGTTGAACTTTTGTTATTGACCAAATACTTATTTTCCACAATAATTTACAAATAAATTCTTTAAAAATCCTACAATGTGATTTCCTGGATTTTTTTTTTCTCATTTTGTCTCTCATAGTTGAAGTGTACCTCTGATGAAAATTACAGACCTCTCTCATCTTTCTAAGTAGGAGAACTTGCAAAATCAGTGGCTGACTAAATACTTTTTTGCCCCACTGTATATATATATATATTGTGAAAAGAGCATTTCATCGGCCAACTCCACAGAAGCTCTTCAGATATTACATAAAGCCCAGAAACGTGTCCTCACAGAGTCATCAGCATCATTGTCAAAAGTACAGATGACATCAGGGACATTCCCAGTCAACACCGAGGTCCATTAGTCCTAAGCTCAGAGCTATACCACTTTACGGGGCTTTTCACAGTAACCTGGTCTCGTGGGCATCCTTCTAAAGTACACTTTAAAGTCTAGACAGTGACCTCTGCTTTGCTCTCATGGCCAAACAGGCAATTTCCCCATTGATCTCCTGGATGCTACAGTCTGACTTCTCTTCTAGAGGCTTGCTACAAACCTTTTTACTATTGTTGCTCTTTACAAGTGCCGGCTGACTGTTGTCCCCCCCCAGAGACTAAGTACAGATAGTTTTACAGGTCATCTATGAGAAGGGAGTCAATGGGAATCAAGAATGTGTGACCTGCATGGTGGCACATTGTTGGGTAGAACTAAGAATAACGTCGCAGAAAAGTCTGTCTTTATTGTCTTCTATAAAACTCCCTGACTCTGTGCTGTCTTGATTCAGGCTCCACAAATTTTTCCTCTCTTTGTTAATGAGAGGGAAATATATTACAAGGCTGAACGGTAAACTGCTTCATAAAAACAGAAGAAACAAACAAATATATCAAAGTTAACCCACAACAGAGGAAAACTAATAAATATGTAAGTATATGCAGATTAATTCACACTCACAAACAGGTAGATTGATACGATTTTGCAGAAGAGAACAGAGGAGACCAGAACCCTCCTGTCCCTGTAAAAATAGTTTAAATGTGTTTTGAACAGGCCCGTGTAGAAGTACATTTAAAAACCAATCACTTCATTAAACTCTGGCACTTTTGTTCTACTGTGTCATTGTTCTCTTGTTGGTGCCTGCCTGCTCTCAGTTGCAGGGACAAAGGCTCAAGCCGAGGCTGTGCCGTGTCCACAGCCAGCCTGATTAAATCTGGGTCCCTCGCTGGCTCTCTCCATGGTGCTGAAAGAGCCCTCTATCAGATTACAAACCAGCCAGAATAGGACCTCAGCTAATCCATTACAATAATTGATTGACAATGCATTGAAGGTGGCCGTGTAGTGAGCACCAATTACAGTCATGTCCTATTGCACTTTCAAATTGGCCCCGAGTTGATGAAGCAAATGGAGCCAATCATTCATCTGGGAAGTACAGGAGGTTTCTGTACATACTATGGCGAGAATAAAGTAATCTAATCTCTGTGACATAACCAAACTGCTCCACAGCTCCCTGGGTGACTCGGTTAATGTTTGACAGAGATGCCTGCGAAGAGATCTGTGCAATGCTTTACTGGAGGTGAACTTTGCTGCGTCTGTTCTCAGCATTAAGTCTTCATCCTGTAGGTGGTGCAATGAAGTAACAACTGGGCTCTGAGGCCAGAAGCTCACAGACTAATTACTGTTAACTCAAACTTCTTGTTATACAGTTAAGCCATGAGCTATGAGGCCTGCAGCAGCTCTGGCATCATTTCAAAGTGACTATCTGCAGAAAGCTGGACACATTTAGGCCCACTGTAAATACACATGATTTTACATCACATTAAAGCAATTAAAACATGACCTTTTTATATTTTCAACTTCCATCATCTCATCTAAACATGCTGACATCATTTTTTACAGGCAGGAGGAAAATGAGAGCAACATTTAAAATCCCATAGCATGCCATAAGGTTCAGGAGGCTGAAGTTGAGCCTGCATTAAAGCGGCTGCAGCTGTATGCTAATTAGGCGCCTATGCTTCCCGTCCGCCAGGGCAGCACGCGCCACTGATCAAACACGCGCATGCGTCGGTGTAGCCAAGACCGGCGCACCGGCCCACGAGCCCCACAGAAATTATCACGGGGGAAAGAGGAACTCGTTAAAATGCCATCAAAGCTTTGTAGTCCCAAACAAACCACGACTAATATGTGGAGAGTGAAAGAACAACAAGCAACAGAGCAGAGGAGGCAAACACGAGACACACCCAACACAAAGTTTGGGTACTATTTAAATTTTAAAGCAAACACAACATCATAAAAAAAACCGTAGCTGCAATTAGGTGAGGTGCACAATTTAAATCTTTGCAGAAGAATATGATTTTTGATGAATCCTTCAAAATAAGAGTTCAAACTTACTCATTTAATTATTTAAAAAAAGTTTTTGTTTTACAGATCTCTTTGGAGCAATTTAATTTTTTTTTTTTTTTTTTAGGTTTAGCAAATCTGTCATTTAACCCTGTCTTTCCAAAATAACGGTGTGCTTACAGGCAGGTGAGAAGGCACCGGCACACAGAGGCCTATTGAAAGGAAGGCGCAGGCCTGCGGCTCAGCTCCGATTGTGTAATTATTTGACTTGGTCATACTGCAGCTTTATGCAAATGAGGGGAACAATGTACGACGATGGAGATTAATTCCTCCCTGGTCTGCGGAGTGAAAGGGAAAAGAATGCACTCTCTGCCAAGTGGCGCAGTGCAGCCTACATTTAGCCATTATAACGAGGAGAGAAAAAAAGGCAAATACACAATATATGAGGTATGCACAGAAACTGTAGGGGAGCTGGTGGAGAAGAAAATAGGCCACATAAATTTGTCGGGGAAAGTTGTCTTTGTTTAGGCAGACAAAGCTGCAGAACAAGACAGTTTGAGTTTTGTTTTAAAGAAACGATTAAGCTACAACGAATTCACGCAGCATCTGTACTTTTAATGCAAACTCAAATCTTAAAGTTTAGAGATTATTTCAGCTGCCAATCAACAATGAACATCCTGAATACGGCAACAGCAGCTCCACATTGTATCCAAAAAACAGCTTCATTTTAGCTTTGGATATCTGTGCAGCATTTTTGCAACACAAGCCTCGGCTGCGGCCTTCTTTGTCTGGAGCACTGATTCCGCCCAGCACGCGTCTAGCTGTGGGCCAGATTGGCCGTGAGTCCCGTTTCACAGTTAAGAGGTCAATTTGCCTTTCAAACGAAAAAAAGGAGAGGGAGAGACAGGGATATCCAAGCACGGGCAGACGTGGCTATTGTGCACAAAGACCAGAGGGCCTTCTTATTACTTATGTATGCAGCGAGATGTCTGATTTATATGTCGAGTTAAACTACCGAGACAGACACGTGCCCTAAAATAAAGAAACACTCCCTACATAGTGTTTATTTAAGACATAATAAAATAAAGGTCTATAAAGTCTTGGCTTATTTGGTTTGTTGGGAGGCCTGCGTAACGTGCGCAAAGGTCGTGCGTAAAAGAGAAGCGTGGATAGAGGAAATAAACAACCGTGTGGAGGTTAAAACAACCTGGGACAGTGAATTTAGAGAATGTGGTGTTACAGCTGTGTCTGTTAGGTGAATTGCCTCTTTGAACAGCACCGCGGCAGAAATTGATAGAAACACAGCTTTTGGTTTGTATTTAACCAAGCTTGTCTCATCCCTGTCTTAATTCTAAATTGTGATGATTGTGGCAGTGACGGACATTTCCTTTTGGCAGCTCCGGGGCCCCCAGAGGAGAGCCACAAAGCCGTGGCACGTGTGCATTTGTATAGGGGCCCATCAGACCGTAAAAAGAGGAGGGTCCCGGCGTGTGCCTCTGTCGGGGAGGGGCTGAGCGCACACATTAATGTAATAAACCGCCAGTACATCTGCTAAGCTATCTGCACATCCTCCAACGAAATCCACCAAACCCAGGCTCTAAGCCCTCCCACAATCAAATCCACTGGGATCTTGGTTTCATCCGATTGGTCGGGGATGCTGCAACAGGGGGGGCGAGAACAATAGCATCATTCCGGCATAAAAAGAGTGGAGCTATGCCTTGGAGACGAAAACATTTCAGCAACAGAAGAATCGATATACTGGGGAGATAAAGTCCCATAAGCTTCTAGTGTTGCCATATTTTTAACAAACCTGGATACTCGAGACTTCACCCACCTCCCCGAAGTGCCTTTCCGCTGTTACTCGCCAAGATGCCCAAAGGATTCCTGGTAAAAAGAAACAAGAAATCTGCACATGTTTCCTACAGGACTCGGTCAGACGAAGATGACCTCCAGGAGCCACCCACCCCAGCTGCCTTGCAGAGTCATGTGGACCCCTCCCCGCCGATGTCCGTGGCGTCCAGTCCGGACCGCGCCGCAGCATCGCCGGATTTCACAGCAGCTGACGCGCCCGTGCCAAGACTGGAGAAGCCGGTACAGTTCGGCAACCCAGAGGCGGTGTGCCAAGCCCTCTACAGCCCCACCCGGCCCATCAGCAAGGAGCACGACAGGGGATATTTCGAGAGAAGTTTCAATCTGGGATCGCCTATTTCTGCCGAGTCATTCCCGACACCTGCTTCACTCTCCGGCCTGGACCACCTCCTGTACGCCCCGGTCGACCTGAAAATCGGCACCAGCAACAGCAGCCGCAGCGGCACTACTACCAGCAGCCTCCCGGCACCGAGCAACCGGGTCGGCACCAAAAGACCCGCAGCTGACGGCACAGAGCGCAAATCTAAACCCGCCTCCAAGAAACCCAAAGCCATTAGAAAACTCAACTTTGAAGACGAGATGACGACTTCTCCCGT
The DNA here is from genome assembly GCF_011397635.1 of Epinephelus fuscoguttatus. Taxonomy (NCBI): domain Eukaryota; kingdom Metazoa; phylum Chordata; class Actinopteri; order Perciformes; family Serranidae; genus Epinephelus; species Epinephelus fuscoguttatus. The sequence goes on along the minus strand of NC_064765.1, from coordinate 27,212,917 downwards.
GCTTGGTCTCAAAATCAAAGAGGGGCCGGTGGAGATGAAGCCAAGGGCGCAGTCCTCCGGAGGAAACAAGCCTCTGGGGGAGTTTGTGTGTCAGCTGTGCAAGGAGGCGTACGCGGATCCCTTCTCTCTGGCTCAGCACAAGTGCTCCCGCATCGTCAGGGTCGAGTACCGGTGCCCCGAGTGCGATAAGATGTTCAGCTGCCCGGCCAACCTCGCCTCTCACCGCCGCTGGCACAAACCCCGGACCACCGGCGCACCGGCGATGCCACCGGCACAGGGCATCAAACCCGAAATGGCCAAAATGCCACCGCTAGGTGTCAAGTCAGTCTCCGACGAAGCCAAAGACATGAGTGACAGAGACACCCCAAGTCCAGGTCTGTCCGAGTCGGGCTCTGAAGATGGCTCATATGACTGCCAGTACTGCGGGAAGAGGTTTAAGCGACAGGCATACCTAAGAAAACACATCATGGGACACCAGGCCTTGCAAAAGAAAGTGCTGGAGGAGCACGGGTTTCAAACCGGCGACCGCCCGGCAGAGCAGGCTCCGGTCCTACCCCCCTCCTCCTCCTCCTCCTCCTCCTCCTCCGCCTCCTCCTCAGCATCATCCTCAGAGGAAGCCTCAAACCAAAGCCCTCTCAACCTGAGCCCGGTGGACTGCCTGCTGTGCCCGGTGTGCGGGGAGAGTTTCACCAGCAGGGCCAGCCAGGAGAGACACCTGCGCCTCATGCACTCCTCCCAGATTTACCCGTGCAAATACTGCCCCGCCACTCTCTACAGCTCGCCGGGGCTCACCAGGCACATAAACAAGTGCCACCCCTCGGAGAACAGGCAGGTGATCCTGCTCCAAATGCCGGTGCGCCCCGCCTGCTAAAGACAACACAAAACTCGTGCCTTTGATGAGGAGGGGGGGAATAAAAAAAAAAAGTGAAACAAAAAAGTGGCTTTGGGGTTAAAAAAATAAAGAGTTTGTGATGCTCACTGCCATAACTTTAGGCCAATGAAAGGCAGGGCGGTTTGATGTTTAAGTGGTGTTTAATGAGATGTCTTTTCCATGCCAATCAGTAATTGTTGAATGCTTCTCTCTATATTTGAATTACATATAGGCCTATTTTGAGATTTTCTTTCTCAAATTAGTTTATCAAGGGAAAAAAAAGAATACAAAGCGTTAGTTTGACTGTTAAAGGGTATTTTTCTAGGACAGCACATGTGTTCAATGATAGCTTCTAGACCTAAGAAATGTCTTAAAATTCTCAGAAATCCTTTTCCCCATCAAAGCCTTTTCAATTCACCGACCGTGATTGCTCCATCACTGTAGCTTTACGCTAGATTGTGAATGACAGAACTTGTCAACTTTGTGTTGGTGGGAAAAAAGAGTGACTGAAGCATTCCCTGTTTAGTAGAACCACAAATGCCTTTAGTATACAGATAAGCCTAGTCCGACATAGCCTACGTACACATCCAAATCCCGCTGTATAACTGCCTTAAAAAAAAAAGTCAACATAGACTGTTTTAATTTTGAATGCTGGCACATATTTTATTATTATTATTATTATTATTATTATTGAAGATTGTTGCAATATTTTTCATTATATGTTTATTTATTTATTTATTCTAATTATTTTATGTAACTTATTGTTGTGTTTGTTGTGATTTCCTCTGTGAATCGTTCTGGCAGTTTACATGTCGTATAGCCAAAATGTTTTTTTTTTTTTTTTTTTGGTCAGATTTCATGAGTTGTGATAATTGTCGTGGGTCGGGTTTTAATCTTCAATCTCTCCACAGCTCTTGTAAAAAGATTAAAAAAACGTAAAGCTCTTACCTTAGATGCAATCTTTTTTAAGGACAAGTTATTTTTCTTAAATGTTGGCTTTTATAGCGCTTTGATTGTATGTGTATATTGTTGTTGTCTATCGAAATAAAATATTTTCAAAAGGACACGTGTCTCAGAGTTGTTTAACTTTTTTGGATACGTTGGAAAAAACATGGCTGTAATTAATTTTACTTCTTAACGAAAATTGACAATTCTGGGTAAAGTGTGTTTAAGAGTTTGGTAACCTCATTTAAGTTTATTAAACCTATAGTTTTTACTGGTCATGATGTGTCTGTAATTGTTCTCTATAGGGAGGTCCTTGACTGAAAATTATTTCCAACACAAAATATACCAAGACATGAACATGAATACATACAGAAAATATTTACTTATAAATATAATATGGAAAACCTTAATATAGTTGGAAAAAGGGGCCTCTAATTTTGTGGTTTTATTTCCAGGACCTACATTGAAGCAATTACCCCGTGCGTAAAAACTTTGCGTAAAAGCTCTTTAAAATTACCTTCATCCTAAAAAAACAAGCTTAATTTATGAGTTTCTTTTAAGTATTTTCCTTAATTTCATATAGCTATATATTTGCTGTCTATGCCACACAGATTTTTCAAAGCAGGTGAAGTGTACTTGAAATCCTGCTTTTATAGCCGGTCAGGTGGTTTAAAGCTGGTTTACAAAGTCTCCGAGCCTCCCGAGGTTACCAAGCAAGATACGTCATAATTTAACAGCCTAAAACTTTTAACAACGTCAGGCATTCATCTTCTTATTTCTCCCCTGCACTATCTCTCTAACATCGGGTCCCACTCCAAAGTGGTGCGAATCTATTTAGTTGTCCTTAACAGGAAAAAAGAAACCTCAGGAAGCCCCCTTTGGCCAAACCTTTGCCTCCAATTCCTCGTTTATCAGCCTGATTCGCAGTAAATCATAGCTGCAGTGGCTCAGTAGACGCCGTTTCGCTGCCACAGAGAAGCACTTAGGGCCTAATCATAAATCCCCTCCTTAATACCATGTCAGGACATGACAGGAGGACAAAGAGGTGGTGGATCAAACTCACCTCTGGAGCAGTAAAACATCTGTCTGCTTTTGGGGGAGACTCATACAGCTCGATTTGGGCTGATTTAGGACACATCGGGGCTCAGTTGGCTTCATATCTGACCTCCACAACCTGTAAAGCATTAAGTCAGGTGTAATTTAGCAGGCAGCCTCCAATTGTGTCACTTCAGACTTGCAGTTGTCAGGGTGGAGTTCACCTCAGAGCACTAACATGGATGGTAAAACAAATCATCCTCACACTGACTCTATCTCACAAGTCTCTTTTGTTCCATAGTTGCTCCTGCTCATTAGTACTGCTGTCCAAGGCCAAAAAAGAGGAACCCTAACTTTTTAAAAAAATGAGTGTCACTCCCCCTTAAGGCATCAGTGACAATACATCAAGACAGAGAGATATTTGAAGTGTGAAAATAGACTACATTCAGCAGTGTAACACATGAAATAATACAATCTGGTGGTAATCTGCCAGTCTCTGAGGGGCTGGGACACCCAGACCCTGCCTGTGTTCTGTTGTAAACCATCTCAGAGTCAATGATGGAGGCAAACAGCGCAGAGCCGGGTGAAAATGAGGTAACATTATTCTCACCCTTTTCTCTCACACACAGTTTTAGGGCTCCAATTACGGTCAAGTGCTTTTCTTGCGTCTTTATGTGACCCAGGCAAGGCAGGGCACCCGTAGGTGTTGCAACCATTGCACCTGTACCTCCTGGTGAGGTTCTATTATGCTGGCCTCCACCTAAGCAGGGCTGAGCAGCAGGGGAGACAGATGGGAGGAGGGTCAGGTTACCCCTGCTGCTGCTGCTAGCATGGCTGGGCCAGGGTCAGAAAGCCCATGGTAACAGCACACACACACACACACACACACACACAGAAGAAACACACACAGCCACTTCTCCACAAAATCTGAGGATACACAAGTAGCTGATGTGTCGATGAGAGATGAAAACAGGACAAAGATGCGTAGAATTTCAAATTGATTTAATGAAATGTTTCAATTTTCACATTTCTAATAAAGATAGCAGGGCTTCGGTCGTTAAAAACAGTTTGATATGTTGACAAGTCATGATGAAATCTTCAAGCTTTTTTTCCTCTTTCTCTTATACAAAGATTATATTACAGGCATTAATATATTTATATTCAGAGGGCACTCAAAGCCCTCAAATTTGACACAATGTACAAGGATTTCTAAAACGAGAAGAAAAGAAAAAGAAAAAAAATTACTAGGGCTAACACGAGCTCATTTTCTTCACGTATATAAGACACACAATCCTTATCTTGGTCCGAACTAACATCTCCAGCGACTACACCACCAAAGGGGGAGCACAGTCCCCTTTTAAACAGACATCATCTATAGCCTACAATCTTTAGATCAGCATCCTGGGCGGTTCCTTCAAGTGGCTTTGAGGGGAGGGAGGGAAGAAAAACCATAGATGTGATCCAGGCCTATATATATATATCATACATTCTTCAAAAAACAAAAGCACAAAGAAAAAATGGATCCATCAATACTCCTGCTGTTTGGATTCCCCATTTTCTGCTCGGGGAATGAACAAACAAAAGGAGGCGACATGTGAGAGAGGGGAGAGAGATGACAGGAGAGCATGGGGGGAAAGTAAGGCATATAGTGCAACAGATGGGGATAGTGTTGCAACTTGGGTGGAGCCCTCAGAGGGTGTGAGTGTATTGTGTGTGTGTGTGGGGAACACCTGGCTACCATGACAACCCTATAAGCAGGCAGGTCGCAGGAGAAGTGAGAGCGCCGGCCTGGCTGTTGCTAGGAGGGCTGTTAGAGTTTAGCTCTGGCATGCCACCTAAACCCAGAACCCCCCTCACCCCCTCCATCCCTCCCGTGGCCTCAGAGGCGACATGGGGAGAGGATCATGGGAAAGAGGAGGAGTCGGTGCCACTTGAGTCCATTCACAGATAAAGACGGAGCAGCACTGTAATAAAGACTAAACAGAGAAGCTGCACAATTCCAAATCCATCTGTTGTTGTTTTTGTTGTGGGTAGCACAAGACGCTGACCTTTAGAGACACGGGGGAGGAAAACACTTTGTTTTAGACCGCTAACGAGGGAGATGTGATGCAGGGTGTCCATGGTTTGTCTCAGGCTATGACGAGGAGAAACTAAAATCTGATTATGGGGAGTGGAGGTGGTGTTGGACAGCATCTTAGAGGACAGACATTACACAGGCACTGTGAGAAGTTCCCTCCGAAACTCACACTCAAACACACATACACACAGACACGCAAACACACACACACACACACACACACACCAGTGCATGGAGTTAAGATTCACCTGAGGCTCTGGCGGTATTTTTCCTCTAAACAGCACATGAATACAACACAACAACAAAAATAATTCATCAAATAGTCCTTTCTATGTACATCGAAAAAACAGCAAAAATAAAATTTAAAGCAATTTGCATCCAAAGAACAAAGAGAAACATTCAATGCAAGTTAAATCAATGACAGCGAGTGCAAAAGAGAGAAAAAAAAGTTGGTCGGGAACGTTGGAATGTCGATGTCTTAGCTTCACAGGACAGGGGAAACTGATAGCAGAGGAAAGAGACAGGAGGAACTTATTCAATTACCGGACATGAGCCTATGTTAACAACATCAGAAAACAATTACAAACGCAGTCTTTTCTCATTCCAGCAGACTTGCATAAATCAAATCATGACACAATCCATCGGAATTCATTTAAAAAGGAAAATTAGAGTGATTAAAAAAAAAAAAAAAAAAAAATCTGCTCAGCTCAAGTTAGAAAGACGTCATTGATTGTCCATTCTGAGTTCAAAACAATTAAAAAAAGCCTCAGACTGCACGCACTGCAGGGACTTAATGCTCAGGACGTCTGTGTGGTAGTGCAGTGTGTACAAATCATTCTGGGGAGGCGTTCCCCATGCATCAGTCTTTTCTCCTTTTTCAGTGTACGGAGATGGTCCAAAACGGGTGCTAACGTGCAGGACGACAGTGTCATCCAACTGAAGTGGTTATCTTTGACACAGAAAGGTTGTGGCAGGTGCAGGAGGAGGTAAAAGGCAGACACGTTTATAAATGGATACCAATCTCTTGTGCAGTTTTAGCAGGATGCCATTTACAGCTGTGTCATTCAGTGCTTTGTCACACGAAGTGTTGAGATAGATGAGATATAGAAACAGGGTGAAGCAGTCTCCCATTCCCTTACTATAGTAAGAACTTATTATTCCTCTAGTGCATCGAGACCGCGCCAGAGAATGAGAATAAAAACAACATTTTTTAATCACAGGTTAGTTTAAGACTTCTCAGTCAAGTCTTCCTATGCTGCTGATTCGTAAGCTGAAACCACCAGGGTGAACATAAATAGCTTAGTCACACGTCCAGCTTGATTAAGCAGTTAAACACCACGACAAATGGAAATGTATCAACAAAATCAATGATTGCCACTTAAATTAAAAATTGCAATATGCTCCAGTTACATGTTTATATGACACAAAATAAAACAAAATACACGCCAAAAAAGAAAAAACTTGCAGTCACGGCTGGGTGTGTGAGGTTCTTCGAGAAAAGATTAAAGGCTGTGCTCGGAGGGGAAGGAAAGGGGGACAGGTTGGAGAGCTCAGTTGGAGGATTTGCTTATAGCGCTGGCTGATCGGCGGAGTTTCCCGGAAACTCGGTTCTTTGTGGCACGGGGCATTGTGGGGGAAACCTGGTCGACGGCGTCCGTCGTTGCTGCGGTGCTTCCGGCGTCGGTGGTCGCGCTGCCGGTGAAGGAGCCTGGGAGAGAGATTGAGGGAGTGTTTGGAGACAGAAAGAAGAAAAAAGAAGACAACGATGGAGAGACGAGACGGTTAGCCATGGCAGTGAGGGGTTCATGGTCTTTGTGTGATTGCTGTTCATCCCAGCATGCTTCGTCATGCACGTGGCTGCTCCCACAACCAAGATTACCCAGTTCATAGGATTTCCACCGACAATCACAAAACTTGCAATTCAAACTTTAAAAAAAGTGTCAAGATTTGGGTTTGTTCTACCCCTGAGATCATTAGAATGAAGATGTGAGAAAGTGAATTAAAATATTTGAGACATGCTTTTGTCACATGCTGTGGTAAAGCAAAGCTTGTTATAGGAGACGCTGCCTTTCTTCCCTATACAGTTTTCCAGATGCTTATAGGATATAAAAAATAAGAGGTACACTTTGTAGCTATGGGCACTGACCAAACCCAGACCTCGCCCCCTCCCCCCACCCACCCGCCTCTGCCCCCATGCCTCGAGTTTAAACAACTTTTCTGCTTTGTCGAGATGGCATCTGGTTGCCTATTTTCTTTCCTATCCTTTTATTTCCTGCCATTTTTTCCGAGGCATCTCAAGTTGCAGCGGCTAAAAGGAATGGCAGATGGCTGGAGTAACAGACACTCAGCAGCACAGTGGACACCAGCAGCATCCGGGGCCGCAGCTCGCTGGGAGAGGAGGGCTGGGCTATGGATGAAACATTGGGCGTGTGTATTGTGAAGGGCTCGAAGGGGAGGTGAGGGGGTCCGAACATGAAATCTGCATATGAATATAAAAAAGGGATGGGCTTGGCTAAAAATCGGGGCTGGCCCGACGGACAGAACAAAATCCTGCATTCCCGTATTCTTCTACTCATTCCTACAGTAAACACTTTGTTTTATAAACTAAACTCTGGCTGCATGTGCTGTATGATAGACAGGAAGAAGGCAACCACCTATTACAGCTAATATACACAGACAATAGTGTGGTACAGTTCACCACCCACTCAACAGACTTCCCTTTTCGTTTAGTGGCCATTAAAACATGCTGCACTAAACAGTCATCACTCCCACTGTGGCACTTAACGACTGTGGTTACATCAGTTTCTGAATGACGTTCTTCACTGTATGGCCTTATGTAAGAATTCATTTTCATAGTAAGTTGAAAAAAAAATAACCCAGATCCAGAAGAGGCTAATGTATCATTGTTGTCATCATTACAACCCAGCATTTCCGCTCCTTACTCGGTCCAACATGCCTTACGGTGAGGTTAATTTCAGATGGAAAGAAGACGGGAGAAACTGAGAGAGAAGGAAAACAAAGAGGGTCTTTAAATGGCCCTGCCATCCCATTGGTCCCCTCTGCAGCAGTTCAAACAAGGCTTTAGATGACAAAGACGTCTTCCAGTGCGGCAGGTGTTAGTCTCAGAGTCTGCCCCAGGCAAACAGGCACACTCCAACAGGAGGAAATGAGGGGGGTGGAGGGACTGGGGGGAGAGAAAAAAAAGGAAAGAAAGAAAAGAGAAAAGTGTTTGCTGGGGGAAGAGATAAAGGCGCGCCACATGCAGAAGCGAGGGCCAGAAGTGTAGCCGTATTGTTCATGCTGCTACTTAGTCAGGTGCTAATTGTCCCCATCGTGCATCACTTTCAATTACCAGCCTGGCCTAAACAGTAGGACACCCCCCAAATAAACAGCCTGGTTTCTCTGTCCCCTTCCCTTTGTCAGAGCACTCAGTAAATAAAGCTTGGTTAGTGCTGAATGAAAAAAAGGAAGGGTGGAGGGGGGAACAGCCAGGATGAGTGATCGAGCGAAGGGGTAGGTAGGCCGCTGGACGGAAACAAGCTTCCGGTCTGACTTGGGGCTTACCTTCACCATACACAGTATTTGGACCTTTAAGATATTTTTAATCTAAAAGGGAGAAACAGAGTAGAGCATCATGTGAGAGAGCAGCGGACACACACCAAACCACACTGCAGCTGAACACGACACAACGCTGCTAAAAAGTCAGTGATGTGAGGGTCTGAGCAGAGGGATATCCAGACAGCTTGTGTGGCGTTCAGGTTAGTCATCACTGAAACGTTTAAAAAGTCAGACAAGGTTAACTGATTCGTGTGATGAGTTAATCAACAAGTGCCACTTTCCTTCTGAGGACACCTTTAAGGTCATAATGTCTGATGGTACCTGATACAACTGTCCCACTTCACAGATTTCAAGATCGGGACAATTTTGAAATCCAAAGCATGAACGGTGGACAGTTCACATGGCAACAACAGAAACATTTAGCACCAGTGTTACTGTCGGAGAGGGTTAGGGTGAGAGAGGAAAAGATGCACTATGGGAGCTTTTAAGTTGTTGTATCCACTGGAGAGAAGTATTGCTTTCTCATGTATAGTTATTTATTCTTTTTTTTTCTTTTTAGAAAAAAGTTTACAGGATGAAAACACACAACATAACACAACAACAAAAATGGAGCAAAGCAGTGCAGGTGTAACACAACAAGGGCAGAGCACTGTGGATGAAGTGTGTACGACAGATGGACTAGCTCATGCAGGAAGCCATGATGCTGGTCTGAAGGGTGAGAGTGAGGCTGCATTCAGGTTCATGGAAGACGAGGCTGTTGAGGATACTGACGAGCCAAATAGATAAAGAGATGGCAGGGGAGGGCTGAGGTTAAATGCCTTACAGTGAAGTGGTGAAACACCGCAGGGGCGCTTCATTTAGTAATTAGCATGCAGAATCTGTCCTTGAATCAGAGCCTTACATTGCTTTTACAAAAAAGGGCTAAATCAAGCGCAGCGCCTCGGGTTATTTGATGATGTTGGGGTTCACAGAACCTAAATTAATGAATAGATGGATGTTGGTGGTGGGCATCATGCCTAGTGTGGAGGAAGCAGGCAGAGTCTTACAGTCCAGTTTGGCCCAGGGGTACTCCATGTCCCAAACCATCCCCGGCCAACGCCTGCACGCTGTCATGGAGCATGGATGACATGTTAGTGGCAGCAATGAGAGCCAGAGCAGGATGGACGGACAAACAGATGGATGGACACACTCGCATATAACAACACACACACACTCAGTCAAACACTCAAACACACACACACACACACACACACACACACACACACACACACACACACACGAACACACGAACACACGAACACACACGGGAGGGCAGTAAAGCACATTTAAGAAGGGTGAGAATGAGAAGCAGTGTCAGCCAGCCATCACTGCTACATTGAAGCTATGTGCTTGATGGGACACAGACAATTATAGATGATAGACTACAACCATAAAGGTCACTTAGATGTATTATGGCCTAAAGCATTAAATACATCATGCCTATGGTTTTGAAAAGTTACAGAGCAGCCTTCAGTCTATGAGTACAGCTGATGTATCCTGTATGCTGTAAAGCCCTCTGACGCAAATTGTAATTTGTGATATTGGGCTTTATAAATAAAACTGAACTGAATTGATGAGGATAGATGGAAACACACTAAAGCAAAAAGACCAAACATCTACAGTTTTACCTTCGCAAATTAACCAATAATAATGAATGATGAAAATAACTATTAGTTGTAATTGTTGCACCTGGTATGCATCTGTTTTATCATAAACATCTTAAAGTTTTTCATTCTTTTTTTTCTCTGGTAAATTTTGTTGGGTTTCTTTAAATTTCCTTAACATAGCTGCACCATAACATAACATAGATATATTCCAGATGCATCTACTTTGCTTAAATTATTAAAAAAATGCAAAAAAAAAAAAAAAAATTAAAAATGCACACATAAAATCAAAGCTAGGATACGCAGGTTTTTGTTGGCATCCTTGAGCGAAAAATTCCATAATAACCTTTGCTAGGGGTGTAAATCACAAGTTTATCATGATACAATATTATATTGAGTCTTTAGACAACAACACAATATTTGTTGATATCACAAATCCAGGGGCCTGTGATTGATATGAGATGAAATCTTTTTTTTCTTGGCTTCTGGCCATTGCCTGCGTGGTGCTAGGCTGTTAGCACGATTTGGATGTCTAGGAAGGAGGTGCTCCTGGACGGAGATGGTGACCCAGACATGGGAATTTAAAAATAAAGCTTAAAGATGATGATATGTATCAATATTTTCACTCTGCATCGATAACACTGGATAACTGAAATCATACATCAATCTAGATTGTTGTAAGTTACACCTGTACCTTTCAGCATACTGCAATTCAACTGGACTGAGAGAAAACTAGACTTCTTGGGCAGACCTTGGTCAATTACAGGTCAATACAGGGAGAGGATGGCAGAAGAAATACCCGCACACCAATTCAACTGAGCTGGACAGCCACAAAAAAGGTTCACAGGCTGAGATCAATGTAAAAAAAGCCAATTTATTCAAAACATCTGTGCACAAAGGGAAGAGTGCTCAAAGTACAAAAAAAAATTATAGCTGCTGCGCAGCGATGGGTCAGGTCTGGGCATTTTTAGGCAATTCTGAGCAACAAGCAGAAGAATTGGAAGACATTTAGGAATTTAGCAACACAATCAGCTTTTTGCATCAGCTGAGGCTTGAACTCACAACCTCTGAGACCAAGAATCAATTTCTATCTCACTGAGCTAATTAGTCAGTGACAATTCATGTGTAGCTTCACAAATTGACTAAGCCAGACGTGCAGGTTTAGCAGCCGTCCGTGCATGGAAAAGCAGATTTCAAACCACTGTAAAAAATTCAGTTATTAAGACAAAAATCTGAAAATACACATACCGCATCTAGACAGCATGGAGATGTTGGTAATTTGTTTGTAACAATGATTGATTTGCTCCTTAAGTGAAAAAGTGATCTTTAAAATTACCATTTTTACATTGACTCCAATTGTTCACATTAGAGCAAAATTCAAAATGCTGTCAAAAATTCAGTTTCTAAGGTAAAATTCTGAAATTTGCCACACATCATCTACCATGACTCTAGAATTTTGTCATTTTTTTCATGAACATTGAAGATTTATTTAGCAAGAATTTGCATGTATATGTTTACAGTACCATTTATAGTCAAACATTTTGATGCACTGTAGGCTCAATTTTTGATAAATCAAAAATCTGAGAAATGTAGTTTTTGTACAGTCTGAAGATGCTCTGTAGCAAGTTTGGTGTCAACTGAGCAAAAATTGTGGGAGGAGATAGGTTTAAGAAGTTTTACAGTTTTTGAAAAAAACAGAGTGATGAACTTCATAATCTTTAATAGGTTTAAATGTACAAAAGTTTCTTCAGTATTGGGGCTACAGTCTGATGAAAATGTGAAGTTGTAGCACATATGGTTGATTTGTTATGAATTTTCAAAGTTTTGAAAGTTTTTAGCTCTCAGCTGGGCTAATTCAAGTTCATGCTCATGTAGCTAGCTAGAGCTTTGAATCACACCATGTCATCTCAAAGGGCTTTACAGGCCAACAAGTTTACAAAGACAACAGGATGGTAATTCTCATAGAATTGCCCATATATGATGGCATCTGGATCAGTCACGATTGAGATGATTGAAACGCACGACTAGTACTGATACAGGTTGCTGTATGAAGCGTATGCCCGTTACAAAGGGTGGAGATCTGCAGGAAGAGGGTGTATATTCAAATTCTGGCATTTTTTTATTTTGACTCCAGAAAACTGTCTACCCCAGCTTTCAAATACAGATCAGAAGATGTGAACATCAGAGCTACCAATGAACCTAACAGCATTTAAGAGGTCAAAACTCAGCAGCAAAGGCAATTTGTAAAACAGTGAAATAAAATACAAGGAAAGGTCTGTGTCACAGTATTGTATGGAGCAAGTAAGTCCTGGATAAAATATGAATGGACAGATACAGACACACACACCCTCACATTAATCTACTAATCTATTTACACGCATAGATTCCGGAGAAATACAAATTGCCGTTCAGAACGAGTTTCCGCAGCAGCGAGGGTGACACAACAGCCTAACAGACTTCATTATGTTATGGCCTCTCACATTAGCCACAGCATATGTCCCATGCTGTGAAACATTATTCTCAAGCCTGGCTAACCTCTCTAACCTCTCTCTGTCCAGCCACAAAGGATCCCATGGTTGAAATAGTCCACACCATCAGCTAGATTTACTTCCTCTCTCTTTTGCCCTCAGCAGCTCCCTTTCCTCTATATTCCTCTGTATCTGTATCTATTTTTTTCCCCTCAGTCCTTCCATTGAAACTGGTTTGGTGCTGGGATGAAACAAGGTGACGAGAGGTCAGTCTGGGGAGATTTTACACCTCTGCAGGAGAGATGGGCAAACAATATGGTAACATAGCTGACACACCTGCTGTCTGAGAATCTGAAGTCCTACACACACGAACACACACGAACACACACGCACACACGGATGCATGCACGCATGCACGCACGCACACACAGTCTGGAGCATTCAGACATTTAATTCTCACATGCCAACATACGGGATAAAAATATTACATACACCCTTAAAACATATGAGCATTGACAGATCTAAAAATGGCGAGACATCCACGGTTAAGTATTGTGGAGTGCTTTCCTTGTCAAAACAGAACGTGTGTTGGGATCCAATAGAGTGGAAAAGTGCAATCCCGTATTGATTTCAGTGCTGTTGCAGATCGATCAGAGCTGGTACAAGTAGGAAGAACAAGATAAGACACGTTTTCCATTCTATTCATCATGGACTGATAAGAGTGCTGTGCTGACATCCGCGAGCTGGTGTTTGTCGGTCGGATCTCCTAAGTGGCGGTGAATGAGCTCATGAAGATGTGCGCGTGCACACACACACACACACACACACACACACACACACACAAACAAACATACACTCTGCAAACGCCATTTAACAAGGCTGCTTATATTCATAGGAAAGTAATTGCATGGAAAGATGCAGTTTGAAACAAGAAGAGATGAACAAAGTGGCGTGAGTGGGGGCCTGAGGAAGTGGAGAAAGCAGTGTTTGAAGTCAGTCGGATGGCGTGAAGAGCCGGGCCCCGTCGTTTGATATTCATCAGTGAGTGTAGGCGTGCAAGGAGAGTGGAGAGAATGAGGGGAGTGTGGAGGAGGCGATGGGGGCAAACAGGTGTGTTGTGGAGGAGGAGGAGGAGGAGGAGGAGGAGGAGGAGAGACTGATGCAGAAAAAGAGGCAAGGAAAGAGATGATGAAGAAAGGGGAAAGAAGGCATAAGAGCAAAATGCACAAGTGCGATGAAGCAACAGTGGGATGGTGAAGAGGTGGAGGTGGAGTGGAAAGAACACAAAGGAGGACAGACATGTGGCGTGGTTCACTTCTCACCTGTTCCACTCATTGGATAGCCAGGTGAGGGGGAGAAGACCTGTGAGGCAAAGTCTTCGAAGGTCATGACCTCTCTGTGGTTCTGAACAATGGCCTCTAGGTAGAGCGCTCGCTCCTCATAGCTAGTTAGCTCTCGTTAAGGAACAAAACACAATGTTGGAGAAGAAAAAGGCAGCAAGGTAGGGTTAGCCTTTGCCTGTTAATAAATCTAACACTCACAAAATAATTACCTTTCAGAACATCTGTACATAGCACACACTTCAAATCATAGCCACAGTTACAAATCAGTTTTTTTCAGTGCTGCACTGCATATACATACACTGTGAGCTGGGAGAGTGTGAGGCAGGGGCAGGGCAGCTTCACCATCAGCAACCCAGCCAGAAGCAAAGATGGAACAATCAGCCATGCCACACAGCCCCAAATGAGAAAGCAGTCTCCAAAATAATCATAAAAAAAAAGAAAGAAAGAATACATCACTACTGGCGTGATGCTCCAAACCTCTCCTCTCCCCCCCTCTCGTCCCTCTCTTCTCTCTAATAGAACCCCTGCTGCAGGCAGCATGTCTAGGACCACCCTCCCCGATGTGCTGCCTGCCACTTCTCCGTGCCATCAGGGGGAAAATTGGAGCCATTTGAAATTCAGAGTGACAAGCAGTGACTGGAGCCTGGGCAGCCAGCATGCAGGATGGATGGCCGGATTTGAAATGGGAAAGCTCAAATTAATAAATAAATAAATAAATAAGCCTGCAAAATGGCTGCCGGGTGAGGGTGGAAAACATTCTGATGGCCATTATCATACCATTATCATAGATATATCGTGCTAAGTCTGTTGTGGAATGGAGGCAAGTGCTGGATAAAATATGGTGTAGGCAACTATTGGAGTGAAAAGGTCTATCTGATGGTGTAATGATAGTAAGCGCTTTGGAGATTTAACTGTGTGTGTGCATGTTTGACAATGAGTCTGATTATTCTCACGGCTGTCTGTTGTGGCCATGTTGCCTTGATAGATGACACCTAACAAATTGCTTGACAAACACATACATTCTCACTCTCTCTCTCTCTCTCACATTCACTCACTCACTCACACACACACACAGACACACACACACACACACACACACACACACCAACTCTAGTAACTCAACACAGAAACCCCCCTCCCCCTCATCTCATTACGACTGCCAGGGTGGAGTGGCACTGAGCTGTTGCTGACGCCAAGGCTGAACCAGGCTGAGCGGAGATAGGCTGGACTGGGCCGAGAGGCTCCGGTCTGGGTTAGATAGATAGGACGAGACAGTGACTGGGCAGGGGGCCTGCTGTGGGCACATGCCGCCACAGCAGGGGCCAAGGCTGCCATGACCAATGGCTTTGAGGGAACCGTAGCAAAGCGGGGGTGACGGGCACCTGAGCCGGGAGGCACCAGAGGGTACGATGGCCAAGCTGCTCACAGGGACAGACAGAGATGGACAGAGGGCAGACTGAGACAAAGGAGAGGGTAACAGAGGAAGACAGAGAGCCGGATGGGTTTGTATACTAGTGCTGTTTGGTTCCACACGTCCTATGAACCAAATAATTACAAGCCCCTTTTTAAACACAGATTGCGCGATAGAGCAGTGATGAAGACCCTTCTTTATGCCGGCTTTGCTGTGTCATAAAGAACCAAACAACGCCGGCATCTTGCCACTCCAGTGTGTGATTTTAGATAGCATGCTGATATTTCGGAATCAGAAGAGGTGTGATGTGTGAAACAACAGTGTCAGCCTCTAGCTGACATATAACGTATGCATTAGGCAGCATTTTCTAAACAACAATAGCATAACATGGCAATACCAATCATTTACTGTCCCATTTCCTGTCCTCTGCTCAGAGGGTAAAGAGCTCCTAAACCTCATTGCTTTCATATTTTGCAGACATTTCCAGTTCTGTTCTTCTTCTTTGATTTAGCTGCTAACTGCTATCAGCTGCCTTTTAAATCTCACGGGGATGGGTTGCATACCTAACATGTTGCCAAAGCTGTCCCGTCCTGCTGTCTATCCCTTTTATACAGACATCGATTTGGTGCTGTTACTACCTCTGCTGCCGACTAAAAGACAAAACAAGTCTATTCCATGATCTTACCGTTAATGCAGAGTGCGGAGGAGGAATAATGGTGCAAAATTCCTGCCTTGAACAGGCAGTGTAAAAGGAGCGAAGTCTAATATAGTCTATTTATAGTTGACTGGTTTTAAACTGCAAAAACATGAATTGAATACTTAAACCACGGAAGGTAAAAGTTAGACACAAATACTAGCAAGGGTATATTAAAGGCCCTGACACATCAAGCCAATGGGCGGCTGTCGGTCAAAGTTGGGCTGTTGGTGAACAGCCCTTGTCAGTGTGGTATGTCCCGCACTGTTAGCCCTCATTGGCACTAGTTGTTTTTTTCCCCTGCTGATTCAACACTCTGATTAGGCCTCGGCACAACCGAGCCTGTTAGTGAATGAAATCACATGATTGGCAGTTCAGCTCAGCGCACAAGAGGAGAAACTGAAGTGAGGAACATATACAAAAAGCTAAAATCAAAAGGGAGTGAGGTCAAAACAAACTTTTTATATGAGGTAAGATTGTTTTTCTCTAGCCATCCAGTAGAAACAATTTGTGATGGTCTAATTATTGACTGGCGCATGGTTAATAGGCTCTGTTCTTTCAACAGTGGATTGTGTTAGTAAAGTGCTAACTGGCTAACTAGCGTCAAGGCGGTCTTCTGGTTTTCTTTTTTGAATGATGATTACAGATGACTGCCATCTGCTGGTATGAAGGGGTATGCATCTTCTCACACAGGGGCAAAACATAAGTGCTTGTTGACCGTTGGTTTGGTGCGTTCATGTGCAACTTTTTGGCCAAGACACAGTCTTGAGAGGTAACACTAGGGGGCTCTTGTTGCCGCTAATTCTTTGACATCAGTTTATGCGTCTTGGCCTTAAAACAAACAAAAACAAAAGAATAGAATTATGTAACTCTATGTGAAACATTGAGGAAGTCTACTCTGCTCAATTTCGGGGCATTTTATTGCAAAACAAGATTCTTGGATAGACATGCAACATTTGGTTGCTTGTCGGGAGAGAACACCAAGAAATCCATTAACATAAAAGCTCATATTTCCTACCTTAAGTAGGAAAAGAGGAATGAAAAGACGGGGCCAGAATCTCCATTTAGGAGATGCAGAGCAGCATGACTTTAAGCATGTAAAAGCACTTCCCTCTTGAGCTCCATATCTGTCTTCCAGTCATAGCCAGACATGCAACGTCACTGTTTTCTGTCACTTGCTGGAAAAGAGTGGGCATCCCAGTCTCTGCTGCCATGGTAACTCGGGTCACAGCTCTGTGTGGTGGGTCATATCCAGGCTTTTATGGATGACGGACAGAGAGAAAGGATGTTTGTAAAAGAACAAAATGTGCCCAGATAGGTGATAAGTAGAAGACAAAATATAGTACAGGGAAGGACTTAATGAAAAGAAATGAGAGAAGTTAGAAGGAGGCCAACAAATGAAACACAAGGGAAGATGAAGAGAGAGAGAACGAGAACCTCGGCACAGCGTGGGTCAACAGAGCCATATGGCTGTCCATTATCAGAGATGCAGATGACTGGAGGCCTGTTATTGAGATTCCTAAAGCAAATATTGACTCCAGCTGGAGCAGACGCTCTCTCTGACTCTGACACACGCCTCTCCTCCACTACTTCCTTCCGCTGCCCTCTATCCAAGTTAGACAAATGGATTATAGTGGGCGAGAAAAAAAAAAACTTCAAAGAATAAAATGAAGGGAGATAGTGTAGAATTATCAAGAGACGAGAGAAAATATATGACAGGCTGCCAGGGAGAAAGACAGGCGGCGAGGGAGGGAGACTAATAAAAGGTATTTTGGAGATGAGTGAAAGCGAGAGCCATAATCAGCTCACTTAAGTAAATGTACGATGCTATCTGTGGGTAAAAAAATTGCTGCACAGATATCAGACCTGATGCACAGTGAGGGGTAATCTTGCTGCCTCTCTCTCTCGCACTCCCTCACCTTTCTGCTTGTCTCTAATTACTAAGCCATGGGCACAGCTTGTTCCCCTGCATATGCACAGATGCGCTTGCCTCCATGCAGTAACTTAATCAAGGGACACATCCAGAACAGTGACGCAAAGATTATGTCCATGTCATGGACACCAAACCCGCTGACACTGACCTACTTTTGGGGTAAAACATAAGCTGCATCTACTGCTGATGAGTACCTGGCTCAGCTTCATGATGGACTTCTCTGGAAAGATGAATCACAAAATGTTATACTTATAAAAATGCTATGTGTGTTATGAAAGCCTTCCTGACTGACAACATTACTGTATTTCACAAAGCTCCATTATATTGTGAGCTATGAAAAAATTCTCATACAGCTCGGAATGAAATATATAAAAAGGAAAATGCAGACAGGTCTACATTTCCACAGATGGACTGCATCTCAAGTCACCCGTGACATAACTGTCATTTACAGCTGAACTGGGCGGACAAGCAAGACAAGCCAGTGTGTGGGAGGAGAGTGTGTTGCGCCACTTTGGGAATTTCCAAGGAACCCCTACGTTCCAAGCCGCTGCATTCCTATTAGGGAGAAGAGAGGGAAACCAATGTAATGCCTATGGAGCGTAGCAACCATTGGGACAGTAACGAGAAAAAAAATTCTTCCAGTTTTGAGTAAATGTAAAACAACTTCAGTTAGGGGACTGATGTCTAGAAACATGGCAGTTGTGGTTCGGGTGTTCTGAGGGTGGGGAAAGAGTATTAGATATAAAACAGAAAAGCACGAATCCAGTCTGTTAACTGCAACATTTACACATTTTGGACAATGTGTTTTTGTGGATAATAGTCCTCTACTACCCTGTCCTCTGCTTGCCCTCTCTTTCTTAGTGACAAAGGCTGTGGTTTATGGTTGCATGGGGTGTCTGAGTGAAGGTGTGTAACCAAAATATATACACTTGTACACAAAAGCACAAGTCAAGTGTGCACAAACACACAAAATGCAGCCTGCATACCAAAGAAGGTGTATGTGGCTAAACAAAGACCACCAGAGACAGAGCCCAACAACATGAAACCTGTGAAAGCAAATGTGTATATGAGTCAGCCTACGTGTACATGCATATGTATCTATGGGTGTGTGCACGTATGTATACATATGCATGTGTGTTGTCCAGATGGCAGGGGGGTTGCTCTTGGGGGAATGGTGGGGGTCAAGCATCTTTGTGGATCAAAGCCAAGGTCAGGGCAGCTGCAGTGGCCCATGTTCAAGGTGAATGGAGGCCTCAGATGGCTCTTCATTAGCAGGCTGCTCCATCCCTGCTGGACCCCATCGGCCAACCGCCACCAACCCTCATCATCATCTCTCTCCCCTTTTCTCCCTCTCCGTCCACAGGGACCTGTCCTGAAAATGCCTGTCCATTGGGATCCATTCTGTGCCGTGTGTAACCCCACCCAGCACATGCGGACGCGTACACATGCTCGCACACAGGCGTTTGTGCATAAGTAGCCACAACACATGCTGACACCCTCCACCCACACACACACTGTTCTCCAAAAGAGCCTTTGTTGACCTCTGAACTGGTGTCTCTCTGGAGAGCAGCATCCTGACCATCCAGCTTCCCTCTTTGTGTTGCTCAGTCCCCCTGCTGACAAAAGGCCTCACGCCACCACTGGCCTCTGACACACGCTCATATCACACTCAACACACACACACACACACACACACACAGACAGACAGACAGCAGGGACCATCATGGCTTCAGGAAGTACTCCTTAACTTGAAGGCAATCTGAATGTGAACAGTTTATATTCAGTGTTTTCTTACCATTTCCCAAAACTTTTAAATGTGTAACTGCTACCAACTGTCGACCAACAGAAAAGTCTGAAGCATCAACTACAATGTTTATCGCTTACCACGTGTGCTTATGCTCAAACATGCCCATCACTGTGCAAGTGGGGAATTACAAACATAACTCAACAGAAAATTTCAAATCAAAATGGCAATAAATTCCCTGTGAACTTTCGTTTTCGGTCTACATCACTAGCAGCCATAAACTTTGAGGAGACTACATTTTTCATTGAAAGAAAATTACTTTCTTTTACCTGTCATGATTTCAATGTGCATGTAGCAACAGTCTCAGACAGCTAGTTGGAGGCAGACAGTTTACGGCAAGGCAAGTAGCCTAACATGGGCATTAAATTAAAAAGTGGAATCACTGTAGTTTTAAATGTTTTATCAAATGTTATCACGTATGAAGAGACCCAAAATGAACCCTGTAAGCAGACAACTTGATTACTATAGGTGAATTACTTAAACAGCATTCATATAGGAAGTATTCTGTCCCAGGCTCTTTGATCACTGTAACTGTGATCACTATATGCGATTTCCACTGTATCATAACAACTGAAGGTAATCCTAGAGCTAAGTATGGACCATCATTGTGAAATGGGATGCTCTGACTATAAGACTATAAAAATGGGACCCATTGCCTCCCTGCTTGGCACTCAGCATTAGCGGTTGGAATTGGGGGCTTAGATCACCACATGATTCCCGAGCGTGGCACTGCTGCTGCTCACCGCTCCCTCAGGGGATGGGTCAAATGCGGAGAATGAATTTCACACACTGTGCGACAATCAGTGGGATTTAACTTTAACTATCAAGATTCTTTCTATAGCTCACTACGTCGCCAGTGTCAGTAAATGTGGTCTTGGCCAGGAGACGATGAACCCAATGACCACTGTGTGACAGCCCATCTGGACTTTGCCAAATGGAAGTTCAGGGATACTGAGAGCGTGCTGGGACAAAAAAATTACTTGGTCTGAATGCCAAGTGAACACCAGTACTACATCTGGTGAAGACAAGATAACACTCAACACCTCAGGAATACCATCCCAACAGTGAATAGCACTGGTTGCTGTAGGGATGGCTGTCAGCTGCAGGGACTGGGAGACTAGTCAAGACCACAGTGGGTTTAGGCCAAGTGTCCTTGAGTAGCCCTGCCAAAAACGCAGACTTTTGGTTTATTTGAACAAACCCATGAAAGATTGTGTAAAGAGATTTGTGTTTATAGTCTTACTCTCATTTTGCAGTCACACAACTGAACAGAACGAATGACACTGACAGACAGATAGAGACTCACACACACAGCTAATCTGTTGATAAGGCAGGGCAGGGGGTGAAGGTCCAGATTAGGCAAAGGAGCATTAGAACAGGGTCTTAAGACGCCCCATACTGACATTTCACTACTTAAGCTCCATTTCTATCCACTTCTAAGTCAAAGAAGTCAGATGACGGGTGCAGGGTGGGGGGCTACCCCCTCCCCTTTTGTCAAAGATGCCCTTATCATGTTGAGTGCCTAAGGCAGAAATCTCTCTGCTTAATGAGGAAATTTTCATAGTGAAGTCAAGTCAATTCAAATTTATATATATAGCCCCATATCACAAATCACAAGTTTGCCTCAAGGGGTTTTACAATCTGTACAGCATACAAACCCCTCAATCCTTATACCCTCGATTAAGATTAGGGAAAAACTCCCCCAAAAAACCCTTTAACGAAATATAAATGGAAGACATCTTAGGTAGACTGACAGAGGATCGCAAAGTTATTAAACCGTATTCCTGTTATCCAAAACAAACAAGGAGTAACAGTACTAGACTTAATAGATTCATTGAGACTGAGACCGGAGACTGGAAAGATAGTGGTCTACACAGCCTTAAGTAATAAATGAATAAGCAACTAACTGAAGGTTAAGACAAATCATTTGGATTTGAAAGCCTAAAAAAAGTCACACTGTTTGATGTCAGCGGGAGGTTATTCCGGAGGAAGAGGGCAGAGAGTCCTCCTGACTTTGTTTTAACAAAACATTACAACAATTGACAGAAAATACCTGATTTTAGCTTTATTGCTTGGTTAGAAAAAAAGGCTGTTTTGGTGATTTCTTCAATGAGATGATCAAAGGAGAGGGAAGGATCAAACATAACAAGATTTTTGTTGTCACTAAAATTCTGAGAAATCACATACTTGCTGCGAAGAGGTGACTGCCACTTGATCAAACATTTGTATATTGTATATGTCCAACATGGCCAATGACCAGCATCTCAGTTTTATTAGAATTTAGGAGCAGGAAATTATGGAGTATCCAGTTTTAGTTTACTAATTTGAGAATTATCCTCTGCCTGTACAAGTACATACAGATGAGTATCATCAGTGTATATATATATATGTATATATATATACACACAGAAAATCAATGGGCCAAAAACAGAGCCCTGAGGTACTCCATGTTTCACATTAGCACACTTTCATGTAGTATTATTAGTAATATACAGGAAACTCACTTCCAGGTAAGTAAGACTTAATCCATGTGAGTGCCTGGCCACTGACACTAAATTGATTTTCTAGTCAGTCTTGGAGTATACAATGATAAGTGGTGTCAAAAGATGCACTGAGACCCAGTAATAGACGTACTAAGGTGGAATCTGAGTACACAGTAGGTAGAAGATCATTCACTGCCTTAATATGTACAGTTTTGGTAAAGTGAGGCCCTGAAAGCCATTTAAAAAGGTTACGAAAAGATTACAGTTAAATATCTAAGCTGAAAGTTGCTGATACACAACTCTTTCTGGTTCTTTGGAGAAGAACTGAAGGTTAGAGTACTAGTCCATACTTATTTGCTGACCCTGGATCAAGGTGTTTTACAAATAGAGGTTTAACCCCAACTGCCTTAAAGCTAGTTGGGACAGTCTCAGTTGTAAGTGATAAATATCGCAGGTCCAAGAACTGGACAGAGATCTTTAAAAGATCAGCCAGACAGCCAGTTAGCATATTAACAAGACAACCTGATTTTGAAAGAACAAAGGATATTTACCATACATGAGTGAACAATTAAACAAAGAGTACAACAAGCACTCAATGGCTAAAAAATAATAATCATCTCATATAACAAGTTTTTTTAAAAAAATCTTTGAGCTCTGCTAGGTCTTGAGAAACACTGTTTGTGAGGGAATATTGGCTAAATGTCTAACGCAGACTTTAATCATGTTTAAATAAAAAAAAAGACCCCTTTACTTAAGACAGATACAATCAGGATATACCGTAGGTTTCCATTATTCTCAATGAGGACACATAGCACCTCATTCTGGGAGTTTTACTTGAACATTTAAAATGCTCAACTCCTATAAAAAAAAAAAAAAAAAAAAAATCTTTGCAGTGCGTGGGGAGAAAACACTCCTACGCACTTCGGGCCTTCACGGCAACAGCCAAGGTTAATCCTGTTTGTAGAAGCGCTGGTGGTAAAAGGGGCTCTTGTAGTGAAGAGGGACAGTTTAGAGATGAGGTGGAGGGTGCCTCTAGGTGCTTGACCCCCTCCTCTCTTAGCCTCACATCTGCCCATTAACCTGGGCCAATCAGCTTGACCTTGGTGAGGAGAGGAGCTCAGGAGTAGCTCACAGCGCCATTGACTCCCAGCAGTCACATAATTGGCCTGTTAAGAGGAAGGGATTGGGGGGGGGGGCTTAGTTGTGCCGGGTGCCTGTGCAAGCAGGGTAAAAAAACAGATGTGGTCATTATTTTTTTGTTGAAAGGCATAGTGCCTCCTGTCCTCATACCACACGCACACTCATAGCAGTGCTGCTTGATATCACACAAATACTGTACATCCATATGAATACATTAGGGGTTAAATCTCCCACTTAGGTGGTGAACTTAATAGGGAAAAATGTCAGATTTGAAAAATGATTGGTGGCAAATACACACCTTTAAATAACTTGTACACAGGCTGCTGTTGTCACTCATTCCACTGGCTATCATAGGAGGTAATGAAAGCATACTGGTGTCACATGAACATGTTTAAATCAACAGGGGATCACAGTGACATCTCCAGGAGGCACTGGTATGGAGGAATGGATTGGACTGCATATGGATGAAGTGTTACTCATTATGGAAAAGGAGATAAGAGGCAGAAAAATGGCAGGCAGATTGGGAAATGTAAAGAGAGGATACACAGTGAGAAGGGACTGGCAGAGACACTAAAACGGGGGATAGCACTATGGAGAAAGACGGTGGAGATGGAAAGGATGGCGGGGGGAAAATGGAAAAAAGAAAGGAAGAGGGATAAAGCCGAGCAGGTGTTGATTGGAGAGAGGCCGGGTGGTGAGTGCCAGCGGTACCTGTTGTCACAGTGAGGGCTGAGGTGTGAAGCTCGTCTCAGCAGAGGCCCTCGGAGGTGTGAGGTGATTATGGGAAAACGAGGAGGAAGACAGAGACATTTAGACGGAGAGACACGTAGAGAGAGAAAGATAGGGACAGAGAGAGTGAATGTGGCAATAAAGCTGGCTGCTGGAATAATGGCAGAGTGGGAAGGAACAACAGATTGAGATGGATAAAGTGAGAGCGTGTGTGACAGAAACTAGCCAGTAGGGTGACTGTATGGTATGTGTGTGTGTGTGTGTGTGTGTGTGTGTGTGTGTGTGTGTGTGTCCCAATCACATTTTATATGGCAGATACTCAAACCTTGGTGTCTCATTAAACAGCTTTTTGCTGTAGACACAGCAGCAGGACAGAAAAACGTCTGAATGTGTCAGGGACGCATTATGATGAGTAGAGGTGTTTGTGTGTCCATTTTCTGGGTGTGCATAGACATACACAAGATCATATGCTCCTGAGGAATAGCTGGTTTCAGAAGAGTTTTAACAAGTAGCCTAATTAGGAGCGGGGCCAGGAAACTGGAACTCGAGGGACCCTAAGGAGTCGGGTCAAACAGTAAGCCCAGGTTAATGACACCTCCTGAGGGGTGAGTTTCCCCACAGCAAGAGCTTTCTAAGCTCCAACCTCCACACCTCTCTACCGTCCATCTGGCATTCAGACAGCAGGATGGGAAGTTATGGCTGTGACATCACTCCTAACCTGTGACATCATCACTGCCCATCAGTGATTTCACACAGGTTTGCCACAGCCGCAGACAAAATCTGATGTCTGCTAGCTGGCATGAGCAGGTTATTTATGAGCTGACTGGAGGAAGTAGTCACCCATTTTCTCAAGTCTCTGGCAGCCCACCATTCCTCTGGGGGACACTAAAAATCGATTTCTGTTCCACGACAAATCACAAGACGAGCACCTACACCAAAGTCAATGTTGACCCCTAAACTATGTTCGGACAGATTGTTGGGGCTTCACAGAATATAAATGATAAAGCAACAAGTCATCCTCACACCAGAGTACAGGACAGCCACAAGTACACAGCCACAGTGTACCTGGTGACATCATCATTTTTTGTAGCATGATTTGTTCAACACAACATGACTGCCATCAAAGCCTACTGGGCTTGTGTATTCAGATGAGCTGAGTCTGTAACCAATCTCCTTTTCAAAGGACTCTGGTCTCCATTGATGAGTCCTAACGCAGCAGCCTTAGATGTGAAACACAATGGATCGACATGATTAATCAAACACAGGCCCATTATAGCCAGACAGTCACACAGGCCTCCACCGTGCATTAACAGAAAGTCATAATAAGATGAGCAACGGCTCATAGGGATGAAGATTAACAGATACAGTTCTGTGACTGGCTGGGTGAGAGTTCTCTCTGAAGGTCTCCTTTGTCAGTGACGATGGCCAGAGTTACATGAATGCCTCAGCCATCTGGAAACATTATTAGGTCAGGACAAAGGTGTGCATCTTATGAGTTATCTGAGGTGAATATGCGTCATATTTTTTTTCCTCAGTTCCTGATATTTGAATTGTTCAGAATCGAGACAGGGGGACAACAGCATCTATCTGATCTCAATTTGAACTTTTAATAAAAAGTCAAAGATGAAACAGGGAAGGGCACACTGGACCTGGACTTTGATTGAAATCCGTCTGATTACTTAGGAGGCATTTCACCTCTTCTTTCTTTCAACTTTCATGATGAAATTTATAGCGTAAAAATGTATAATCAGGCTATAGACTCAAACTGCCCACCTGTAACCACCTCAGAGCATGGCGGTAAAGTACCCTGATGTTCTGTAATCTCCTTGACACATCTAGACAACCAGTCTGACACTTAAATTGCACGAGGAGTGTGCCAACCCTGGGTCATGCCAAATGGCTCTGATTTTAACCCCATGATAACGCTGTTCAGACAAGCACTGATGAAATATTAAAACAAAATGAACAGAGGCTTTTGCAATTTTAATGATGCTTGTGGCATGTGCCGCAGAATAACTGCGATGCCTAAACGCCGAGCATCTCTGTCTGCTTCCCCCCGCCAAGACGTGCTGCACATGAAGTCTCTTGTTCCTCCATTGCCCCTTCTGTGAAAGGTTCATCGGGCCAATTAAGCTGCTTGGCCTTATGCAAAATGCCAGGAATTTAGCGGGGAATGATAATGATTAGCACTGGGTTACATATGATCACAGCTGTGGTGAATGCACAGAGTGGGGAGGGTTAGTTACTAAGGGCAATTTCACATTTCGGACATATTTCAATCAATATGATTGTGATTACAATGAGATATGAACTCCTATCTAAAAATACCATATGGAGACAGTGGCCAGGCTAAGTTTTGATATCATTTTATCAGAATGATGTTGCCTATGTTGATGATAAGTCAATGATATGATTTTTGTTTTCTGTTGCAAGGCAATGATGTTTTGTGAAGTTTTTCCCATGCAGTCAGCCCAAAATAAGTCTGTAACTTTGAGGCAAAATGCTGTCCATATATGTAGGTCTGATATGCTTCCCAACTTGAAAGCAAGTTTGTAGTAATATACATCTGAAATGAATGTGCTAGGTGGATAAGGGGCTGATTGGGAGCCAGGAAAAGGGGCCCAGTTCTACCTGCTACGACTGTAATGGATGAGGAGGATGACAAAGGGAGATGTATATATGCATACACACATAAGCATGCACACCAAGAGAAACCCACACACAAAAACCTTGGGCAAAAAAGAAAATGGACTTCTGTGTTGGCAACAGCTTTTTCCTAATCCTCGCCCCTGGGCTATATTGTGCAGTCAAGCAGGCTATTACATGGCAACAATTAGGGGGGCTGGAGCCCAACACCTGGTCGTCTCCTATTCTGGCCCTTCAGTGGCAGCTGACTGTACAGTCTCACAGCCAGGTGGCCCTCCTTCAATGACATTAGCTAGTCACTCCAGGGTTAATCAGGAGCCTGCCATCATCCAGTGGGCATGCATAGAGCCCCATTCAGACTGGAAGCTTTTATATTGGGGAAGGGATGATGGAGACAATGTTGTTATAAAAACTTGTTCAACTGAAGATCTCACAGAGCCCAGATAATCAAAATGAACTTGGGGAGTGAGTGAGTGTGTGTGTGTGTGTGTGTGTGTGTGTGTGTGTGGGGGGGGGGGGCTCTTGGATTTGTGGCCTAACTTCAGCGCAATGCCTTGATTGGCTCAAGCCGAGCTCGCGGCACGTCAACTGTGCATCCTGCAGATTATAATGGACCTTTTCATGGGTGGACAAAAACAGATGGAGGAGCGGGAAGTGCTATACATCCACGCAGACGGGTGACGTTGTGGGGGGAGGGAAACTGGATTTTGTCAAAGTCGGCAGATACAAAAACAAGTGGGTGTAGCTCGAGCAGCCCCGGCTATATCTGCCTGCACAAAGCCCCATTCCGAAGCCCCCTGGCTTGGAGATCTGAGGGTAAATAACGCTCATTAGAATAACAAAAGCTATAGATTTGTACCCAAATCAGCTAGAGTCTCATCAATAGTAATTAGAGGCTATACATAACTAATGAAGATGTGTACACTACATTAAACAAAGGTACTGAGAGCTGTTGTGTATCTAAACATAGAGTGTTGGATAAGTGGATGTCTGCAGCACAAAGCTTCTCTTACATTTCATTACCATTACAATCATGTGTAGTATCAATCCTAATTCCAATTTTATACTGTATAACAAAGATGCATTTAGCTGTTAAGATAAGCAGATCCCACTATTAGAATGTGTGGTGCCTGCATCTACAACCAACAATACTTTCTCTTTGTTCAACATCAAACTCAGTATTATTACAGCCTGTTGCAGTGGAGAGACACAGGAAGATTTGGCCAATATTTCTCAGTGCTTCTCTTTCAGCCACATCCACCACTTGACAATGAAACACAGACTATCAGTATTAACACATCAAAGGCTGCTTTCCGTAAGAAGAGGCAGACAATGCACAGCGATGCATACTTAAATGTTTTGTTTTTGTTATTGCTTTGTTTGCTGTGCCTTGTCTGTCAATGCAGAAAATTCCATTTAGTGCAAAAATGCAAATGCTGCGAGGCACAAGGACATCCTCTGAAAGAGAACAATGGCCACAGGCCAGCAGAAGAGCAGGCACTGCCTTTGAACCATTTAAAGAGGCATTAATGTGCAACTTATAAATAATCAACTAATTCCTTCTTAAAACAGCAAATTAAGTCTGTGACATTAAAAGCAGCGCGGCCTTATGCAAAAAGAAAAAGAGCAATCTGAGTCTTAGAAGAAAAAAAAAAGAGAATTGAAAATGTAATGGCCATTTAGGGACAAAGAAACCCAATAATGTCACAAGGTGTCCTCACAGGAGTCCCTAAAAACCCAGGGCCACATCAGAGACCAAGAGATTCCAGCGGAGAACGATGAGTGACATTTCACTGACATTTCCCAGCAGCATTCAATGCAGGGCTGTCTCAAGACGGCGTCAG
Source organism: Epinephelus fuscoguttatus (assembly GCF_011397635.1). NCBI lineage: Eukaryota > Metazoa > Chordata > Actinopteri > Perciformes > Serranidae > Epinephelus > Epinephelus fuscoguttatus. The sequence continues at coordinate 27,184,293 of NC_064765.1, read as the reverse complement.
AAATATCTATGGATATGCTTGCATGTGACACAGGCGTTAAGGGATGCGGGTTCTTTCAGGGGACGCCTGAGCTCTGGGGCCGGTGATGACGAGCCTGGACCCTGGGAGATTGAATGGTAATCACTGGAGCACAGATAATGGATGATTGAAGGCTCTTTCTACGCCGCTGTTGGATTTCAATATCAGAGAGGCCCTAGAATTGGGATTCTTATCAGGGGCGGTGTGTCAAACAAAGGAGAGCTGAGCGTGAAATATGGGGTCCAACTCAGGCACACGACCATGGCGATTAGCACAAGGATAAAAAAGGCCGCACAAACAAAAGAGGGCAGCTTTAGCTGGACAAAGGGCTGTCCACTGCCTTGTAACAAGAGACACGGAAGGAAGAAGGGACATAAAGGAAGGGAGAGAGTACTTGGTGGTAAAAATGAGGACAGGACAAGAGTTGTGCTGAGATGGCTGAAAGATGAATAGTGACAGACCCAACTGTTAAAGAGTGTTCCAGATTCCCTGCTTCTGAAGAGGAATAATGGACCAGCAGGGATGAAATGCAATATACCCCGCCTCAAAGCCATTCATACATATCCAAACAAACACACATTATCATTCACGTACACACTCCTACATACAGACACACACGGTGGCACGAGGCTTCACATCTCTGCCAAGCCCATCACAAAAAAACAAAACAAAAAACAAAAAAAACAACAACAACAACAAAATTATTCCCATTTATCCCCGGATTCCAAGCGCTACAGCTTGCCAGGAAAGCTCATTAACCCTCCCTTCAAGAACCCTGAGACAAAAGAGGGAAAAACAAAACATAACTAATCAATGAGAACGCACCCATTGAGGGGGGGGGGGGGGCAAGAACACGCATCCATTTGGATAACCTGAGAGGGCTAACAGCTTTTGCTTTAGTGTTGCGCTGGCTGGCAACGGGGCGGAGAAAGAAAGTTCATTAATTAAACAGGGCTAGGGGGAACAGATGGAATGGCTAGCTGGATGCTTATCACTTAAAGCAGACAGACAGGTTTTTACACCCGTGCTAGAAGCAGCACCGCAGCACATCAATCACAATGAGCATGTCCTCTTAACGGCGATGCAGTCGGTACTAGTCCAGTGGTGACACCGGGATCAGGGTATTCTGGCTGATGGACAGAGACCACTGACCTATTAGCGAGTCATTACAGCAATTTCATTTTGTTGTTGTTATTTAGCGAGGACATTTGTAGTGTTTTTGGACAGCCTTTCCGAGGGTATGCTCTTGATGAGTGTTAACACCCACACAGACACAGCCAGTCATTCCTTTACACATTAGTAGCCAATTTGGAATGATTACTTACTGTTAGGTCTACATGTTCAAATGTATGCAAGATATAATAAATGCAATGAAAGTCATGCTATCCCCTTTGCCTGTTCAATCTGTGTGAATTTACTCTATTGAGCCCTGAATTAGTAGAAATAGGAGACTCTTCCTCAGTATGACCAGCGGTGGAAGAAGGACAGTGTATAAATATTCTGTCAAAAGCAAAAGTCCTGTGTTCAAAATCATACAGTATTAGCACCATAATGCCAAATTTAAAAATTATACCATTATGTTTTCTGTACATTGCCTCGTTGCCATGTTTTCTGTACTTTATTTTGACATATACATTTGAGTCATTAGAAAAAGACAGTCAACCACTTGTAATTTCTCTAACTGATGACATGCTATTTATAACTTTAATGCAAAAAAAAGCACCTTAACTTAAATTTTCTATGCACTTTCAGAAAGCATACTTCTGTTCACATGTAAACAATGAAACAAAACAGATCTGTACTTAGAGTTCAATTTGATTTAAGTAAGTTATATATGGTATATTCAAAGAGATAAAAAATACTCATATGTCAAAGCAGTTGTCAAAAATACCCAAAAACCATTTACACAGCTGTGATGAACTTGTTTGTGTTATTCTACCTGACACCCAGTGCCTGAGGTGGGGATGGAAAAGAGAATGCGACCCCGCACAAAACTGGCAGTCTTGCTGGCTTTCACTTTGCCGCTCACAAACACACAGATGTCAGACATGAATGCATAACAGACGGAAAGAGGAGGGGAGGGGCGTGAGGGTGGGGGCTCCAGCTTACAGATACACAGAGCACAACACTTTTTGGGTTACACTAGGCTATGCAGTTTCTACTAGTGCTAGCTGAGAACTTATTATTTTATGTCCTGAATAAAAAAATGGGTTATTTTGGCAGCTAAGAGCTCCCTGACAGCATAAAATGGCTCATTAATAGTACATAATCAAGTGTAAGAAAAGAAATCAAAATGTGGAAAAAAGTTGAATTAACCCAGCTGGACTCAAATTACACTTGAAAGGAGCACTTCAATTATTTTGGCACATAAAAGACAACCCAAATTTGTCAGAAAGGTTGAAGTTAGATGGGACACATGGTGCTCACAAACGCATAAAAACACCCCAACACACAAAGAATGGTTTTAAAACACCAGAGGCACTACAAAATAAAGCAGCTTCCGTGTACATACAAACACAAACACAAATGCACCAACAGGCACAACAGTTTGACACCAGCAGTGAGTGTACGCTACCCCAGGCGGGGCTCTGGGTCCCTGCTGTTGGCCGTCTGGTTCCACGCCTGCTCTACCTGTGTTTAAAAGGGGCGGCCCCCATGAAGCTCAGACCTTAGAGTGCAGGCTGGGCTGGGCTGGGCCCCCAGGGCTTTCAGGGTGTGGGTGCCATGCAGCGGACGCCTTTTGTTACAAGCTGGGTGGCAAGAGGAGGAGGAACTAATGTGGGGGGGTGGGGGGATGGAGGAAAAAAAATGAGTAATGCTATGAGTCATTCTGCATTAGCAGCAGGGGAGGGAGACGGGGGCAAGGGGAGAGAATACTTTTGCATGTTGTATGAAGCTAGACGCCATATGCCATCCGAGCTGGGCTGCCTCCTGAGTCAGGGCTCTTGGTTTGACAGGCCTGTGCTTGCCCCCTCCTCACCCACAAAGCTACCCCCTTCTCCCCTAACTAACACCCTCCTCCCTCTAGGCCTTCCTAGGCTTCAGCAATGGGCTTGGCAATTGCTTTGGTTGTGCATGGACTGTGCTCAGTGTATTTGTGTGTGCGTTTGGGGAGGGGGGGTACTCAGTGATCTGAACACATCGGACATTGTCGTGGGTCCCTGCAGGAACAGCTGGTCAGCTGGAGAGAAGGGTGGGGTGGGGGTGGGGGGTTAGGGATAAGGAGGGGGAAGAGATGGGAGGCAGTGCGCTACACTGATAATGGGATTAGGTTAAAACATTCAGTGGGGGAGAGACCCCTCCTCTTTGTGTAGCCCCCCAAATACTGCGTAAACTCTCAACTGCTCTATCAAAGCCAATGCCAGCCTCCGCCCAAACCACCCTGGCCAACTCCAAGCGGGGACACTTCAACTCAGAAATGGCCCCTAACCCAACCCCCAACTACGCCTGACAACAGCCAACTGCCTCCAACTAAAAGGTTTGCATCCAGTCATACGGACACTTGACTGGATAGCACACACTAAACGACAAGTCTTAAGCCACCCTTTAAGAATTTTCCTGTGTATTACAAGTTACTGCCGGCATTTTTATAAGACCTTTTAGTGGGTCAGCATTGTTTTCCATAAACAGGAAGTTGGCTAGTTACACTCATATCAGCTCAGACCATTACATGAAACCAGCATATAATGACTAGCTCGGCATCTCACTGTGCCCAGTCAAGCACTGTGTTCCACAGTGATATAGACCGCTGAGTATTATCTATGAGACTGCCGACAGTTATGGCACAACAGCTGGCAAATTAGACCTATCAACGATGCTAAATAATTCATGTGAGACAACACTAACATGGCAGATCCTATTCATGACATCCCATCATGCATACAGACGCACTTTCATCTCCGCTAGGTGAGGAATCTTAAAGTATACAAAAGAACGCACCGCCGGCGGACAAAGACACAGTGAGAGTGGGACAATAACTTGCTCAGAAGGGGTGTGAGAATATGTCATTGCCAATGCAGTGACTGTAATAATTATGATGGTGTCCGGGAGGGTGCGGCAACGGCACACAAAGGGAGTGCATACAGGATATCATATCCATTATGTTTTCAATATACATCCATTGAAATTATGTACATCTCGTTTGGGCATTCAGGAGAGCTGGGGTACTGTAGATATGCTCACATGAGCCTGTGAGGGAACATGACAGACTTCAGCAGCTTTCTGGGTTCCACTGAAAGGATCAAACCTCCCTCTCTTCTTTCTGCACACACACACACACACACACACACACACACCACCTAAAAGCCTGGCTCGCATGACTGGCGATGGGCAGAAACAGATTATGGTTATTGATCGCTGCCTGGAGATGGATCTGTGTGTGTGTGTTTACGTGTGTGTCAGAGCAGAGGATGGGGACTAAGGGCAGTGTGCAAAAAAACTATTGATTCTGTCCAGTGGGGAGGCTATGTCTCTGAATCAAGGTCAGTTCCGCACTGTCTCACCTATTAGAAACTTGCCGTCTCCCCCAACACACACACGCGCAGACAGTTTTGACCCTCAACAGTACCCCCCATCACAAAGAGTGACGGATGGCACATCAAACTCAAGTGCTTGTTGAAGAGAGAAATGAATCTCAGCCTCTGGATGAAGACATTATTCTACAGTGACAGTATGAAGGATCTTCATCATACAGGAAATGGCAGCAGACAGCGAAGCCATTCAGTGATGGGCTGGGTTCAGGTGACACAAACAAACTCATTGTATCTTTCAAGTCAATATGTCATACACTGTGTGCACATGGCAAGTACCGATAATAGAGGAACGAAATCTCATTTACTTATTCTACTCTGCTGCCGATTAGTCAAAAAAAGAAAGAATGTGGTTTCATACAAAATTGTTTTAGATTGAACATTTTGTGGTCTCAATTATTCAAAATGCTGCTGTGAAGGGTGGACTAGTGGCAGACAATACACTTAGAACACACAAAGCCAGACCAGCTGCATTTTCCATCAGGCATATAAATAATAGATGATACATTATGAGTTGTCTGTGAGAGGCTTGTGATATGATGTCTATGAGGCCATGGTTGTGTCTTGACAGAGGAAATTGACACAAATTCTAACTGACAACGAGGAGTTGGACCTCGTGCAAGAAAACAACTACACCGATTTCACAAATCCTCACAATTCAGAGATGGAGGAAACACAGAGAGAGGAGGAGACAGAGGATGTGATGAGGGGAAAGAAAGAAAGAAAGCGGGGGGGGGGATATCTATCTGAAAAACACTCTTGTATTGTATCCGTGTATTTTCTGAAAATGTTGCTGGTGGTCATTTTTCAATATCAAATCCTATTAGCCTGAGAGATTCTGTGAGCGTTGCGGCAGACTGCTGGAGTCCTCTCGAGCCTTGTGACAGAGCGAGAGAGGGGGCCGCAGTGCCATACTGGCCTTTTATCTGGACACACGGGGGTCATATAGCTTCTCTTTGAAGAAATATTCAACTAATTACCTTGGAGAGTGGCCTCACAGGCAGAAAGCAGACTGTGGATTGTTAAGGCATTGTGAAGGGGTAAACTAAGGATGAGGATTTTCCATCCTGCACAAAAAACACACATGCCAGCAAAAAAAAAAAAAAAAAAAAAGAAGGTTGGGTCATTGTTCCAACCTGTGAAAGATAAAGAGCCGTATAACCTGAGAAGATGGAAGAATGACGACTGGAGAGGGAAAGTGCAAAAGGCTGGCATAATGGAAACATATAAAAGAGTGACTCCACCTGCCGCTCAAGACTCTTGTTCATGGGTCATGCCAGTTCCGGACATGTCAGTCACTCTTAAAATCTAAAAACTTGGTTATCAAATGGCATTCACCACCCCTAACATTTTGGCTATTCATTAGTGTATACGTTGCCTTTGTCCTCACAAGCTCTCAAGCTCAGCAGCCAAACAGCAGAAAAAACAGACATGCAGATACTCATGCTGGCAGTGTGCTTCGCCTGGCACATTCATTCATCTCCTCTCTTGGAGTGTGCGAGGCCTGGCAGCCCATCAGTGCCAGAACTCCAGAGGCAGCGCTTATCTCCTCTCATAGATCATGCCTTTGTGCTGTCTGCTCCTCTGCTAAGGAATGCCAGGTAAGGCTTTTGTGGCCCAGCACAGGCTCGGTACTGTCCCACCCACCCCCCACCCCCTGAGGCTCACAGAGGCAGGCAGGCCTGTGGCTGGCCCCCCTTTGGCACTGAGAGTCACACTGGGCTAATTCACTTGGCGTTGGGTAACAGACATCTGTCACTCAGGATTCCCCCGGGGACACACAGACAAGGCCTGATATAGGGGTAGGGGGCCAGGGGATGTGATGCACTGTGAAACGCACACAAGCAGGCACATACTTACACACACCCAACTGTAAACAACATACGCAGGGTGTGTTGCAGGATAATCAAAAACCAAATGCCTTTCTTTGTAAATGACTATCATACAAGGACCTCATAATTACTCAAAAACAACAACTTTTAAAATATGCCAGTGTCTTAAAAACAATAGAAACTAGTCTTCCATCTAAATGAAACCTCCTCGGGGGAAGTTTCTATAGCAACCGCCAGAGGGGCAGCGTGGTTCTGGTAAGGCGGTGCTGTACATGCTGTCCGAGGAGGAGCGTTAAGGCGTTAAGGGAGATCAGGTTTCTCCCTCCAGGGGCCATCCCGACTCTGCCCCCCATCTCACCCCCCAACTCTGTGCTGCTGGCATTCACATGCTAATTCATCTCCATTGGTGATTACACTCCCTTTAAACCAACTGACAACTACAGCTGGAGTCAGGCTCTTAACGGCACACTGTTGGATGGATGGGTGGAGGGATGAGAGTGAGTATGTGTGTGTGGGTGTGTGCATGTGTTTGTGCTGGTTTCTGTATGCACTTGTATGCATTAGTTGAGGGTGTTCTTATTTTGGCTTTCCTTGTGCTCCATAAAACGGTAGTGATAGATGATGACACATTATCTTTGCTCCTGCCCAAAACAGCCCCACACAACCTCCCATGCTGCTCCAGGCTGTGAAACAGCCCCAGCCTAATAGCTGTATGTAAATCAGCCAGCCCATAAAGATCAGTGTCAGCACTCAGCTGTGTACGTTGGCTGACGTGACAAGCACGCCACATGTCTCAATGAATTTACCCACTGGTGGTGCTGGAAATTTAAGCTCAGTGGTGTTAGACATCTAATGAAATCATCATGAAAGCACAGCTAAATGTATGCTCTTAATGGTGTCAGCTGTACAAGTAATCAGTGGTTGATTCTTAAAAAAACCCTTCCATTTCTCTGATGAGCCGCGCCCGTATAGAATAGTGAACAGTAAATAAAGCAGAAGGCATGAGGAGTAAAGGATACAAGCTCTGGTAGAGAGTCAGCCGGGACTTGACAGCTCTGCTGGCATTGATACAGGTGGCCCGCACCAAGCTCGGCAGCAGCTTCCCAGTGATGATGGCGCCATTAAACAGAGGCCCAAAGAAAGGAACCTGGAGAAGTTGAGAGGGAGAGTAGAAAAAAAATAAGAACACGAGGCATCAAAACTCCATATTGATCCAAAGTTAATTTGGCAGTGTCCTGTCATTGTATATGTGAGTAACTCCAAAATTAGAAAGGGTTGATTAAAAATCTTTTTGTTCCTCTTTTTTTTTTTTTTTAACCGTTTCTCCATCTGTTTAGGGCAAGGGTTCAAGTTGAAATTGGATTTTTACCTAACTTTGCATGACAACCACACATATCTAATGTGAATCAATGTTAGGCAAATGAAATTAAAATGACAATCAATACTAAACAATGCCCTTGTATTGAGCTACCGAACAAATACAAAGGGGCAATATGCATTTTAGCGGCAGCGTGTGAGTGTGTGTGGGTACACACGTCTGTTCATGCATATTGGAAGGGGGCCCTTAATCACTGGAGCTCAATGGTCATTGACCTGGAAGTTGACGTGAATGTCAAAGTCTCCGAGAGGTCCGGCTGTCTTCAACTTGGCAGTTCAGCTCGTATAATAACCAGTCAAATTATACAATGAATGGATTTTAACCAGAAATAATGCAGACCAATTAGCTTAATCACACGCTAGAAAACTGAGGTGACACTGTGTGAACTAACATCAGAAACCTGAGTAGATAGCTTTACAGGATCTTGAAAGGGAAGTAGTCAACTTTGAATTTATGGAAAATCCTCTGGATTGTATGGGGTGTGTGTGTGTGTGTGTGTGTGTGTGGGGGGGGGGCAGTGGCAGCCTCTGCCTTTCTCCCAACTGTGCGTTGGCTGTAGAGACCCTGTATTGGGTTGAGGTTGTTTACACACATGCAATCATTGAAGTATATAAACTTAAAGGGATAAATTGTCACCTTTTATATGGATGTCCTACAAGTGTTAATGGTAAATGTATTCCACTGAAGCAATTAAGTTCTCAGTGCATGCTATATTTATCGACAAAGCTGAGTCTGCAGCTGCAAAACCTGTTCTTTCTGCATCCAGCACCATCATTTGACGTGACAAGCAGGAAGTACTACAAGCTAGTTCAGCTTAGATTTTGCCTCTGGGTGGCCAGGGGGCATAGTCTAGATGCCACTCAAAAACAGAACTTCCTTGTTCTCTTCACCTGTATTGCAAACTAGCTCTGTCCCAAAAATATGAATATGAATGAGAATACATTTCAGTGTTTTGGCTGACTTGGACTCAGCCTATTTATTTGAGCCAGAGTATAAGACTGAAGAAATGCAGCGGAGAGAGCCTGAGGCTGCATGAGCTGTACAAGAGGTTATGTCCGGTGAGGACCCTCCAGACCCTGAGCTGCTGGGTGCAAACAACGACTGGTGATGCCTTTGCTCAAACTGCCTTCCGAAACAAACAAACTGAATCATTCTGCTGCAGTGAATGAAAGCTTGTACGCAATGCATCCTGATACATGTTGGCACCACCAGATTGGCTCAGAAACGCGAGAATGCTACTTTTTTTTTTTAAGCACTGAGGAATTTATTGCTGCATTTGACTACATCCACCATCAACGCTGATTGGACATCCACAAAAGAGGTGGCAAATTTTCCCTTCAATGTAACCTTGCTTTTGTGTATTATGGGTTAAGTTGTCATACACATCCAAAAAGACAGTTGAAACAAAAGGTAAACATCCTTATTGACTTTAACTGTCAAACAAAAACAATCCAAACAGTCTCTCATAGAGTCTTAATAAATGCAGTTAGCTTTATGAGTGGGATCATTTTCATCCACATGGAGATGAAAATACACTGTCACTATGATCATTTATACTGGTAATAAAGATTATCTGTAAAAGAGTAAAAAACTGCCAAAAATGCGAGAGGGAAATAAGGCACAAATTAACATCAAATGAAACAAATACACTCCACTTTAGTGACACATGACGGCCAATTCTCCACAGGGCTGATCAATGACTATCAAAACAGAGCTGAGATTTAAATGTTGTACTGATAATCAATGTCTGAACAGTGACGACTACAAAACAGAATATATTATGAATTTTATTTTTTACATCTGAATAGTTTTCACATAGAAAATATTGTGGCTATATCTGGACATCTAAAGGTAGCCATTCTCAGACAAAGATATTTCACTATCCTGTGGAAGGCCACACATCGAGTGCATACTACAGAGTAGCCAAGATGAAAGCTAGCCAGGAAAAGATAGTAACCATCTCTGAGAGCACATACCCACAGTGTGGGTAATAATGCACAGCTGGAGTAGGTGAAACTGAGAGCCTTCAGACAGAAACCATAACAGCAGAAAGGCCCTTTACAACTCACGGCAAAGTCTGAACAGGATGCAAAGAGAAGGGACTGTTGTGTGTGAATGTTTGTCTTGTAATGTTGTGTGACTGATGGGATGTGATGTAAATTCTGTCTTTGTTCAATGTAAATGACACTGATATGTATTGAGCTTCCCACCGTGCTGTACTGAAATTTCACTGACTTCTGCAGTGTGGTCCTTAATAAATGATTGATTAACTGTTTTAACTTGTGAACAGAGACTTTTAATTAGTGCAGTGCTGAAAATAGTGTTTTTCTGCTTATTGTGCCTGGAAACTGAGACTCTGTCATTTTAGTGTAAAGGAAATAGAAGCTAATATAAAGCAGCTGTGCAGAACTTTTTACCATTTATAAAACTCCCTAGTTCGTATCACACCCCCTTAAAGATCCGCATATTTATTTGAACCCAACAGCGACAAAAAAGCTTTTCTCTATATGGCTATTTAGCGTAGTCTGGCTCGGGTCGGACACAGTGAAAGTCAGCAAACTAGAATACGGCACCCGGAGGTGGAAGTAAGTCTGCACACCCGCAGCGGCCCGCAGCCATTAAACCACAGAAGAAGTAGCCGTGTTTACAGAGCGTGTTCTTGGAGTAAGCGGTACTGCTGAACACATAACAGTTTTACCAGAGATGTATCTATAAGGACTTGGTTGTACTTTTGATGCCATGGCAGACAACGAAGGAGCACCATCTAAAAGAAAAAGAAACAGAAGAAGGCTAAACGGGACAGTGATAGGGCTCTTGTAAACCTCGGTTTGGCATTCACCAAGTGGAGAGAACTGAGAGATTTGAAAGGTTTTAAAACTGATCCCGAGTTAGCCCTTTTCCTAATTGACAGGTATGTAATTTTTGTTTTTATTTAGAGAATATAGCGCAACTTGTTGGATGTTGTTTCACTTCAATATATGACGACATGGAAGTTATAAGCAAGCTGAACGTAACGTTAGCTGATGTGAACGCTTTTGTCTAGTACAAACGCTACAAAACGATCTGTGACTGTGACCATGAACACAAATATACAGCAGGCAGTTTAGAAGAAATTCAGAGCTACACCAGAACATTTATGAACAGGTCTTACTTTACTACTAACTTGTGTGTAACGTTAGCATGTTTCCACTAATTACTTGGACTGACCTGACGTTAGTAACGTTAGCTTTGCAAGCGAAGGCTGCAGGTAACAGCTTTGCTGCGTTAGGATTAGATCAGAACAGAAACACGACAGGAGAATTTACTGAGTAATTTTGCTGTTTCCACTAATTACTTGGACTGACCTGACGTTAGTAACGTTAGCTTTGCAAGCGAAGGCTGCAGGTAACAGCTTTGCTGTGCTGTCTCGCTCTCCAAAACAAATGCATGCGGTAATTGCCGGTTGCAGTTGAGATTTTACGAATGAAGCCAAATGCCGGCTGCAGTCGGAATTTTACGACACCAGGCTGTGGGTGTCATACTGCTTCGACCAAAGGGGGCGCTATAATCAACGAAAACATAAAGTTCCGCACAGCTGCTTTAAAAAATGTTTGATCACACGCAGTTAAAGTAACTTCCCACCTCCAATGAGTTGATGCCATTGTATGTGTACAGCTGACGATGAGGCTGGGCAATGTATGAGTATTATATTGACATCATCAGGGGCGGGCTGGCCATAGGAAGGTTCGTGAGTATTCTCGAACGGCCGGTCTGTTCCAGGCCGAAATGGCCGGTGGTGGTTTTTTTTACCCCATAAAATGCAGCCGCGGTTGAGCGCAGCAGCCTGCCCTCGCAGCCGCAGATGGCAGTGGCACAGAGTGGAACGTCAGACTGGGTCAGTGTAATATTTTGCATATTAAGGGGGGGATACGAGTGGTTAGCAAGCACTGCCTACATGGCCCTATTATCCCAGACGGGTCGGGCCGGCCCGAACCCAGCCTGAGCCCGCGGGTACGGTCGGGTTTGTCGGGAAAAAAAAAAATATGCAAATGACTCGGGCCGGGTCGGGCCTTGGTCTTCCTTTTTTTTTTTTGGGCAGACAATTAGGCTAATGCTGGTGTGTCGGCTGTGTCGTGTCTGGGCTTAAAAACCCGGTCGGGTTGTAATTTTCAGGCCCATTGACAACTGTAGTTTGTGTTTTTGGATGTGTTCAGGGCACAGAGAACATTAAAGGTAGCCTATCAGCAATGTTACACCATACATGCATAAATCATTAATCTGCTTTATCAATTAAAAATAAAATCCATCCAAAAAGATAATATTTGAATATATAGGCTATACATCCTGTTTTCCTGTTCTGTTTCTACATTAATATATAGCCATTTTTACCTGCTCAAGAAAAATACATTAAAGTGAGTAATTCATTTACTGTGTGTGTGTGTGTGTGTGTGGCTTTTGTTATGTTGATTTTTATATTGTATTTGTGTTCTAACACACTACTGCTATAACGCTTATCATTGTTGCTGTTATTGTTATTATTAGCTGACAAGGCCAGTGTCAGTCGTGGAGTTGATGCAGAGGGACAGGATAATACCAGTCATAGGAGTGAGGAGGAGGAAGAGACAGATGAGGAGGGGCAGGAGAAGGAGGAGGAGGAGATGGAAGAGGAGGTGGAGGAGAAGAAGGAGGAAGAGGAGGAGGAGAAGGAGGAAAGTGGATCAGGAAAACAGTGCCAGGTACAGGTGCAGTGTGCAGGACTGGGTTGGCAACAGGTCTTTGCATAGAATTATATTAAATTCAATACACTCTACTGACTAATCTGTGTGTGTTGTGTTTAATATCATTAGATTGTTTTTATACTGCAAATAAAGTATTCGTGTTAAAATTACGGTTCTACTTGCATCTGTCGTGCGATCAGAAAAAAGACCTCTCCAAATCAAGCTCCCGGGCTGAATTTCAACCCCAGCCCGCCCCTGGATATCATGATATGAAACTAGATACATTGTTGATATTGGATATCATTATATCACAAGCGTCAGTGTAAATTTGGCTTTGATCTTAAGTTTTTATTTGGGTTTTGTGCAGCTGTCAGCCTGAAAGCAACCAAACATTATTTGCTGTACATCTACAATGACAGTTAAGTGTCTTCTGTCGAGGTATTTGTTCAAAGATATCGTGATTTTTGATTTTCTCCATATTGCCTAGCCCTAGCTGACGATAATCTCAACAAAATCCACTGAATGTGGTGGTTTACCTGTGGTTTCTTCATGATCTGGATGAAGAACATGTGATTCTTCATTGGGTAGATGATAATCAGCACGTCTCCAAAGTCGGTTGGGATGATGCCACGACGGTAGTCCCTGGAGTGCTCTGACCACACTATGTGCACCTCGTCATTTCCCAGGTGACGCAGCTGCCAAACAAACAAAATCAGTCTAATCAAGTGCCTTGTGAGTGCATGTAATTTTCATCCCTATGGTGATGATGACAAGAACACATATTTAGTGAGATTAGGGGCATGTCGCGGGGGTTTATCTAGCAGGTACCTCTGGCCCACACCTCGAGAGGGCTGAGGAGTGAACTGAGGTATAAGAGGTATGTAGAAGGAGATGATAAATATTTACTGTAAAATGCCATGACTGGCTTTTGTCCCTGCATACAGCATTATCTTATTTAATGTGTTATTCCATTATAAGCACCACTGGTCTGTCCTAAAGATAAAAACGTAATTGCAGCAGGTGCAAGTGCAAGGTGACTGCCTACGACTAAATCACAAACTTTGTCTGAAAACAATGGTTTAAACAGGGGCCTGGGCTCTGCTTTTGACTCTTTTTATAGATTTTTCATTACAAATTCAAATTGCAAACACAAAATGAACAAAATTGGGCATTTCAAAACCAAATAATTTAAATCCAATTGACTTTCCCCATCAGAGATTAAATTGCTTCCCATTTCCACTCTATTCACGAACCCAAATGAAACTGGGCAGGACAAGAAGGTATACTTAAATGAAAGGAAATTGTCTGATGCTAGTTTAAAATAGGTAAACAGCTTTCCCCCACCCCGAGTAATATAAAGGGACGCAGCCACATTATATTCTCTGACAAGTGCAGATCACTTATTAGCTGGTAGCCCAGTGATGTGTTCTGGGGTATCATGGACACTGAAAAGTGAGCCTCTACTCGGAAGAAAACATCTGCCAATGTACTGTGGGCCTAATGAGCCATTAAGAAACATGCCCTCGCCACCAAAAATGCAATTAGCACATTCTATTATAAGCCCTTAATTATGGTAATATGGTAATCTTAAACAAATCCACGGCATGCTGATTACTGGAGCTCGCCAGTTCAGTCTGTCTGTCCAAGGATCAGCAGGTACCAACCAGGTCAGTCACTGGGACAATTTCAGAGAAAATGTTGAATATGCATTTGCGGTAGACAATCAACACCGGGATGTTAATTTGGGTTAAGATATTAGCATTTGGATGAGCTTAATCACAAGTTTAATGAGGATGCTTATGCTCGAGTCAATCATTTTCTACACCAATCTATTCACTCCCTTGTTAATCACATCCAAATGTTTGAGACTTATTTTATAAAATGTGATTCAAGTCAAAGGCTCTTGTCCAATTAGCCCTCTTTGACCTCGCACCCAGCCAATGGGCTTCACACACACGAAGACAGCAGACCAGAGGACCCCAGAACACAAGAGGCTCCTTATAAAAACAACCTGCAGCAGCCCAGTTAAGCTGCGGTGCCTGGGGGTGAATGTGATAGCTAAGGCACCCGTCTATTTCCCTCTCTCTCACAGACACACACATAACACACGCACGCGGTCTACATGGCCTGACCCCAACCCTGCAGGTCGCTTTTATAACCGCATTACTGAAGCCAGCTGCTGCTGCTGCAGCCTGCACTGCCCTAAAACCCACAATTGGATTGAGGAATTCATGGTTTTCCCTCTTTTCTTTTTGGTTTAGCTTGTTTTTTTTCTTTACCCTCCATCGTCTTCAAACAGGCAATCTGCCCAGCGAGAGCTCCCCCATCCGTTGCTCCCCCACAGTATGTCTCTATAGTTACAGGCAGTAAAGTGGGTGACTGCTGGACTAAAAGTGTTATTTTTAAATTGACAGGGAAACATCCTACTTGGACACAGATGAAGCCCGCTTCTCAATCCAATTCTTCATACCACTTTCTTTTCTCTCTGCCCTGCCATCTTTTTTTCTGACGCATCCATGCATGCAGCCAGCCTGCCAATTTCTGTGCTGCCTGTGGCTGGTGTGGAGATCTGTGCAAGGTGAGCATGAGCAATTACAGAAGTTCCCGTGAAATGAATGGAAGAAGAGTGGCAGCACACTCCACTCTGGGCATGGTCGCCCCTCCAGCGCCTCACTCTGGCCAACCAAAGTCAAAGTCTTCACTCAGACTAACTAATTTTTGCAGTCACTAAGCACAGGTTCACGACGGGTTCGGAATGAGCAGGGGGTTATTTGTGAAACGGAGAGGGGGAAGGTCTGTGGAGGACTGGAGGGGGGGCTGGATATGAGGAGAGCCTGATGAATTTCCCTTCTCAGCAGGGTACTCTATGAGAAGATTGGCAGCTCGGGCAGGGGCCTTGCGGCTCATTTCTTCGTGCTAACTGCTACTCGTGCACTACGGCTCAGAATCCCACTGCAGAACCCAATCGATCGCTCCTGTGGCGGCAGCAGGAATTGGATAAAAGGATCCTGCCGGCATCCGGCCGGCGCCTGCCCTAGCAGGGAGAGCTAATGGCTGAATCCAGGCCCTGGTCACAGCACACAGGGAGGGGGGCAGGGGCTAGCAGAATCATAGTCATTACCGCAGCGGCACATGCCCTCTCTTCACTCACGCGCCTGCGACTCTCTACTCCTCAGGCCTGCCTGGCCAGGGTCACTAATCAATGCCCGCACTCTGGAGTCACACCTCCTGATCACAGCTTAACATAGAGCTGAAGGCTACAACAACATACTGCTATGGGCAGGCAGGACTGTGTAGCCATTTCACTGCATCAAACAGGCAAAGCATTATTTTCTTCTCATTCTTGACATATTCTGGATCCGAGGTGAAATACAATACATATTACAATAATCCAAATGTCACTGACAGACAGAAATTGCCAAACCTTATCAAAGCACAAGTTACAAACAGACAAAAACAGGGATTTTTTCTTTACCTTTTTGGTGAGAGAGTCATCAGAATCAGATGGCATACGAGTGGAGACGTGGAAGATAGCTTCCACAGTAGAGGTAGCATAGTAAGGAGCTGTAAGACCCGTGCTGCCATTCCTCTGGAGGCCGCCCATAAAGCCACAGTGTGTGGCCAGGTCCACCTAAGGGATATGTGCACAGTTTAGTGTGTTCTGAGTGTGAGCATGTGCATATTTAGGCTCCATCTATGGATACAGTGGGTGTGCTGATTTGAGGGTGTGGTTGTCGGTACCTCCCATCCCAGTCCAGACACAAAGTCTTCATATGCCTGGCTGCCTGCGCTGTTTGACAAGATGGAGCACTTGTCCTCTTGGCCCTCTTCAATGTAGAACACGGCAATCTTGTGTGTCTCTCGACTACAGAATAAAACACACAGTAGCCGATATTAAAAAGAACAACTGCGGCAGCCAATTTTATAAATGCAACTTGAGAAGCTTCTCACTACTCCGGTCACTTGAGATGAAAATGCTTTGAAATATGAATCCATTGACTCAAAACACTACACCTTGTTTATCAATGTAAATTGTGTGTGTAAACGTAATTGAGTTGCTGAATAAAATCGGGAGAGCAGAATGTGAAAAAACAAGTTTGTCTGCAATTTTTCCCCCCACTATCTCTCCAGCTCTAACATGATTTAAAAAAGGATGGCAGCAAAGGCCCCAGTCTACTTTCCCTGTTGCCATGGCAGTACATCATGCTGGGGTAGATTTAGGGCATTTTGCATGCTTGCGCACAGGTTGATATTGCCCAACCAAGTCTGGCCATCTGGGAGAATGAAGTCCAGTCCTGAAGGAAATCTTTAATAAGCTCCTGTCATTAGCAATATGTGGTGTATTTATTGATTGGACTGAGACAGACACAGTAAGAGCGGGACAGCAAGAGTGATAGGGGGAGACTTCAGGGCTGTGATCAACAGGAGATGATACAAATTAGAAAGATCATCAGGGAGAAATGGAAGGAGGGGGCAATATAATCTGCTTGGAGCAACTGTATGATTTATAACCGCAGTTAATGTCACTTCTGTAGAATCAGGTTTACCATAGAGTTGCTGTGACAGTTTGATGATAGATATACATTTGTACACATTAAATAAAAGTCAAGATCAAATTTATAAACGTTATTACCACTGCCTGGAATCCAAGTTCTTCAGTTCCCTTAAGAGTTTGGAGTTTTTCTTCAACAAATGGAAACTTTTCCTGTTTGACAAAAACAGTCTCGATGAACAGTGATATTTTCAATTCTGGATATAAAAACACAATTCAGGAAACTGCCATACTGACAGCAACAATGGGCATTTGAAAAAGTGGTATAATCTCCTGGCAAATTGTCAAAAAATAAAAAAATAAATAACAACAACAAAAAAACAAAACAAAACTGTTTTCAACTAAAGTTTTGTTTGTTAGACAAGATTAACAAAGGCAAAAGGCACAGGTGCAAACAGCAATCTCCTACTAGCTGTGTGCACATTGCACCACCACCATTAAGAGGTGTAAGCTTTTAATTTACGGGGAAGCACAGCAAAGATGTGGCTCTGCAAGGTAGACCTTAGTGAAAACAGCTGGGCACTTTTACCCTGTGGAGAGGAGATTAAGTCACTCGCGACTCCAGCAGGCTTTTAACTTTGCTCTTTCTCTCTTTGTGTAACGAACTAACAGCTGAGTTACTTTGAGGATAAAGGTAGTAACTTGGGTTCAAAAACAGTATTAAGGCTGCAGGGATTCAAACACAATTGTGTGTGTAATTTTCTCTGTCATACTGTTAACATTTAAGATGTGGTTTGTAGACTGAATGATAAAGAAATAAGCAACAGACTCCTGTATGACTTCTTCCAACCACACTCTCCTCCATTTGCCTCGTTCTCCATCTACTACAGTGCAAATCAGGCCACTGATTACAGCCAATTTCAGATGGTAGTGTACCTGCGGTCCCAAGAGTTCATGCCAAGGTCATTAAGTAGCAGCCGACAGAAGTAGAAAGGAGCCTTTGGTTCCTGGTGGGAGGGTTCCCTCTGGCAGGCGGCCCGAAAGCTTACATCAGCATCCCACCTCCTCACTTGCTCTTCTTCCTGCTGAGTCTGACGCAGAATGGCCTCCAGTATGGCGTTCTCTTGCTCTAGGTTCATGCCATGGGGTGAAGGGGCTGGCTGGTTGAGCCTGAGTTGTGGCTGGGGCAGACATTCTGGGCTGCTGTGGCCCAGGTCTTCCAAAAGTGTATCCAGAATATCAACCTCGTCCTCCTCGCAGCAGTCAGAGAGAGAGTCCGAGGCTGAGCAGTGATTTTTGTACGGTCCCTTTGTTGGAGAGCTGGGCTGGTTTCTGCTGTGAGTGATAGTAGTGGTAGCAGAAAGAGGGCGGTCAACTGCATTAAAAACTCCCACATCACCAGAGTCTTCCTGGGTGGTGCAGTAGAGCATTGCTCCATCCCACGAGTATTTGCCAGAGATGTCCCGGACGATGACACGCACTTGGGATGAAGGCTGGGGCGGCTGTCCCACAGTGGGTGTCTCCGAAGGTATCTGTAGGTAGGACACCAGCGTGCTATCATTGAAGACAAACAGCTGCAGGTTGGGGCTTTTGAAGACCTCGGAGGACAGCTCGGACGACTCCACGTACGGGTTGTCGTGGTTCTCGCTCACGAGGCTGTGGAGAAGGGCTGGGCCACCGCTAAGTGGATGATGGCCAAGATGGTTCACTAGGTGTGTCATGACCATCCGCGCTGTCAGCGGAATCAGCTCCATGTTCCGACGTCGCTTTTCTGGTGGAAGAGTAAGGGCAAGAAGATAAAAATACTGAGACCATCTCTGGAGGAAAATACACATGAGAAAGTGTAACACGTGGTCAATCGTTAAAGTTACTGATGGGTTTAGAATAATGCTGCCCATGGGACTATTTTTTATTATACGTCCAATGCACACTTCGCAAACCATATTTCAAAAGACCCACATTTGTGTGTAGACATGCTATCATCTCTGTTAGCTCTCTTTATACAAAGCCAAATCTCATTTATGATTACTAATAGGGGTACTTTATTCATTTCTCACAATAGCTTGGCCAGCACATCTCTAAGTAGGTAGCATCTAATCATGAGAGACAACTTTGAAAAGCCCATTGAGTCGTCTTACAATGGACAAGCGTTGAGACTGGCTGAGTGCTAATGAGAACCACCATCTTTACAGGCCGCGTAATAGGACTCTACTCAGTGAATTGCATTTATGTAAATGCACAGGTTTTTACTTCCAAGTGAAAGACGTGCCATGCTTTATTCTGCAGTGATGTGGGAAAAACAAGAAGATGCACTCCTGCATTGTGACAGTGCTATCAATACCATCATCCCCCATCAAAGTGGAGAAAGCTCTTTAGAAAGCAGGCCAAGCCGCATTAGAGATGCACTAGCCCTTTGATGTGACTTGATCAATATGAGGTGGGGGCATGAATATAACTAGGCCGGCACTCTTTGGTTTGCCCTTTTGATAGTGTTTTGTTATTTCAACTAAGAATCTGTGCAGCTGTGCACCAGAAAGCAGAGGTGTGGTGAAATTTTCCAGGCAAAAGCTACCGTTCAAATTTCTTACATTGTTTCAGTAGGCTACACTTTGTATTTGGGCTCTAAGGACTTTTCGGAAGTTGAGGACATCAGGGAGGGAGAGGAATACATTGCCTAATGGAATCACAAGGTCACAAAAAAAGAAGAAAAAAAAAATATGGCATTTTTATCTAAACCCCATAATGGGTCTTCTCTCTAGGGCTGAGTACTAATGCGAACATTCCATTCCCAGTGATGGTTGATTTCCTTTTCATACTTTTAATAAGATATTGACATTTAATGGAGAGCCTCCAAATGGATGGGCTACTCAGAGTGTGCTTTTCCCTGTAATCCTTTTTTGGATTTTTGGGGGGAATATATAAGTCTCTGTGGTCTGTCAGAAGCACAGTAGGAGGTGAGATGAAGTAGTGTGTCAAAAAAGTGATCCTAGATAGTCATCTGGGGTTAAGCTAGGATGTTGACAGCTGCCAACCTTCACTTGAACTCCATCACACATGCATACATAAACACACATACTATGCACCCAATAATTCATCATCATCATCATTTTATCTGCCAGCCCAGTGCAATCCTCCACAAAGTGGGTTGTAAAAAGAGGCATCAGGATGGCATCATGCCCTTACCCTCAGCTACGGTGAGTAGGTTGCCGAAGTCCGTGGTGGTTGTCTGGTAAGGTGGTGGCTCGAAGCTCTTTACCTGACCCAACATGAGGTCATAGTCAGTGGACAAGTCTGACAAGCTGAGGAGGTAGTGGCTCTGTTGGGTGTGCAGGTTGGAGCCGGACACGCAGCAGTGCAGCACCTGATGAACATGAGCAAAAACGTAGGATTTAAGCTGCGTTTCCACCAAACACTTTTGGTATAGTACCCTTAGAATTGGTGCGTAACCTGTACAGACATGTAGCAACTAGTAGACCTGTGTGTCTTCTCCAAGACCGTACTCTTAAATGTAGACGCGGTTGTTATGAGATAGTAACAGCCTGTCACTGCTCCATCCAGCTCTCGCTGTATTTACTCTTTACAGGTGGTAAATGGAATGAACTTGCACTTACACAGCGCCTTTCTAGTCTTCCAGCCACTCAAAGCCACTTGTCACATTCACCCATTCACACGCTGGTGGCTGAGGCTACCGTGCAAGGTAACACCTGCTACTCAGTTAACATTCAAACACATTCACACACCAATGGCACAGCCCTAAGGAGGAGTGTCTTGCTAAAGGATACTTCGACATGTGGACTGGTGGAGCCAGGGATCAAATGCCGATCTTCTGATTTGTGGACGACCTGCACTACCTTGTGAGCCAGCGCCGCCCCTGTGATGCAGCGGTATGCCAGCACCTCGCTAATAATCCACGAAAAAAGTTTGCATGCCAACAAAAAAGAACAAGCTCGAGTGTTCTGAATCTGTCACAGTCAATGGGATACTTAAAACTAGAGTGTTTCTATCTCCACGGGACAGAATGGAACAGTTCTACTGGTGCCTTACACAACTTACGACAATGGAAACGCAAAAATAACCATTTTAATGAACTGAATGCGACTCCTTGGTGGAAATAAGGCTTTCGTGATTCAGATTAAGTGTGCCTGGGTAGTTTTTCTACCTCATGACAGTGATGGGCACTTTGATGACTGAACTTGAACTTTGATGTGCAAAGACATCGTCCTGCCAGATAATGGTGGTGTCTGTTGAGACGATGCACAGTGACACTCCTGCAGGCCTGCTCGAGACTGACATGATCCAGGAGCATATGAAAGGGGAATATATGCTCCATTTACATCATAAGGCGATGGAGGGAGGGAGGGAGAGAGGGAGAGAAAAGAGGGTCTTTATTGCCACTAATCCATTTCTCCTGTGATGTGTGAGTGTATCGATCTACATAACAGATGGCAGAGCATCCGTTGGCAGGGCTAGATAAGGCGCACTGGGGCAGTTGATTACAGCCATTGGACAGGTTTACACTGTTTGATTTAATTAAGACTTTATCCTTGTGCTCGGCTCCCACCACAAACATGCACGGTCTGCCACACACACAAACACACCTGTATACTGTATAATCTGAGTGGAGGTAAGGTGCCGCATGTGAGTGGTGAAGACATATGCCTAATGTATGCAAATGAGGGGGGCCTCTTATTCAGAGTAGAGTAACTTGGGTAAAGCCATGCAAAGGCTAATCCCATTCAGTACACACACACGCTCAAACTTGGCTGAGAGACGCTCTGAGAGGCAGGCTGGGCCCTGCCATCTGAAACAGTATTGTGTGGGGCAATGTAGACAGTATGTGGATGATTCTACCAAGCAGACCTCTGGGTGCATGGGGGGAGGGATTGGAGGCTTGAAGCTGAAAAGACCTGAACCAAACAGCTGCTACACCAAAGCCCCAAAGAGCTTCCTCTGTGGAGAGGTGGAGAGACAGAAAAAAAGGGAGGGGGGGGGGGACCACAGCTGTGCTTGACAACTAAGTGACTGCACTTCGCATAGCAACAGTTCCTGGAAGGTAACTCACAGTGAGACAAGCATACTGAGCATACTGTAGTTAGAGGGGCATATACTGTATGGAGACATGAATATGCTGATGCACACACATAAACCAAATAATAACAATGCAAACAGAGAAACACAGGTGTGCACATGCACAAATGTACCTGTCCTCCCTCTCTCTCTCCCTCTCACGCATATATACACACAGACACACACACACACACACACACACACACACACACACACACACACACACACACACACAGAGGGGTGGTGCAGCTGGCCGCCAAGGCAGGCTGAGAGAGCAGATGGAGAAGCTTGAGCAGAACTCCAGCAAACCAATGAAGTCTAATGCGATGTTGCCTTTTACGTCGATCTGCATGCTGTTAGTCACCAAAAAATAACTTTTCTCACTTTTCTCGTCATCTCAGGACAAATAGCATGATGACAACCTTTTTATTAGCAGGGTACACGTACTGTGCTGAAGTGTGATGGCTCGGTATTTAATGATAAAAACTGTAATTAAAGTAAGGTGAAGCATGAAAAATAAATGTACAACCCCTGCTACCCTGTCAGTGACACTGGCCAGTGATGGAATAAAAGCAAGATGTTTTCTATTAGGGAAGCTGTTCTCTGCTTGGTATGGAGAATAATTAGCGGGCAAGGTTATCTGTTGAAATGTACAGATTTCGGTCTTGATATTGTATTAATACTGTCACACCTTGTGATGCCTTGCTTAATATATTATTTCCAACGAAACCCAGAGGGGCCATGCCTTTTGTGTGCTGATAGACAACCAATCACGCCTAATTGTCTTTGCTTTCATAGCAGCTGCAGTCGCTCTCATATTAAGACATATTCCATTCAAATCTCCAGGACAAGCGTTTATAGCCTGAGCTTATCAACTGGACAAAGGGTCCTGTTTGAATAATTGGACCATTTCTTATCAGGGGTGACATCCTTACAAAGATCTGCCGTTGACCGCATCTGCCCAGACAGGAGGGAATGAATAATACCTCATTCATTTGTGCCCGAAGCTTGGCCCTCATCCTCAGGGTCAGGCCATAAAATAAAAGTGCTAGAGGGACAAATACGGAGAATTAAACTGAATACTGCATATTTTGTCTGTTTTAAATAAATGCAGTAAATGCTACTACAAAGCAAGTTGCAGGGGTTTTCTGCAGATGATAAATACCAACAACATGCGTCAGCTATGGTGGGTGCTTCTATGCTGTTGTGCCACTATAATGTTAAATGAGGCATAGTCATGAGGTCACGGTGGAGGTGAGTCTAATTAAAGTGGCAAGCCCATTTGGTGGGGGTGGGGTGGGGGTGTCAAAGCTGGAGTTATTGTGTCTGGGGGGAAAACACTATAGATGTTTCAGAGGATATTGGGATGCACTCAGTAGTAAAAAGCTGCCATTCTTCAGGTTTGCAAAATGTCTGCTGTAACTTGTAAATGAGTCTACCCACCCTGTAGATGTAGTCCAGCAACGGGGCCTTGTGGGATGTGCGGTCTTCCAGCGAAGGCATGGTGATGGGTTCCAGCAGCAGACTCAAAGGAACGGCCATGCACCAGTCCAACAGGCAGAGCAGCAGTGATACCATCAGCTAAGGAAGTGAATAAGAAGAGTGGTCATCAAACATAAAAACAAACAATGTTGATACAGCAAAAAAAAAAGAGCTAGAGAGTTTCCAGGAACAACAGTTAATAGATAAGGACTGCAAATACAGAAAAAGCAGAGACAGAGAGAGGTTTGGAGGAAAAGAGAACAAATCACTTCAGCAGAAACATTCCTCTGCAAATGCACCATTCCTACATGATAGATCAAGGGCCTTTAGATCTCAGCTATTTCATGTCCCCCTCCTTTCCAACATGTACCTTTTTGTCTGCTTCCACTGTTGAGTGCTCGGCGCTTGGCAACAAAAAGGCTATTGTGGCCACAAAGATCTGTGTTGGGACAAAACAAGGAGAAAGATAATTGGATGACACACTCCTATTCATCAGCTGAGTCAGGGCTGCGTGCTAAAATGGATGTGATGCCACGGGATGTAGAGTATGCATATACATGAGTAATGACTCATGTAAGACGTGCATTTAAAAGCTTAAGTGACTTGATAATAATTTCTCACTCAATTTCTTACTGTTAATATGTTCTCACAAGCCTCTAATGCTACTGGCAGTTTAACTGTGTGTGTACGTGTGTGAGTGCACATGTGTGTGTATGTTACCTCAATGATTTTCTTAGGTAGAGTGGGCTCCAACTTCTGGAGATGTTCCCAGTGAGAGATGAGCAGCTGAAATACGTCACAGGCCACTTGAGCCACTGCTTTGTTTCCAAACTGGATAGACAAACAAATAGGAGGACAGGACAAGAAGCGGTCAACGGTGCAACGGATTTGTCTCCTTTCATTATAAGCAGCATTGACATAGAGGATTTTGAGGTTAAATCAGTAAGTTTCTGTTACACGTTATAATTCTTGAGGCTTTTTATTCTGACTGCCTTGACTGGCTGAGTGAAGATATTCTTGGCTCTACATCTACAGATTCTTGCTTTCTTGTTTTACTAATAATATTTTTATCAAGAGACATTCTCCCTTGTTCTATAATGAACAAAAGCTGTTTAGAAAAATGCTTGACTCTGAGGCAATTCTCATTAATTTTTTTCTGCTTTCTTCATGGAACCAAATTGGTGCAAGCTGGCAAGCAATGTGAAAAAAGGCATTAACAAATTATACAGATGTGTGCGATGATGAAAACTTTATAACTGTATGAACAAAGTCTTTAACCACTTAGATGTTGAGTAATTTAATTAGGATAAAATCTGTGCAATATATAAATTTATTAATATCTGATATGTACACTCAGCTATGCATGACTCTAAGGCCCTTTGCCTACCAAAGTGTTCTTTTCCCCGCCAAGAAGGGAGCATTTGAGAGGCACAGCATTTTTTCAAGTAAGATGCTTTGGTGGCATCTGGTTGCTAAGATATGGAATATACGCAGAAATAAAAATGTTGGTAGAAGGCAGAGTACTTGCTAAGGATGAAGGGAAAGCTGAAGCATGTACAGACAGAGGACGAACGTGTCAGTCTATGTTCATGAGAGGAAACATACATTAATATATATACAGTATATAACATATTTCTCCTCCATTGTTGTTGTTGTTGTTCAGCATTTGTACATGTAGGATGTTACAGTTGCTCTTCGTGGTATTTGTCAATCCTTGTGATTGGACGTTTTACCCAAAGTTGAACAATTTCCAACTATCAGTCCTCAGGAGAAAAAAAAAAAAATAGTAAACGGGCAGCACTAAGTGCAGAATGGACACTCAACGCCTTGTCAAGTTGCTGGTGTTTGTTGCATAGCCTAGATGCGCTGTGCACCCATTGCAAAGAATAGAAAAATGAAAATACCGGCCTCAGGAAATAACACCTTGGTGGATACGGTCCCTAATACTGACTTCATATGCTAATTGAATAAACAACTATAAAAATATTTTGTATGACATCTTTGATGTTGATGCTATATTTACAGCCAGGACAAAATATATACTGACATAAATTCATATAAACATACAAGTACAGAAATAATATAAAGTGTTTTGACTGTGATGTGTTGAGCCAGAACATTTATCGATTTCCATTTTCCAGACTTCAGTGTTGTCACAGGTACATTTGTCTTTCAGACTTCTTGGACGGGAACACTTACAATCTAGTTTATTACTAGTTCCATGTTAAATCTGTGTCACCAAAATACCAAACTTCATAAAAGGTAGAGAGACACTGCTGGTCGAAGATGGGGAAAAAGTTCAGGCACTCACTGACTGTGACAAAATTCAGAGTGATTTCCCATAAATTTAGTTTTTCACTTACTGTGCATGTAATCAGCATAATTTCATTTCCACTCCAAACCATGGCTCATTTTCTCCACACTCATTGCAGGAAAGAATTGAGCTGTTGACAATTTTCTTTCAAATGTGGATTTCTTTAGTGATTTGAAATTCTTTGTGGAGAAATAGAATTTTCCATTTCTTCCAGCTGAATGCCTCTCAACATGTAACAAGGGCAGACAATGTGGGGAGTGCAGAAATGGCCAAACACAAAAAGGGGCTCTGAGAGTTCAGCACCTGCTTTTAGAAAAGAGACTCTCAGTGCCACTCTTCCCCCTAGATCCCCCACACAGCCTATACCCTCTATTTTGGGGCTGGCTGAGTCTGTGTGTCAAGTTGTACAGGGGAGTGATTACTGCTCCATTAGAGAAGGGGGGGTCGTCGAGCAGGAAGCTGGGAGATGTAGCTGCTTAAATTGGCCCACATCTACTGAGAGCGAGCAGCCTGGAAATTACGCCACCGCCCCAAACCCTTTTCCATGAAAAACCCCCCACAAAAAAACAAAAAATTGCCACCACTGGTTCTCTGCATCTCTTCACTCAGGGAGAAAAGAGGGCTCTTCCAAAATATGCACATGAGTAACATCACTGGACATGTTTTATTCTCACAGTTTTTGTCCACTCGCTATGTTGAAATGTCCTGCAGTCCTTTTATGTAATCAACTATCATTTTTGTTAGTGCTAATACACTATAGGGCTTGTATGGTAAAATGAACAAACAGACTGATGAAATCCAGGCTTCCTGCATCAATGTGTTTAAAGACGCTCTAACTAACAGTAATTTACTCTATTCAGAATATTTGGCTACAGATGCAATGGTCAACACAGCCTGTGATTCAATTGCTTTTGGAAAAGTGCAGTTGTACTCTCTAAATCATATTGTACACACAAGTTAGCAAGTTAGCTTCCTTGCCTCAGAGGGTCACTGACCTTTAGTGTTACTCCCAGAACATTGATGGCATCTTTGACCTGGTGGTGGATGTTCTTCTGCGTCAGCTCCTCACAAACCCACAGACCCAGACTGCACACAGCAATGCACCTGAATGACAGGGTGAAAGCTTATGTTAATTCAGACTTCGAATTTTCCAAAATGTATTCACAAAACTGGCCTTGCATCACCGGACCATTTCACAAATGTGAATTAATTTAGAACCTCTCAGCTCATTTTCGATTTCACTGGCCATGGACCAAAATGCCTCTAGACGCAACTGGACAGACCTACAACCAACCGACAGATGTGATGTGTGAACGACAGTGATGTAGCGCTCAGCGACAGGCAAGTGTAAACAGACTACAGTGTGCAGAGATGAGCTGTGATGGTGTAGCATGAACAAGTGTTTCTGTTTTTGCCGTCGGGGTTGGGAAACAGAACGTAAACACAAAGTTCCATATTGGCTGCAGCCATCTTCGTTGTTTTTGAAAACGCCTCAATGGTGCTCCTCTTTACTTAGCAAGGTTTATGTTTGCCGTTGTGTCCCTACCACAAGCCAAAAATGACGTTATCACGTATTTTGCATTAAGAACAAAGACTCGACAAGTTGTCCGTTAGTGTATTGAACCCACTCCATGTTAGATAAATGGCTGTGATTGACCCAAAGCTGGGTCGGCTGGAAATCTGTGTGTACGGGAGAGGGACCAGACAACTCTACCAGAGCAAATAAAAGACAAGCTTAACTATGTTTTCATTAGTTTATAGTCATGTAAAGCTTAGAATGAACCCTTCATATCTACTACCTTGCCTGAATCTGAGCGTTCGTGATACCTCAGTAAAATAAGGTTGGTCACCATCATGTCCCTTCAGTCTTCCCCTGATGAAGAAGATCATTGACCCAATGCAGGGGCTGGATATTGCTTATCCACACATATATGCACATTTCACCAGATATCATTGGACCAACTGTTGTCTGTAAATAACCAACCTGTTGACAGCTAACCATCTGATCTATGCTGAGATCTAGCTGGAGCCCATAGTCTGATGCTGCTCGACTCTAAGTTACTGCAGCAACCTACAGCCCAAGTGAACGTTCGCTTTCTTTTAGCAGTAACTGTAACGAGCATCACTGAACAATTTATCACAGTGACTGTGAATATTCATGTATCTTACGTGCCCCAAATCTCAGTGTGAAAACTCAGCATTTCCCTGTTTCTCTTTATGTTACAGTGTTTCTTTCCCCAAAGGGGGACACAGCATTGGTGATGATAAGATGCTGGTCTCTTCAGCATAGCATTATTAATTTAAACCAGTTTGTTTAAAGCACAAATTTGGAGACATATTTCAGCTTCCTTTGCGTACGCTCTTGATGTCTTTGCGCGATGCTGGATCGTTTTGCCTTTCTGATGTATAGACAGTCTTACATGAGGAAAAAAAGGCATCACCAATATCATACCTGGCTCCTTCACAGTGTTCCTTTGTTGCCGTCTCTAGCAGGATGTTGACCAGATAATCCTGAACAGCAAAGACAACATGTTAAGTTTACTTTGTGTTCTCAAATGACAATGTAGGCCACTCAGTTCATTTAATACTTGCACAGATGTAGTGGCATTAATTGTAATATAAGACTTGTCAAATGGAATAATTCTTTATGAGAAATATTCAAGGCTCTTTCTCCATATTTTCTTCGTAGTGCCGGTGACTAATCCACTTAAAATATACAATAAGCAGTTTTGTACCACATATATCCGATATGGCACATGTTGACCATTTACCTTGATATCCTCATTGCTTACAATGATGTCATCAGAGCCAGGCACATTCTGTAGTACAGGAATCTGGAGGTAAAGGTTGGGGAAACACACAAGGGAGCCCAGGATTGTCTGAGCCTCCATCCTTGGAGCCTGGTAGAGATAAGAAAAAAAGAAAACAGGCTAACGTTTATTCCCGAAAGCTACCCACTTCCAAGAATCAAGAAGGCTGCTATCCGGGGAAAAGGGACTGGCGTGATCCAGCAGAATTAATTGTGTCTTTATTCATGATTCTGTTGACGCTTGACAGTATCTCTTGACACATGGTGGGTGTAGGACAACAAAATGACTGATTAAATGGATGGTGGATGCAGCTCTGAAGCAGATTGCCCAACAGTAAGAAACAACACATATAAACGTCCTTGTGCACTGTTCTTGACATATTATACAGTTCAGAAAAGTAAGAGACAGTCCACACCAACTAACATGTTTATATCTATGCACACTAACAATCTGGTTATCTTATCGGTCTGTCAACAACATAGTCTCTGCTCAGTGATCCAACTCTGGCCATGGTCATGCAAAATGTTTGCGTCACAAACCTGTGTTCATGTGAATGTACATCAGCTCACAATCCTAAAGACTGTGCATAGAACTTTCAACGATCAACCTGTTTGCATTTGTTTTATGGCAGAGGGGACAGTGCTACTGTGTTTAATGACTGTAATGACTGCAATGACTGCAAACATGTTCATGTCCACAATAAATCAAACATGACAGCGTTATATTAACTTTAAATGTGACACTCTCAACATTTAATGAAACATTTTGTTTGTTCAAACTGTCTTGACTAATTGAACAACCATTTTTTGGTTGTTCATTTAGTAATTAATGGTTGTTCAATTAGTAATTAATAGTTGTTTGATTAGTAATTAATGGCTTTTTGCTTCTCTGTAGGCTTCTGAGTTAAATATTTCTAAATTTAAATTAAGGTTTATTTATAGGCAACAGGTATAGCAATATGAGATTGAAGAAATGTAAATTTCACAATGTGCTGTATGACAATTGTGCATTAAAATTATTTATAAACCAAAGATGGAAGAATAATTATGGTGAAAAATTGTATGGCAATATTTTGCAAAAATAATTTGTAGTATTAATTTCAGTGATAATTAGACAGTGATTTTCTTGCTAGCCAAACATGAAAAAAGTTTCATACATTATTTCGTGCCTCAGATTCTCCTTTAAAACTCCTATAAACAATTTAAACTTTTCAATGTCAAAAAAGGCTTGATTATTAAGATTATAATCATAAGAATCATTATTACAGGGGCATATTGTTATTAATAGAATGAATGAAATAGTTTCTGATGATAAGCAGCTATGAGGAGGAATTCAGTTTTTTTTTTTATTTTGTTCAAGTTTCTTTCTTCTTTGTTCCACAACAAATAGTTCTTTGCATGTTTAAAAGGGACCAATTGTGCTCCTTTTCTGGTTCATACTTGTATTTTGGGTTCCTACTAAAACATGTTTACACATTTTAATGTTCAAACTCACTTCACTTTATTTTCCTCATACTGTCTGTGCTGGCTGCACACACATGTATTCACCCTGTCTAATATGCTCCGTTTTAGGCCAGTCTCTTTAAACCCCCCTCCTGAAAAAGCCCAGTCTGCTCTGGGTCTTCTGCATCCCACCGTTTCTACACCAGCATTGCAGTCAAGGAATAACTGTAACAGGGTATAGATGGACTTTCTACTGCAAAATAAATCACCAATAAAAGCTTCTAAACACAACTGGACACGTTCCAGCAGGAATACGACCTGAAATCAGACAGAAATGTTCAACATTGGCAACAAATTTGACATGTTTCCCTAAGGTTAGCATGTAGCTTCATGTAGCAGTGTAGGCTACGCACACTTGCATGAGTGTGCCTGGAGCAGACGACCATATAAAGAAATCAGTCACAAGTTGACATCACCTTGTAGCCAAACGTTGGAAACAGAGTATTCACAACAGTCTGAAGCCTGAGGTTTTTGCTCACAGGTATTACTTTTATATTTGTTTAAAACTTTTGCCAAATTTAATATAGACATTTGACATTGTAGCATTATATACTGAATTATGAGAGAAAATAACAAAAAGCACAATTGGTCCCCTTTAACAGTAGCTCTGAAAATGTTCAGTGACATTCGAGAAAAACTTTTAAACATGTTTAGTATCTAAACACTTTTTCCAGTCCTTGAAAACACTTGTAAATTGCAGTTTGATTCACATGACAAATCTGAATGTTAAAAGTGTGTGCGTACCTCCGATGAGTCAGAGCTGAGAACGCAGGCAGCAGCAGTGATGAAATCTCCGATGAGCATGGTGAAGCCCGGCAGGCCGAGGAAGAAAAAACGAGGAGAGCAGGAGCGGATGATGGTGTTCAAAATATCCTGATGAAAAACATGCACACACAAATGTTAATAGGAGGCAAACTGTAATAGTTGGTAGCCATCAACAACTGAGTTGACTTGATACAGGAATAAACAGCTTAACACTTCTTCAGTATGTTTATAGTTCGATGGGATTTTTGCATTTGGTATGAGCACATGGACTCAGTGTGGGTGGAGGGAAGCAGAAATATTTGGTAAATGGGCCACCATGTGAGCCACATGGCAGAGGAAAAGCTTTTTCCTCCAACAGGTAGGCTAAGCATTTTAAGTGTGTTGGGGAGAGTAAGGCACTCAACAGTACATGTCACTAAAGGACAGAAAAAAAAACAGAGTGGTAAAGGAGGACAGAAAGAGAGAGGGAGAGAGAGGGAGGCAGCAGATGGATTGCTCACAGAGGAAAAAAGAGAAAGAACAAAAGACCTCAACTTTCGTGAGCTACACATACACACTCAAGCAAACCTGTAATTAAAGTAGGTGACAAGGTATTGTTTTGCTGAGGTACGGGTGGCTCAGTGGCAGATGGGTGCTCTTTCAACATTGACATATGCTGTACTGCAGAGCGCTCTGCACAAAGTGCTCAAGTATGTACAATGCAATGCCAAGAGCATAGAAAGCCCGTAACAGGTTTTCCATGCTATATTTAGAGGGTAAATGGTTGTTTTTACTCTTCATTCGCAGGAAAATGATTTTAGTTGAAAACCAAAAACATATTGGTATGAGAATGTATCGTCTCAGTGAGGCAGAAAGATTGTTCTGTCTCTTATCTGAGACATGTGTGTGCATATTTGTGTACAAAGGCAAGGTCCAGGCTAGAAACACCTGCCGTCTTGGCCATAAACTTGTGTAAATCGGACAGTTCAAACATCAGCCTGAACCGAAGGCTACCTTAGCAAACACACGCACGCACAATCTCTCTCTCTCTGTCTCTTGGACATGCACACACACACACACACACACACACACACACTGTACCACCTATCTATCTGGGACATTAATCACCTGAAGCTTTGGTAAACAGGGAATGCAGGTGAACAAAAGAGGAATAGAATAAACACGCAGAGGCAATCCAACGTGATGCACTGCACGTGGAAAATTGGTGGGAAGAGCTTTAGGATTGAGGGCCCATTTTACCCTCATTTTGTTGGTAATTGACCTCTGAAGCATAATGTGCAGTGCAGTCAGAGGTAATTAGCATGCAACAAACTGTTGCTTGATTGCCTGAAATGAGCATTTTAGAGGAAGCCACAAATGTAGAATGCAAAGTGTTTTTCTATTGTATGTGTAAGTAGAGGGAACCTGATTTGAGGTGTGTGTGTGTATAGACATGGGAAAACAGCCCCACATGTGGCTCTGCGTTGGCAGTAGGAATGGCCCCCTGCATCAACAAAAGGTGCATTAACGTAACTCTGAATAGAGCCACCTCAGGCCTTTCCATTTGGCCTCATCTCGGGGAAATCATGCTCTGTCCACCTGCTGGTCCCCGGGGGGACATGATTCAGGCCAGTATTACGTCACTCTCTGTAAGTTTTTTGTCTCAGTTACTCAACATGGACGTTTCCAGTTTAGTTTTGGACAGATCTCCTAGTGCAATTTAACACTGCTATCATCCCTCTGAATATCTGGGGTTTTCCCTTCTCGAGCTGTGAGGAAGGAATATAAGCCACCTGCATAACTATGAGATGAGAGGTTTAATCAACAACCATGTTTGTGGCTTAAGGGTTAACTGTCACATTTCAACCTCTATTTTGGCACGTAAAAGATGAACTGAAATTGAGGAGGGGCCAGTATTAGTCTGTCCACCTGTACCTGGCATGTTATATGTCAGTGCATGCCAAATTAATTGGTGCCTTAAAGGAGCTATATGTAAGAAATCTAAAGCAAATAGTCGTAAAATCCTCCTAATATGTCACAGAGACTAAGGAATAATGTTCATATAACATACTGATCTCACCGACAACAATAGTACAGCCAGAATATTCGCATTTAAAAAAAAAATTTTACGGTCCGCAAATCATGTTTATGTTTTGAATTTGTGTTTTGGCCTGTTGCACCACCCACTGCCGTCTACCAGTCACACAGTCAGTAGAGTCTCAGCGTCAGTTACAGTTACGACTGAGCTACAGCAGCACGGCAAGCAGCATTAGCAGTGTCCCAGTACACAGCATTAGCAGCCGGTCCTCCTCAGCTGTATCCCGGCAGCAGCGTTAGCAGCAGAGAAGCCGGACTTGCTCAAACAGTCCGCTGGAAAACCGAAGATCAAGGACGCAGTGACGAGGCCCTGCCACGGCAGCCGCCCGTGGGCAAACAAATCAGTCTCCAGCGTGCCACTGTCCAGCAACATTGAATCTGCTGGACAGGGGTGGCATGACTCGTGGCAGTATTTTGAATTTGAGTGCAGTAACCGTTTTGGCCACATTCTTACATACAGCACCTTTAAGTGTATATGCACAGTAGATGTGTTTTCTTAACACCACTATACTTCACAAAATATGCTGTTAACTCCAACAGTTCAGACAGTGGCCCTATTAGATAGATTACTGCTATTGTGCTATGGCCATGCCTTTGTGAGACCAGTGACCAGAGGATGACAACCAGGACAATAGCCCTGACCTTGGCACTCTGTCAGATGGAGGGAGCATCCCTCTGAGGGAACTGTCATTTTTTTCTCTAAGCTTAGAATTTAATCTGGAGGATTTACACTGGGATCCCCCGTTGTCTGTAAAACACGGCTGTTTAAGGCCCATATGATAAACAGGTAGTCTAAATAAAATGATCGACCTGTAAGGTACATTATTTTAAGATACAAAAGTACAGTACATACTATATATAAAAACCAAAACTAGATATTTGTTTAACTAACTGCACAAAGATATTAGATGGTTTGAAGACCAGCCTGTAGCAATGGCTACTTTAATCATGTAGGCTAATTGAAAAATTAGTGCATGAAAAGTAGATAGATAAAAGAAATGTATAAATATGTATGATGGTTTTGGAAAGTATATGCTTTTTCCTTGTTCTGGGTGGGGGATGTGGGTAGGAGCAGAGAGGAAGGAGGAGGGGGGAGAGTAAGAGCCACTTTCTTATGTTAAGCAGGCGTGCGGCTGTCCTCTATTGTGTGGCGTGAGGACTCTTTTCTCCGGCCAATTTGAGCATGCTTCAGTGGCCAGCCTGGCTCTGGCCCCCCCGACGCATTATACAGAACCACAACAAAAGCTGGAGA
Organism: Epinephelus fuscoguttatus; assembly: GCF_011397635.1. Classification (NCBI taxonomy): domain Eukaryota; kingdom Metazoa; phylum Chordata; class Actinopteri; order Perciformes; family Serranidae; genus Epinephelus; species Epinephelus fuscoguttatus. The sequence continues at coordinate 27,150,079 of NC_064765.1, read as the reverse complement.
ATGTTGCCTCGTCCCTCAATGTGCCCCCCTCATTGCTCTACTCTACACTACGTTCCCCAGGCTCCCCTCCCGCTCCTTCACACACTTGCATACACACAGACAGGCAGGCAGGCAGGCAGGCCAGCCTACTCTGGGCCCCTGGCCGACGTGTCAGTCTAACGGAGCGCGACAGACGTCAATCCTTAATTAATCACGTATACGCGGCAGGGGCTCAAAACATTATTTAACGACATGGAAAACATTCTAATAAGCTTGTCGCACTGCCAAGGCGCAATAGAAACCCAGCCAGGAGGGCATATATACCCAAACCCACACCCACACACCCACACCCACACCCACACACACACACACACAGGCATCCAACCCCCCCCCCATACACACACTTTTATCCTTGTCCTTTGTTTTGAGGGACTCCATTCATCTCCACTCAGCTTCGTCTGGATGGAAAGGAGCGAGGCCAGATTTAAATACAAGGAAGGGTGTGGCTAAAGGAGGTGGAAGATGCCAAAACACACGGGCATTCTTCATCACCACTGGTTGACATGCTGTTTTTTAAAATCACCAGCTGAATCGAAGTCTCAACCATCTCAAATTACACTGCACCTATATGACCCCTGTCCTCACTCATGTCAGCTAAGGTCCTCGTGTTGGTCTTAAATATATAAAATGAACCTGCACTGGACACAAATGAAGTGTAGATGATAAGCCAAGGCCGTACCTAATTTATACCGAGAACTAACAGGTGAATAGGAATCACTGAGTCACATCACACAGGAAATAGTAGATCACCACTACAACCCATCGTTTTCCAGTTTTAAACCAGGCTAATGCCTGTACCTCACATGAGTTTGACTAGTGCGCCATCTAGCAGTGAATAAAAGAACAACTGGCAGCCATGTAGTAGGTGCCAACTGCTGGCTGTACCTGGTCATCGCTGGTGATGCCCTTGTGCATGATGTGGTAGAGGTGCACCAAGAAATCACTGTTGGGGAGCACATCCTGGTGCCTGGTCATCATCTCACAGATCAGCTTGTAGGCCTGCAGCTTGCCAGCCTTATACTCAGCTGGCAGCATGGTGGCCTGTGGAGGAGAGACAGATGCTGGGGTCAGTATTAGTAGTAGTAATCATGTAGTGAATCATCGTAAAGAAGATTAAGGCTTCTTGTGCATTTTGGCCCACACATTCTGTAAACAGCAGTGTATATTTGGAACCACACCTATACCTAAATCATAACTTTTTAAATTAAGAATGGCTTTATTCCTTTTTATTTCTTTATTGACACCTTCACTGTACGATTTATCAAAACATGCTACTATGGTTCATTTATTGATTCATTACAAACATAAATGCACTCAATGAAAATAAACAGGGTTATTTTAAGGGGCAAAGTGGTTTTAATTCCATGTCTAATCTAGCCTTTGTATTGGTTTTTAAATTAAACTACTGATACACAAAAAAGCCAAAAATAACTCTAATGATAAATAAAGATAATTCATTAATTTGGTCATTCATTAAGCTCATAAATGTCTGTGTGGAGTATATGGAAAATGCTGCACTTTTAATGTAATGCTCAACGTTACTGCACAGTCCTCAAATTTCTGCCAGGTGCTAAAATCTAGCCTAGCTACCTGTAGGCTACAAGCCGGATGACATCGTAGGTGCATAGACCAGTTTCAGAAAGACAAGAACAGCAAAACTAATCATCTCTAAATGTGAATCCTCAGGTTAATTTGAAAGGTACAAATAGCGGGAAAATGCCTTACTATCCACTCATCATAACATCAACTCTGTCGGAGTTCTTTCAACATTTTGGGGGACAGGGTGACAGCATCAAACACTTTAGTTTCTGCATTCTGGAGAATTTTAATGCACCAATTTGTGCCTTTTCTGCATCACTTTCTAGTGTGGAAATTTAATGGTACTGTATCTATGCTTCAATTGCGCATGGCTGCTTCTTCTTTCCATTTCATGGCAGATTGCAACCATTGTTTTTGAGCATGCATACTGTCACTGCCCATTTTAACTGAAGCACTACTATGAATTGCATTCTAGCTGTTCACCGTAATAATGTCCTCTGCTGCATTCATGGTTTTATTGTTCTAAATATTGAGGGGGAAATGCCAAAATGTTTGCAGTGCTGGAGAACTTTAAACTGATTGTGGATACCCTAAAGAGCCAGGAGGCCAACATTCGAAGAGGAGGGATGAAGGCAGGCTGAGGTGGAGAAGACTGGTTGTCCACACTGATCCCGAGATTGTCCCGGATCTGTAAGCACACATTCACTTTCAGTCAATACAGGTAACCATCATGACGAATCTTTAAGGGCTTGTGTTCTTGAATGATACATACATTGACACAGACACTGTTAATCTGAAATAAACATGCGCTGTTTCATCAACATAATTGGATCCTCAAAACATAACTGTTTTATATGCAAAGAACACTTAAATCAATCACCAGGCATTTTATAGAAAGTCATTACATACTTGCATTTCATGCCTAACTATCTCTTTGTAAGAGAGGGAATATATATTTTTTTGTTTCATTTGAGATCAAATGTTTTACATAAAAGGGGTTTTTGTCTCTCCAACTCACCTTGGCCAGCTTGTGCCAGAGATCATAAAGGCAGGAGAAGACCTTGGCATGGATTTTTGGGCAGCGGATGTTGTTGACATCTCCCAGGATACCCAAAATCCTCCTCCACAGGACGAAGGCCGAATCAGCATGCCAACCGGTCAGGGTCCCACCCGCAATTATGCTCACGTCATCAGCCAGACACTCACTACTGTCTGCATGGTCAGAGAGAGTGTTTGTGTTTTGGGTTAGAGGATAAATTAATTGGTAACATGTGAATTTGTAGGTGCTGGTACCTGATACATAATATACTAATTTACAGATGGTATGGGATTCAGTCAACAAAAGCACAACACCTTTTATAAAAGTCTTTTAAATTTAGAGATATGTTTGTAATACATACAGCCACCCTGTCATTGTTTGAGCAGTTGTTGACTATATCCTCAGTCTCTCTGTGCTTTTCCCAAATGCATCCAAGCACTTAGTTCTTTGCTCACTGAAATTGACCAAAGCACTGAAACACTTTTGGGAAACATGCACAAATCACATGCATCATCCAAATGAACTCAGGTTGAATTGTGGGAGGACAGTGCCACCTAGTGGGCAGCAGAAGGACAATGGGGAGTGGAGGGAGGGAGGCCAGGAAAGGACACAAAAATGGATGAAGTGTGTAGATGACCTGAGGTGATTTTTAAATTAAACAGTTTTCAGCTCTTCTAAGCAAAATGTTGTGCACAATTAAAATCAGATACACACAATGCATGTTTGAGCTCAAGTAGAAGCAAAAAATCAAATAAAGATCATGGAGAGTCAATGGTAAATGAGGACTCGATATGATGAGTAGCAGCTAGTGAGCAGTACCCAAGTGGTGTGGCATGTGTAAGACAGACTGATGCATGCTGTCATCCAGGGGGCACTCCCGTGGGCACTCTGTGTGCACCACCAGGGCTGGTGAGGCAGGCGGGTTCTGGGGGTAGTGGTAGTGGTTTTGGTGGTGGTGGTGGTGGTGGTGGTAGGACGGGGGTGCAGAGTGGGGAGGGTGGGCACAATCAGGACCTAAAAACGACAGGGGGGGAAGGGATAAAATTGGGTGTGAGGAAGGGAGGGAGCACAGGGACAACAGAAGAGTGACAACTTCATGATGATCACAATGTACGACAACACAAAACGAAGGTTACGTGCAAGGGTGGGAAGGGCAGAGGGGCAACGCCTATCTCTCCATCAATAATAATGAAAAGAGGAAGGGTTGATAGCAGAGGGATCTTGATTATTTCCCTATTAAAATAAAAATAGCTGCAAACAAATTTTACAATTCTGTCTAAAATCACTGTAGACCACAGGTCACTTTCCTTTCACAAAATTTCACAATGCACAAGCACACATACTGTCAGCAACTTTAAAAGACTAAACGACTGAGCCAAAGAGGTACTGCAGCAAGAGCAAGATGGCGGCACGCAGGGTGCCAGGCAAGAGTGGAGTTCTGATAACGCTTTTAGTTTTTACTATCGGCTACATTGTGGAGATTCAAAAAGTAGCGGGGTGGCTCTCCGATAATAGGCTTTCTCTTCACCTTGGAAAGACTGAGTCCATTCTCTTCGGATCTAGACCCAAATTGAGAATTTCACCCAATTTTGAGGTAAAATTTGGGCAGTCAGTAATTACGGCAAAAACAAAAGTTTACTACCTTGGATGTGTTGGATATGGCCATGAAAGCACACAATAAGATTACCAACAGAACAAAATTTCTGGCAAGAAATGCAAATATACTGAATTCAGCAACTTTAAAAACCTTGGCTGGAGCATTAGTACTATGCCATTTTGACTATGCTGCCACCTTCTGGTATAGTGGCACTGCACAGTCTCTTAAAAACAAACTGCAGACTACTCAAAACAAGTTAATTAGAGTTGTTTTGAAGCTGCATCACCGCACTCATTTGGATTCAGTCCATTTCAAAAAGATTAATTTCTTAAATGTGGAAAAAAGGGTGGTGCAGATTAAAATGGGCATTGCCCACAAAATAGCTTTTCAAAATGCACCTCCCTACCTTGCTGACCTTTTTAATCCAGTGAGAGCTACACACTCTTACAATACCAGAGGCAGCCAAACAAATTTTGTTCCTTTAAAATTTAAAACTAAGTTCGGGAAAAATACCTTTTCATACACTGCAGCTTGCCTGTAGTGTGATCTTCCCGTTTCTCTCAAATTAATCTCAAATGAGAGAAATTTTAAATTCAATCTTAGGAAATGGCTGACTAATTGAAGATTCTGTGCTTTCTGGTTCCAAAAAAAAAATAAAAAAAAATAAAATAAAATAAATAAATAAAAATAAAAATAAATAAAAAATCACATGTTTTTAGGGGGTTGTTTGTGTTTAACTATGCCAGTCTTCCCTGTCATTGACACAATTGCCAGCTTTTATTGTCATCGAGGACCACAATGGAAATAAGCCTTCTGGCTCTATTGTGTATTTTAATCCTCGACGATTTTTAATTAATGTATATGAAACTGATCTGCAGTTACTCATGTATGTTTTTTAATTGTTGTCAAAATAAACCTACCTACCTACCTAGCATACTGACAAGCTGATCAAGTTTCCTTACTGAGTCACTCGACCTGGGGTGAGGTAATTGGAGGCACCATAACCCCAGCTAGATGGGACACACCTCACATGAACCCACTTAACTGCTGAACTCTTTCAACTCATTTTTACTTATCAACTATGCAAGGCTAAAAGCTTGTCTAGGGTCATTTTGTTTAACTTCTCAACAGGGCTAAATTCTACAGGTTTACGGCTAACCCTGTATTTAAACATGCTCCTGATCACAGCACAGTTGTCTTATTTTAAAGAAGCTACAAGGAGTTGTCAAATAGTCTCAATTTAATACTGAGGTCTATATATGACCTACGTAAGCAAAGAAGACCACCAGCTGAAAGACTGGCTATTTCTATGCAGTTATTCTAAATGCCTGACCCCAGGTCCAATTCCCTGCATAATCAGGTGAAACCATTTACAGCATGCAGATTGAAAGAGCCTTTGTCAACATTTTCCCAGATAGTTCGCCAGTTTAAAGGAAGCAGGAGGAGATTTTTCTTTAGAGAATTTTATGTTTGATGTTATATTATGTGGTGATGGCTGATATTGCGGCAGGATCAGCAAAGAGTAGGTGAAAACAATTGACCCAAACACAATCAAAGCTTAAAGGGACAGTATAGGGACAAATCTAAGTTCCTTGTAGTTGCTTTAAACTCACTGTCAACTTATGTGCCACAAAGGGTGCCTATATTTTCTCAAAACAGATTGTAGTTAATTGTAAAATATAATAAAATCTGAAATAGAGGGGCAAAATCTGTTTAATGTGCTCAATACCTGCGAGAGCCTCATTATGGCTGAGTAGCAGACTCCCCTGGCTCTGGGGGTCAGCTGTCACATCCATGTGGGCTGATTGTGTGGACTGAGTGTCAGCTTCCTCATCAAAAGCCTGCCAGGTGACCTCAGCTTCATTGAGGTAGCCGTTGGACGTCTCACTGCTTATACTCTCACCTAGGTAGAAGCAAGTGAATGAGGTGGATAAAGGACAAGTGTTAGAAGTTAATACAGTATGATGAATTGTATTGGCTGTGTAAGGGAAAGTAATCACTCATGTGAAACATCTAAATTAAAACACAGCTACACAGAAATTACAGTGACAATCATTAAAAAAATAAAAAGTGATGTAATCTCTAACTTTTCTCTCTGAGCTTGGGTCTTGTGTGGTTCGTGTGTCCCTCAGCATTGCACTCTGTCTCAGCGGGACTGCTGCTCTGCCGGATGAGGATCTAGGAGCACAGGAAAAAACGTTAAGGAAGAGATACTCCTATAGACCAATCTTATTTCATTGCTTTGACTTAATACTATAGTACAAAATGATTCCTCTCACCACTGGTGGCTCACTGCTCTCTCTCCTCCCCTCAGATGTCCTGCTTTCAGAGCCATAGGAAGTAGGGGAGTACTCTCTCTTCTGGACTGAAGTGCAACAGGCAATGTTATTAAAAAGGCAGAGAAACCAAGATTAATTTATCTTAAAAACATATCTCCTTACTATGACCTTTATGTTGTTGAGTTTAATTTAACAGGTGAAAATGTGTTTTTTTCACATCAGGCCTGGCTCATTTAGAAATCTTTTTTTTCAATGAGCACAGTCCCTGTCAAATTAACTATTACAAGAGAAATAAAAAATGCTTCAAAATCTATATGTGAATGCACTCAAAATGCCTGATTTCCCTCACATCATCCCTATAGGTGGTAAACATGAATGAACTGTCTCCAGTCACCCTAATAAAAAGATGCAGACATCCATATTAAATGTTTAATTTTATATATAAAACAGCAGATATCACATCTCAACATATATTTCAAAATGCACACTAGTGCTATATGTATCCATCAAAGGACTGCTTAAGACTTCAGACCCCAGTCTAATACTATTTCACCATCAGTAACTATGGCCTACATCTCTATTATCTGGCCATATGTCAACAAACCTGAACATAAAATGCTTAAAGGGATAGATCAGATTTTTTGAAGTGGGGTTATATGAGGTAGTTATCCACAGTCATTGAATTACATAGTTAAGAGAAATACTGACATGGAAGCTAATGTGCTGCTGTGGACGGTGGCAGCAGCAAAAACATATTTCACCTACCTAAAAACAAAATCAATACCAGTTAAAGTATTTTCTACATTTAGAATATTTTTACTCGTTACCTTGCCAACAGACGGCCCTTTTCGATGGGAATCTGAAGACATTATCTAGGCTCTATTCAAAAGGCACCAGACTCCTATGACTAAATCTGTAATTCTACCTCACAGAACACTGGAGTTGTTGGTGTACCACTGCCTTGATCAGTTAGGTTGTGTTATTGTGCTTTGGTGAATCCAAACAAGCCCTTTAAAACACGACAATGACACTTACAAGTAACTGATCGAGGCAACAGTAGACCAGCAGTTCCTGTGTTCTGAAAATTAAAATTACTGTTTTTGTCAAAGGAGTCTGGTGGCTTTGAACAGTGCATAGATGGATATAACGGCTTTAGTTCCTTGTTGGAAAAGGCTGTCCGAAGGCAAGGTAAAGTGGTGAAAATATTGTCAATAAATCATACACTTAAACTGTTATTGGTTTTCTTTTAGGTAGCTAAAATACATTTCGCTGCTGCCCCTGTTCACAGAAGTATGTTGTTTACCTTCTTGTGGCGGTACTCTTGTCTGTCACTCCAAACTGGGGGTGTGCACACTGCCATCTACTGACGGTTATACACTGACTGTGGGTGAGTACCACATACAACCTAACCTCAAATAAATCTGAACTATCCCTTTAACAGATATTGATTTAGTATACTGTATTGAATTGAATTAAATTGGAAAGAGTGTAATTGATAAAATGCCAACTACATATACTGGCAAATTATTTTTACCCTTTTAATCAACTTAAGGAATGGCTTACAAGTAGAGTGTAGAGAATCAAAATCAAGTTTGTGTTTGTATATACCTGGCAAAGTGTCAGACAGTTGTTGGGTGATGTCGGAGGTGCTGCTGCTACGTGGCAGAGGGCTATCCCCGCCTCCAAGCTCCTCCTCTAACCCACATTCTGACAGCTGACACTCTTCCACATCTGACAGACAGAAGAAAAGACACATAGTTAGGCAGAGCCACAAGAACCAAACAGAAACCACAACACAAACACTTAAATGTAAAGGCACTGAGATATGTCTTTTGTTATTTATATAAATTTAAAGACACATTATAGATGGAGACACACTCCTGAGAGCGTTGTAGAGAAATTAGGACATGCACACATGCAGTGGTGATGCAGACACACTCTTGTTACAGACTGTATTCCTAAACATCGCAGGGCTGCCCTGGAGATTTTGACATTTTTCAGTGAGTAAACATAAGACAGGCTTCAGCTCCTGTTAAAACATACATCTCCCTGCTTCAGATACTGCCACCACAGCCACAGAAACTGACAGCACATAACAGATAGTGACAGATGGATGGAAACACGGGGCGGAGGTCACAAACACATGCAGCTCTCAGAACGCACTTTACCTGAGAGTCTGTGAGAGCAAGCAGAGTTACCAGAAGAGATACCAGGCAAGAAAGAGCTCACAGTGTGGAGCAGCATAGGAACGCTTTTAGCAGTGGGCAAAGCCTCGTACAGATGAACACAGTTGCTGATGGACTGGCTTCGCTTAGCTTCCATCAGGGAAGAAGAAAGGAGAAGAGAAAGAAGAAAGACAGTGGAAACAGAAAAGGGTAAAGGGAAGAAGACAGAATTCAATTTACAACAAAGTACAGAGCACTACAAAAGGGCTTCAATTAATAAAAACATTCCTGATCGGGACAGACCAGTAAATAAAGTACAGCAGACCCAGAGTTTGACCTTCATATGGTCAATTCAGTTTGTTGAAATAAATATGGGAGAAACTTCCAGAAAAAATTACAACTGTGGCTCTGAGAAAAAAATGTAAATAGGATTCATACTGGAGGCAAAAAAGATAAAAACCACACTTGGACAGAGGTCACAAAAACAGAAAATTTGAAATGGTGATACAAGAAGTTTGTTGCATGTATTGAGTGGGACTATCCAATCATTTCTAGATACGCCATCAGTCACTCTGTTTTGCTAAAACCTCACAATCTGAACTCCCACTGCTGCAGTGAAGAGCCCCCTCTACATGATGCCACACATCCACATACTGACTCATGTGTCCCTCCAGACTTATTGTAGGCTACTTTTTAAATTGCTTCTTGGGAGTTCTTTGTGCTGCTCTGCTGGTCGAGCAGCTTATGTAAAAGCATGTTGACAGAATAAGAAACCAACAAGACTTCTTATGGTTCATTTCTTCATACTGTACAGTCACTAGAGATTAGTGAGTACACCATTATCTGTATCAATGTCTGTATCTATTCACAAACTAAATGATCTATATCCGCATCTATATTTGTAATAGACAAAGTTTAAACCAGAAGCAGGCGGAGTTCAAACCTGAAATGGGTGTTATTTAAAGCTGAATTTGATATGGGTTGATGAGAAAATGCTTTTTCAAATTATTAATTAGAAAATTATTTACAGAACAATCTCAAAACTAAGCTCCAGATATTTTTTGATCACAAGAGTAAGAGACTGACATTAAAAATAAGTATTCAAGGGCATCGGCGGATTAGTGGATAGAGCAGGTGCCCCATGTGCAAAGGTGCTGTCCTTGCTGCAGCGGCTGCAGGTTTGATTCCAGCCTGCAGCCCTTAGCTGCGTATCATTCCTGCTCCCTCTCCCCCTTTCATCCTACACTGTCCTGTCAATTAAAGGCATAAAAGCCCCCAAAAATAATCTTAATAAATAAATAAATAAATAAATATTCAGCTCAACCCAAACAGTCACACAGAATTTAAAGCCTAGGGTATGCTGCCATCTGGGGGAGATCCCAACACACTACACAGCAGTCACACTGACCTATAATACCAGCTACGAAAAGGAACATGGGTTTGTGTTTCTCGGCCAATATGGCTCATAGACAATTAGCAATTGCTATTGGAGGCAAAAAAAAAAAAAAAAACTGATCAAGGCACCCCTAATTAAAAACTTTATTTATATGGCAACTTTTAAAACAGAGCTACAAAACGTTTTACACAGGGAACACAAAGTTAACACTAACTGGCACCGTGCCAAATAAAATCTAGCAGATCAAATTACAGAGAATGAAATTGAAAAATCACCCACAATAAAACATAACAAGATACAACTGTTAAAAGGGGGAGGGGGGATGATGACAGGCTAACATTATTAAAAGGCCTTTAAAAAAGAAATTAGTTTGGGCTAACACTTCACACATAGCAATACTGCTCTACGAAATCTGACATAACTTAAAAGTATTAGATTTTTTTTAATTCATTAACCATAAACCCTGTGCTAAGATACATATAATGTGTATTGATTTTTTGATTTTGTTTTTTAACTAGAATGCTTTATCTAAGTGGTGCACCATAACACACACACACACACAAAAAAACCACTTGCAGGCCAAACCTACTACTTTATTTTCCATATTTCATATAACTTATATTATCTTATGATATCACAGTTTACTTAAAGGTATACCATCCCAGCGACAGCAGAGTGAGAGCTGCTTCAACTACGTCTCTGCAGTTGTAGAAGCTTAATGAGTCCCATAATGAAATATCCAGCCGTCGTCTCCATTATCAAGACATGATCTCTCAACAATATTAGTTTGTATTTGCATGCAGAAGTGCAGCCAAGTTTTGACAGTTGTCAATGCTGAGGCATTGGCCGTTGTGTCTGTATAGCACTTCAGGCTTAATCTCAAAGAGAGCAATGAAAGAGGACGGTTCTATTCTCTGCTTTCAGCACACTTTAATTATGCCTTTCAGTAAGAGAGATACATCGTCTCTGCTACAGCCCGCCACTGCTTCCCATTTATGCATATTAATGAGCATTAATTACACTCTTAATGAAACTATCAAAAACCGCCGTGCAATTGATGTGTGGGCCCTCTCTTGAGGAGTAGGGAGGAGGGCTGCCGGGCCTTTGAAGATCAATGTGGGAGAAATCCAATTAGGCCAAAGAAAGGGAAGGGAATTTGAAGCGGTAGTGTTTAATGTCCATCTTTGCTTGCATGTAGATACAAATAAACAGAATAGGTGCATAAACATGCACATGAGACACATAATAGATGTGTCAGCACACACACACAAAGGCACACACACGTACACACCCCTTTTAAGACTTCATCCTTCAGGCACAAATACATCTGCTCCTAGCTCAACAAGCTCGTCATTTTAGAACGTTTGTGGTAATTGGGGAGGCGGAAGGCCAGGAAAGGAAAAGGGATCGTCTCTGTCTTTTATCCTCCACATTAAGATTCTGTCTAGACAAAATTAAGACGAGCAAGACAGGCACTGCAGCTAGTAACTACTCTACTGCCTCCCAGCTCAACTTATAATTAGCCTGCCACATTCCCATCAGATAAGGGGTGTTTGCCGTGTCTGAATTGAGCTAATGACAATGAGTGTCCAAAGCTGGCCTTTGACATGCCGTCGGGGGGGATTGTGCTGTATGCCTGCAATCGAGCTGACATGGAAACATGTTGACATTGGCCAGTGACATGTGAGGGGAAACAATGGGGGCCATCTGCTGGCCTCTTTGTCTTTGGTGGTGGGCCTTTCAACGACACCTGGGCTAGCGTACACATGGACCTGTCTGAAGGCTTTCACACGCAGTCAATACCTCTGATAAACCCTGTGGTCTGACGCTGTGCTCCGAAAGCTTATCAGTACAGTGTTGTTGGCCCACACAAAGCCAGAGGATTAATACAGCATGAATATAGAATACACACATATGGAGGGCCTTAAAGAAACTCCTTTGTAGCATATTTTTACCTGCTTTGATGGTATAGTAATACACAGCTAATACAATAATGTTATCACTGACATCACAAGCACTTACCGGAGGCCTTCTGTCGGACGTTGTTACGGGCCTTCTCAACACCAGGAGCTCCTGACGTAGTGGCGGAGCGAATCCTCATGGGTTCCTGAACTCCCGGCCCGCTCTGCTCCCCTTGGTTCCTCCAGCTCAGTGAGAAGGAACGTGCCACTGCCGCTGCCTTCTGAGAGTCCTGGATCACACCTGACATTCAGAGAACAACATTTGCTGAGTAATGAGGTGTCAGTGTGTACATTCCTTTATTAACAACTGCGGTTATTTGTATGGTAGATCTTAAAGAACAGGTTCTTTGAATCCTAACACCCCACATACTGCTGCTGTGGCTGTCAACATCAGTGTCCGCCCATTTCCTTAACCTTGCATGTGGTTTGGGTATCTGAACTAGCATGAGGTAATTGTCAAGTGCACACTTCAAACCATGATGCGTACGATTTGACCATTTCAGACTTTGGCAACCACCAGTGGTAATATTAAAATAGACATTATGGAAGACAGCAGGGCATAGTGATGGATGGTGGCTGTGCAGTATATATGTTACAGGTGTTTAGCCAAAAGTCAAAAACCTAAAGGTATTCAGTTTACATGACACAAAACAGAAAAAGCCATGTATCTTTCAATAGGAAAACTGGAATAACAGAATTTTTTAGCTTTTTTAAAAGTGGAGACAGACAAGTTTTCAACACCATTTCCAAGTGGTATATAATTGTTGGCGCTGCTGTTGCAAAGACAAACGGATAGCTTTCCATTTTCCTCAGAGACTAACAACCACCACACTTTCCACAATACTTCGGTTATTTCGCTGTCCGCCATTTCCAGTCCTGGGGATAATAACTGCAAAGCACTTACACTGATATTGTAGCTAAGGGTTGTGAGTTGTGCCTATGCTTATGAAGGTAATAACAAGGAGGCTTTGTAGTCTGAACCAAGACGACCAACTCTTTATTGCTTCCCATATCTTAAATGGGAGCACATTACAGCCTTACTCCTTTTGTTCTTACCTTTCACAATAAAAGCCCTAGACATAGACGGCATCACTCAGAGCATTTCACTAAGAGGCAACTCAACACAATAGTTAAGCTTACAACACTCTTGTATAACTAGTCATAGCTACTGGGGAAAACAAAAGCTCTATCTTCTTCCTGTTTTGGTTGCGCAATGCTTGACTCATTTCCCTTTGCTGTAAATGGAGCCTTCATTTTTTTTAAAAGATATTTTTTGGCCGTTTTTGCCTTTAATCGATAGGACAGTTTAGTGTGAAGGGGGGAGAGAGAGGGGGAATGACATGCAGCAAAGGGCCACAGGCTGGAGTTGAACCCTGGCCGCTGCAGCAACAGCCTTGTACATGGGGCGCCTGCTCTATCCACTACACCACCATCGCCCCAAGCCTTCATTTTCCCGGGAGATAGTACCGGGTGGCAGACAGAATTGCATAGTGAAAGCGAAGCTTATAGGTAACCAATCTAAACACTGATGATGTCATTATTCTATAGCTATTACATTGTGCCTTGTGCGTGCACATTTACTTCACAATGACGAAATAACTTGTCTATCTCCAGTTTAATGACAGATTGTATCAATTCATTCATCAAATAGTTGTTAATTAATTTTGGTGATTGAATAATCAATCAAATGGCTAACTGTCAGCACTCACAGTTGTTTAAAAGGCTACATTCATTGAGCTGTGTTTTTTTTTCATCTACAGGAGCTGTATGTGACATGCAGAGCATTAATAAAACAGCTAACCACTAACAGCTATATAAAGATATAGTGGAGTAATGGCATCCTGAGCTGCGTGGGTTGTAATCTGAGTTTCTCTGTTCTTCGTTGTTGTATGCTGGACTGGTCATACGTGCATGTTAGTCCCTGTGTGTGTTCCCCATTGGCTAGCTTATTGCTGCTGTTATGCACTGCGCTCATGCTGCAGTTGCTGCTTATAATGCCATCCTGACCTACAGTGTCATTGCGGAAGCATAGCGTCCACCCTCTGGTTCCCCCAACGCCATTAGCTCTGTCAGCACTGTTGCCGTTCTAAGCACTATTTCTGCTGTTAGCACTGTTAGCTGCTAGCCACTAGCTAAGCCACCTCCATGATGAGAACTGTATGCAAAAAATTCCATAGATATACTCTGAATGCCGCATACAACTTCTTTATCAATTCAGAAAATCTGTTACACAAAAATCTGAACCAAATCTATACAAATGAGGTTTAATGCAATTTCTTAGACATTTAAAAGCTTCCCAATTAGAGAACAAAGTGAGTTTCAAACCTTTGTTCACACAAAGTCTAGCCATCCCAATCCTCAGTTTCCCCCTCCCACCAGTCCTCCCCCTCACCACGTCCTCGCTGCTTCTTCTCCTTCTGTTCGCTGAGTTTGTCCAGAGGCAGGCTGGCCATGTCCAGGCCATAAACCGAGCGTGCCAGGACAGCCGTCAGCGAGTCCATGATGCTGGCCCACTCTGTCACCAGCTCCTCCCAGCAGGTAAGAGAGGACAGCACTGCCAGCAGCTCGTCCCATAGCTCCCGGGAAATAAATACGCACAGGTTGGCTCGCACCCACGCCACAATGATGGTCTGAATGCGAGATGAGATGGGGGAAAGATGAATTAGCATGGACAGACAGGGTTGCAGCTCTGAATTTCACCCGCTGATAAGATGTGACAACAGAATTCTGAAAATGATACATCTTATTTGGTTTAGTGTCTCTTTGCCTATTTGTCAACAACCAATCCATCCAAGACACACACACACTCATACCCAGCACATAAAAGGTACCTGAACAACAACTCATGGATGTTATTCATAAAGGAAATTGCACAAAATTATGTACATTCATTATTCTGTAATTACAGTGCAGAGAGCAGGTATGACAACAAACACTATATATAAATGTGTGCTAAACACCATATATAAATGTAATCCAAGCACCAACTGTAGACATACCCTAAAAAGTATAGATGCTAAACTTTCAGCAAAGTTGTCTTTTCTTTGGTTTTCCTGTGGCCTCTTCATCACTGCCTCAGTGACTCTTAGCAGTACCTGCAGCATCTGCTCCCTGCAGAACACAAAGAGTAAATCAGAACATTGTCAAAAAAAATAGGTGAAGTGATAAAGAATCATCAAATAAAATCAAATTTCATGTGTATCTTCATATCGTACTGACCATGTCTGTGTATTCATCGTGTGCTCCATGATCATGTGCCGGTAGATGCTGAGAACACCCTTGCACACCTCCACCTGGTTATCCAGGAGTTTAGCTACATCCTGGCATGGCTCCAGCAGGAAAACATTGGATGAGTTGGTCAGGAACACCTACACATATAAGGGCATTATGACACATTAAGGTCAAGCAAACAGCAGTATAAAGTCATCCATACATCCTTTTTCTGTAACCGCTATCCTCTTAAAGGTTACAGGCTGCTGGAGCCGATCCCAGCTGAGAGGCAGGGTACACCCTGAACAGGTCGCCAGACTATCACATGGCTGACACATAGAGAAAGACAACCATTCACACTCACATTTACACCTACAGGCAATTTAAAGTCACCAATTAACCTGCATGTCTTTGGACTGTGGGAGGAAGCCAGAAAACATGGATAAAACCAACAAAACAACAACATGAGGCCATGAACATGCAAACTCAACACAGAAGGGCTGCAGCAGTCAGCAGGTTCAAACCTAAAACTCTCCACCATGCTGCCCACAAAGACATACAGTACATATTTCTGATTCTAATCACTGAATACTGTGATTCGAGATAAAGCTAAACTGAGCATGGAGACAGACCTGTAGTGTGGGCTGGATACCAGCCTTGACATCCCTGTTCTGCTCCTCTGTGAGAAAGCCGCGACTGATGGCGCTGCTGAACGAATAAGTCCTCCCCCAGCTGGATGACCGTCTGTGGCCGTGACTCTCTATCATCTGGTAGAAAAAAAGCAGACCAGTCAACTGGTCAGTAGACATAAGCTAATATATTTTGACAAAGGCTGTAAAGAACACTTGAAGCTTCATTTGAAATGTTGACATTCAAATTCGAATGCTGTGCTTCTGTTTTTTTCTTCTGTCTATTTATTCTATGTAAACCTGGTATTTCTGCACAACTGCAGATAAAGATTAGGCTACATAAATTGTATTAGTATAAAACTATTTGTAGATTGAGATTCCAGTGGCAGCTGCCTAAGATTGTTTCTGACTCATGTGCCCCAAAAATGTTCAATAACTCCAAGGCATTGTAAAGTCTAAGAGCCAACATTTATTGAAAAAAGATGTAATCATTTTCAAAACTCATATATTTTTATCTAATGAAATATTCTGCTTCACATATTTGTTGGCTTTTAGCCATTCCAAAACAAGTACATGTACATGTACATGTACATGTACATGTAGGTATATATGTATGTACAAATTGTTGACTAACTGACAACTTATATTCATTACATGTTGATCTAATAAAGAAATAATTACTAATTTAATCTGATGAATTGTTATTCGATTTGAGATTTTTTTTGTTCAAGGATTTAAAAATTTCTTTTTAAGGTGATGACATCATAAAATATGACAACAAACATTTAAAGCTTCATTCGAAAATCTCAATGGAAGCTTCCAATGTACAAAAATGACAGGCGGTAAAACCCTAATTTAGATAGCTACTATAACTACGATAGAAAAAACCTTATATGTTTGTAAAGATAAACATTATATGGTCATAACTTGTCTATTTATGAGACCCCCATAGTGTGGATGTTTTAGCTTATGACGTGAGGAACAGGTGAGTGTGTCATGTCAGTGGAACTGGAGTTAGAATCACACACATTTTAATAAATACATTTAAAATATATTTCAAACTGTTACAAAAGTAAAACTCATATGTATGCTATGCTAAAATGTACATTATTTGGTTGCCTGTATCAGGGGTTTTACCTGTGTGTGCATGCTGTTAGTCTCTGTGCTGAGTATCTGTTCAGAGCGTTGATCAACCTCATCTTCCTGTGTAGTTGTCTCAGGCTCTGTCATGAAGCTGGGCTTCTCCTGCAGTATCCACTTCCTGTATACTTTGATCACCTTCCTGGTTGCTGATGCCTCGCAAGATGGTAGCAGGAAGGCCTTAGGAGGAGGAACATGGACTTTTAATTTGAAGTGTTACAGTATTATAGGTGTTTTGGTGGTGGGAGTGATCTCTAAGTAATGTTAACAAATGGCCAGCAGAGGGCAACATAGTACATGTTATCACAGTGTAACCATCCAGTCTGAATTCTTATTAGAATACTGAATGATAACTACACATGCAATGAAATTCATTTGTAAACATGAAATAAAGAAATGGTGACCCCACTGTACCTGGTGGAAGACCTCGTTGACAAAATTCACATTGTCTCTGGTGGACAGCAGGATGGCATGCACCATGTCATAGACATAGCGGTGCTCCTCCTCGATGCTACACAAGCTGGAATCACTGTGCCGTCGATCTGACAGCGTGCTGCTGTTGGAGTGGCTCTTCTCAGGCTCCCCCGCAGGCCCGTTCGGATCCCCATCTGATGTCTTATCCTTCTCCTTCTCCTGGCTGCTACTGCCTGCAGTGACAGTCTGGGTAACCACAGAGACACAGTGAAAAATGAGCGTCCCTGAGTATGCTGTCGGGCTGCTTCGGCAAAGTTAAATAATGGAATGCCAGAGTCTCATTAAGTAGAAATTCTATAGTTGATCAGTTGTGTTTTCAGGACATTTCTACAAGGAATCAGATTACTGCAGTGGTCATAACTGAAAAATGATTTTCAACATTCATGCAATCATAATAATAGTAATTTTGCATTGTAGCCCCCTCTTTCTCTCCCCATGATAACTGTCACTCTTTATATTTACCACGCCCAAAAACAAATACACAAAATTGCAGTATTGTGCATAAATAACACTGATAAATAATACATGTTAAACACTGAGAGACTTCCATGAGTCTTGCTGGTCACGATTTACCGGGACTGCAGGGGGCTGTGAACAGTGATGTTGGAATTTTATGTGTTATCTGATTTTGGAGGCCTGCTTGTGTATCGGCTCGAAAAAAACACCCAATATATTTTTGTGAGCAAGTATTCTACAGGTTTGCAACTGTCATAACATCCATTCATATACTGACTTAACAGCAGATCCTGTCTGCATCTGCACTCTTCTTAATGTACTTGCCGCAATATATTTGCCCAATATTTCACTGCAAATACATGACAGTGTATATTTCACAACTTTAACAAATAATGTGTACTCTAATACTTTAAAGGAGTTTGCATAAGAACATAATACTGCAACTACCTCGCCGCAGCCTACCTCTTCCATCCTCACTGACTGTAAGACTCTCATGCTTACCTGGATGAGTTTGGGAATGACTTCTGTGCCATTCTTGGCGCTCTGCGCTGCAGCAACACTGCTGACATACTTCTTCTCCAGGAAGAAGGTTACAAGCCAGGTGATGAAGGCCACTCGGGGTGCCAGGTACTGGTCCCTGGTGCAGAAGGTGCTCTCATTGTTCCGCGTCACTGGCACATACAAGGGTTTTGGTCTGTGGTGGGGGAGGTCTAATTGACCGATACAGCGAGACGAAGAGTAAAGGATGGTGACAGGGGGAGAAAGAAAAAAACAGGACAAAGGGAGAAAAGCGAGAGGAAGACAAAGAGCAAGAGATTAAACATCACATAAGGAATACCAACCATGTTATGCTAGCCTCTCAGGAAGGGGGCTAAATAATGCTCCAGAGATAAGCTAAATTTTGGTGAGGGAAAAACAGCATTGCCATTTTCACAAAGGTCCCTTGACCTCTCACCTCAAGAAATCTGAATGAAAATGGGTTCTGTGGGTACCCACGAGTCTCCCCTTTACAGATATGTCCACTTTATGTTAGTCCCAGGGCATAAACTACGCACTTTTTTGTGTGCAGTATTTTTCAGATCCCTTGCCCCCCCTCCCAAAAAAAAGACAAATGTGTCTTCAGTATGAGTCTCACAGGGTTAATTACATGCTGCTATTTTGTCACTTCAGCCACACTGTTGTAGCAGTGCAGCACTGATTTGAAATAAATAAATCTAAAAGTTAGATCATGAAGTAGATTTCTTCGCATTCATTTGATTAATTTCATTTGATTTGAATAATTTTTTGTAAAAAATTATGTATATAAATATACGTGTGTGTGTGTGTATCTATAAATAGAGAGAGACAGAGATACAGAGAGATTCTTGCCCTTGAGCAAATGTTGCTGCCGACCCCTGATACACAGTATATATAATGTATGCTACCTTACCTAATAAAGGCTTGTAGAGATTTGTAAGCTTGGTGAAGGAGGGGAATAGATGTGGAAGGTAGTACTTCTTGAACAGGCTGAAGAGAAACCTGAAGCCAGTGTCCTGGTTCTCTTTGTTCCTCCATTCTAAACTGGATGCCTGGTAGACAGAGCACAAAAGACAAGGTCAGACTACAGGGAGAGAAGATGGTTCCAGCATCACTCAGAAAGCGACAGTACATTGTTTGCAACACAATACTTTGAAGGCTTCTTTAACAAATGGTACACAAAAAGGAAAATGGCGTGGGGTAGGTACACAGAAGATTCACAGACTCAAACTTTACACACTTAACACTGATATTGTATTTAGTTTTTCATGTTACTGTCATCAAGACAGGGATAACAAACGGAGTACTCATGTCAGTATCATGATCACGAAAACACATACGCTGTGGAGTATTATTCATATACAGGCGATGTCTTTTTGGCATGATAACCATTGTTTGTGCAGATAGTCTTTCTTTTTATGTATGAATGGGTAGATGTGTAATGCAGTGTAAAAGCACTTTAAACAGTGGAAAGACTAGAAAGGCATTATACAAATGCAAACTGTTTACCATGATAACCACATTGAAGCCAATAATAAGGCTAGATTGCATGTCTTTCCTGACATAATTAAATATTACCTGGATGACCATGTACTTGAGCAGGGTTTCAAGGATGTAACAGGTCTGGTCATCTGCAACCTTTTCTCCCACAACAGCCGGAACCAGCGGGGTAATCTCCTCAGGCACCACCTTAGCTGCTCAAGTCAACAGATACAAAGGGCTGAGGTAAGTGTAGGAAAGCGAGAGCTCCCCACTAAAAAAGAACCCACGCAATCTGATAACAGTTTGACCTCAGTGACCCCCCCCCTCATCACAACACATGCTCTGCAAATGTCATTTTAAATTCACACAGGTAGAAACATTCATATTCACCATCAGGAGGGTTGGAGAAAGGGTTGTAAATGATGGTGTCGAGGGTACAGGGCCCTCTGGTGGAGGGCACAGCAGGGAAACCTGGCACCAGACAGGCAAAGATAAGGAACTGCTCCTCAGCACAGTTGTCCCTCAGGGCCTGCAGCCACAGCAGGAAGAGACGAATCCCCTCACAGCGGATCTGAACAGGAGGTTATTGGGACACATTAACAGATACACAAACAATTAGTACCGCAGTGCGTTATGCGGCTGGAAGATGGCGATTTTTCATATTCATGTGGCAATAACAACAATAAAAACAGCACTTACCTTGAATGAATTTCCAGTGTGTAGAAGCTTTTTCAGAATAGAACCTGGAACAAAGAAATAAAAGTGCAACTGTCAGAAACTTTTGCCATCCAAATATTCAACAGAAATATGCTATACAACAAGCACACATAACAAATGACACAAAGCTGACAGGGAGGGACCTGCTTGTCATCTCCACTGAGACAAATTGACCTTGATGGTTGGTCTTGACAAACTAGTGGGAAAGGTGGCAAGGCTTCACATTTTCCTGATGAAAATTAACATCAGTCGGGAGCGACAAGCATTCATGAAGGCAATCTTGTTCCGCTGTAATCAAATGAGACATTGCTCTGATTGCTAAATACCTTGGGCGGATACGGTCTGTGTGTGTGATTTAGGACATACTCTCTTGACAGCATGCAGACAGCGCTGTTCTTATGAGGTCTCTGTGGGATGTGAAGAAATGGCGGCTAGTTCTTACAGGGATTTTAAGTTTAGGATTAAGGATGAAATTGGGATTATGTTAGGGCAAAAGTTAAGACACTCCAGAGGTGTGCTCAAGTTTTGACCAACAAGGTCCTTAACTGGGATTTGACACAGATATATTACGGTGGCAGCCATGAAGAGAAGTTATTTTAAAAGTGTAGCAAAGCTGATGTGTTTGCATGTAAGAGTGTGAGTTTACAAGTGTGTTTGTCTGGTTTGACAGTTCTCCTCTCATCAGGTTCATAAAAAACATTTCTGTGTTGCAGACAAATAAAAAATCCTTCCCAAGGTCTTCGGATTTGATCAGAAAGAATTAAAAGTAAGCAAACTGAATATGATAAAAGGAGTAAGAATTTTCTTTGAGCTTTGAATCGTCTACATTCAATGTCTGGGACCTTGCAATCCTCAGCTAAAAAGGACAAAACCCACTAAAGTCATTAACATCATTCCTGACCACCGCGAGGAATTTGTCCCAGGGCACTGAAATGCTGCAATGCGACTGGACACGGTGTGATAAAAAAAAAAAACATTATATGAGAGAAAAAGTTCAATTCAACTAAAACTCAGGTATGTCAAGAAGCTATCCATCCACCGCCGCACATTCTTCAAAGCTGAAGTACACAGTGAAAGCACAGCATCTTGACCAGTGACACATGAGCTGATGGGCGCCAAGGAAAATTCTATGCGAGTTCAAGAAAAAGCCAAGAGGCAAACTTAAAAGCCAAGAGGCAGCCTTAAGCCTGTGATGATTTGTTGTCCAATGACTGACAAAATAGGGCATTTGTCTGGGGCATCCAACCCGAGATGAGTCTTGATATTTGGAATTACAAGCCTAAGGGGGGAAGGCCAATCTACGTCAGTGATCTAGACCTAGACTGTTTAGCTGCCAATGGCTGACAAACAACAGTTATAATTGGGGTTATCGCTTCTTGCAAGGGTTTTCCTTTTTTGTGTGGGACTGAAATCATGGCAGCATAATTCAATTACTTATTTGCATTTCAAATGAAGTGCTCATTTGCATTTCCCATTTACATCCCCTTCTAAGACTAATTATTTTCTCTTCATTATAAAAGGCTTAGGCATGGTTGTGGTGACCATTTTCTGTCCTAAAGTGTATCTTAGAGGTTACAGAAGCATAAGGAGGAAAGACACATGCACAGTATATAAAACTACCTGTGAGGAGCAGCAGAGGGACAAAGCTTAGCATTTCAGGTAGTGCCAAGATTTTATATGATACATACCTATACTGTGAAACTGCCATCGGTTGTAGATCTTCTCAGGCAGGTGTTGTAGAATTTTCTTATGAAAAAACAAAAAAAATTATGATTAGGTTCAGTTAAAGTTTGGCACCTTCCATCAATAACATAGCGTCATGGCTGCATTAGGTTGTACAGTTGGGTCTTTTCCCTTCACCATTCCCATAATACATGAGAAATTAAATAATGACTAGCTCCTGGCTTTATCCTGAAGAATACATTTTCTTTTAGGGCTAGAAAAATTAGTTGATTTTTCAATTAGTCAATCAAAAGAAAATTCATTTTATGTTAAAATAAATTAAGTCATTGGTTTCAAGCTTTAAAATGTAAATATTTTCTGGTTTCTTGGTCCTATGTGATAGCAATTGGATTTTGGACTGACAAAGCTAGACATCTGAGGAACCCACCTTGGGCTCTCAGAACCTGATGGACATTTTTAATCAGTTGCTGAAATTTCACAGACCAAACAATTAACTGATTTATCACAGAAATAATCCGAAGATTAATCAATAATGGAAAAAACAGATAATTCCACCAAACTGGAATTTCCAACATCGATACAGTGCTTTGTAAAATTGTAAAATATTCAATACCATTTTCGATATCAATGGGAAACTTGCCATTGAGGACAGACAATTTGAATTTTTTATTAAAAGATGAACATTAAAATGCTACAACATGACTATGAGGATGAGCAAGAAAGTGCAGCTGGTACCGGTGTATCAATGTTGCAGAAAATGAGTGCTGAACCATTTCAAATACTCACAAGATATTTATTGAAAAATCAATATTTATGACAAAACTACATCAGTAATGTGAATATAGCGACAAGTGGATAAAGGCAAATTATAGAACAGTAGAGCAGTCTGGTAAGTTCGGAAAATGACATCACTTTACTGTAATGCAGCCTTTAAAACCAGGCAGAGACATTTACGATTTACGATATCCAACATTTAAGAAGATGACTAGTCTCATTTTACAATATCTAATAATAGCAATATCTTGCTGAGCCCTAGCTGCAATTGATCCTAAAAAAAAAGACAGAGAAAACCGCCTTTGGTTTGGTAAGTGGCCCTGTTTTGCCAAAGCAGTATACCCTAAAGGAATGCAGTGTCCCTGCCCTTTTCCTCTACTTGGCCTAGTCTGTCTGCAGATCCCTGTGACACAGGACAGCACTGAGAAATGTCATCACCTCGCCAACAACCGCTTTACAACTCAATTAGAGCGCCCTAACCTTTCAGCAGCCTATCATTATTCTTGAATGCAGCGACAGGTTAACTGGGTCCCTTTGGAGAGAGGAGAGAAAAAAAAAACAGTCTGGGGGGCAGCAGATGTGTGTGTGTGTGTGTGTGTGTGTGTGTGTGTGTGTGTGTGTGTGAGCGCGCGTGCGCGGGCACGCGTGGCTACTTAATAGTCGGTGCACTGTGAGCAACTGATGCCCCAATGGCTCACTTCTCATCAAATCCTAATCACTGACCCAATAAGACTTCATGATTGCAACATAGAGGTCAAGTCTGTCCTTTACTGCTTTACGTATGCAGCTCTGACCCACTCAACCAGACAACCAACCCTGGCGGCATGATAAAAAGCTCATCTACCCTGGAGAGTGAGAAACACAGGCAGGAGAAGGATACAGAGCAGAAAAAAAAAAAAAGTGCATGTAAGAGCGACAAAGATTAAGTCCTTGCCAGCCACAGATGCAATGTGCTGCGGCAGCGTTGACAGAGCATGTGAGAAAGCTTTAGAGACAATAGAGTGTCATTTTATGACATGGGAGACAAAGGTAAATGTCAAGACAGGTTTTCTAATCTCAAGATTATTTTCTTTGTTGATACAACAATGGAGATATAATTATTCAATCAATGAAACTGAAATTGGTAGCGGAGTAAATAAAAATCTTTGGTAGCTTATGATAAGAACATTGTGATTTTTAAATTATACAAATAATATTTCACATCATTTTGACATGATAAAATATATTACTGTGCTTTTTTCTATTGTTTTAGACAACCAAATTATCATGACGTAATCTTGACATTAGCACAACAGCTCTAAAAGATGGTAAATGCTAACTTTTTTTGCCTTGTGCTATGTTATATTATGCTGAGAGCTGTGGTGGTCCAGAAGTCATCTCATGTTTTGAGTGTTTCAGTTTGTCAACAACGTCCTTCTTCCCTTGTCAACCTCCATCTTTAACTTTCCCTCCTTGTCCTCTGAGACTAAATCCCTATCATTATCAGTGACAGCGGAGATGTTGAAAGACATACATCACTTAAAGGGGGCGCTGAATGTCTATCTCTGCTGTTCAATTTCTCTCTGATCCGCAGACGTGATGGTATGCGTGTACAGGCATGTGGCTGCACCTTGCTATTGATCCCACATGGGATTACTCCATCTCTGTACAGGCTTCATACTGGCCTCTTTCACTCTGTCTCCTTGGGGCAGCAGACGCATTATGCTAGGCAGTAAAACAGCAGGGTAGCCTACTTAAGCCTTTCCTTGTATGTGTGTGAGTGAGTGTGTGTGTGCAAGCAGACACAATAACACTGTCTTTCTCTCTCCTTACAGAGCACCAGGATGGGAGAGTGGGAATGAGATGGAGAAGCTAGCTCAGAAAGACTCCCCGCGGAGCTGGAATGGTGGCTGCAACAATGAGGAATTTACTGGCTGATATGAGGCGAATGGAGAGTCTGCCGGACTGAAGGTTGGTGGAGTTACTCTAATCTGCAGCCATACTCCAGCATAAAGATGGGGGCATTACTGTGGTGCAACCACAGCCTTAACACATTTACATGATCCGCACTTAGGTTTCCAGTCGCAGGGCCTGAACATGATGGAGAATATGCTACTCCAAGAGGTGGTCGACAAGGGCTTTTTGACAGCAGGAACAGACATGCAGTACTTTCAAGAGAAATTTAGTTATTTACATATTGTTTAGGTTTCTGACACAACTGGGAGATGATTACGCCTTCAACGAAATCTCCTGAGACACACAAGCACTAACCCACTTGTTCAGCAGGCCTACTAACACAGGATGTACACAGAATAATCAGAAAGCCAACAGAGTGTCAATCACACAATAAAACTTAACACAATTAACTAAGATTGTAAGACACAGTAAACAGCAAAGAAATAAAGTGAAAATACTGTGCATAAGTATTATCTTTGCATTACAGCGCAACAGAATTTACATACAGAGAATATAATACAGAGAAATTACTTGTAGGCCTCATGTACAACGATGAGAGCAAAGACATCAGTTACACACCTGCTCTACAGGGGAAGTCTAAACACTGTAAACCAAATCAGACTGCTTATTTACATGCTAACCAAATTTTCTAGCTTGCCCCTCATTGTTTGTTGGTAAAGCTGGCAATGCATATCTCATATGACCCTAAAATATAACAAAGTTGAAAGCCTAAAGCACTTTTCAGAGCTTTATTTAAGAATCACTCCCCAAAATACACCCAACTATGATTATAACTACTAAGATGTTTTCATTCTCCTCTGTAGCCAGTGGGTGGCAGCAGCAGAGTGCAATCAAACTCCTGCTCAAGCATCCAACTGCCAGTAAGCTCAGGTTTTCCTCTGTGCTCTGTGAAAGCCGAGCTGCAGCAGAGCTTCTCTAGGGCCATTTTTTAGTTTTCATAGTTACTCACAGATAGTTCGGGACAAAAACTATAGTTAATAACATGTCAACAAAGCCATATGTTTCTAAAAAAAAAAAAAAAAAAAAAAAAAAAAAGGCATCCACAAAATGTGCGGCAAAAGTGGCATAATTTTAAGTCAGTTCAGGTTTGAAGGGTAGAGGTGAAGTATAGTTTAAAGCAAAGCCTCAGACATCAAGATTCATTTAATCAGCCAGTGCAGACCTGAGCTACACTTGGTACATTAGCATTTATGCATTAACCAATAACCCCCTGCTGGTGAACTGTCAGTCATAAGTCGGACTGCATAAAGAGGAGGGAGGGAGGGAGGGAGGGAAAGAAGTCACTTAGCTAAATGGCCCTGGGTTCATTTTTAAGCATTGTCTTATGCCAAACTTTAGAGGAGAGTTTGAGTAGTTCAACCCAAGAAGTGCATCAAAGAGGAATATGATGCCATTACACCAGATGGAAAAAGACAGTTGATGGATGTTTGTGACACACGCCGACGCAGTGTTATTAATTACCTTCTTACTGATTACTGACCATACATACAGAGTGCTTAAAGAGGTATTTTGATGGTGGAAAGATGGTCTATAAAGATGCAAATACTTTTGAAATTCGGAGCTACATGACCAGAGAAAATTGAGGAAAAGGGCTGTGGCATTTGCTTTTGCTCAAGAGGAAAAAAACCTACAACTACCAGAATACACTGCCCCACACCGGACCAATAAATGCTCCCGCTGGTGGATGATGGTGAGCTTTGCGTTTTGAAAACAACTATGTAAACAATGTGGCAGCCAGCGGATTTGAGCTAGGAGATGAGCAGGGTGATCTGGCCGTTGGTAAGATGGAGGTAGGTTTACCATAGTTCATTTACACATACTACCCACACTGATACAAAACTGGCTGAATGTTTTCCTCTTCTTACTTTGTGTGCTGGTTTTGTTTTTGGTGCTGTTATTTTGGCCAAGACACTCCTTAGAGTTCAACCTCAACTGACCATCTTAGTTAAATAAAGGTAAATTGGTCAAAAGCCTCAGATTTTCTGCAGCTTTCTAGAAGAAAACAGCCTTTGCATTACCCCTGAACTGAGGTAAATCCAGTTATTCTTTAAAAAATGATTAACTAGTGGTAATGAGCAGAAATAGCCATGTAAGGCAACTCAGTAAGTCATGCCTTAAATTTAGACGAGGAGCTTTTACAGAGGATGACCAGGGGAATTCAGAATGCTGAGTCAGGTCCGGATGACGGACAACGGGTCATGGTGAGGTCATATCCTGGAGAGAAAGTGGATATGAACAGACTTCCCCTATGAATTTTGTTGGTCCCACAGCTGTCCCTTAACCTGTCCCACAACCTCATTGGCACCGGGATTGAACTGCTTTCAGACATTAAGAGGTCAATGGCAGTTATACGGGAGCGTCAACAAACTGGAGTCCCTTGAGGCCTGAGAAGCTCAGTCTGGTCTTGTGACAACAAAAACTGCTTTCTAATACGGAAAGTGGTTTCATCTGGTTTCATTCCTGAAATTACACAGACGCACTCCTGCTGCGTAATTAGTGTCCGTCAAAGACAACTTTTCGGCACCTCTACCTCTACATACTTACGGTACATTTGCTCGTACTTTATCTGTATGGCAGAGTGAACGTAAGGGACGATTAGAGAGAACACATTTTGATTGATTCCAATAAATATTATATACAGTAAATGGGTGCCAGGGAGACAGAAATTATCCAAATGACATGGATGTTGTCTCGAATGCCTGCCTTGTAATGATGCCCCAAAACTCAAAAACACTGTTAACACATAAACACCAAGCTCAAGCAGCAGTTTTCAAGTCCTGGCACGAGAAGTCTAAACTTTGCCATGTCAGGACACAAAGGACACACTGCATTTCCCTTGAGGGATTTCTTATTAACTCTCCACCTTTACAAGACTTCCAGGCCCTGCTGCTCTCGGTGGCTTCCTCTTACTACGACCCATTCCTCGCTGACTCTCAGTTTCCTTGACTGACCTTATCAAAGTCCGAGGGACATGCAGAACCTTGAAGGGGTTATATTGTTTTCATGGAGGTAGCTATTGCCTGAAAAATAAGCAGTTCCATGTATAGGTGTATCCCACGTACGATCACTCGTCACACCTTGACTACATACAGGTCTCCACTGAACTTGTTATGCGACTTCTAAAAACAATTAGCAGCACCAGTGATGATTTAGGTGTGTCATAGTGGAGGGGGGTGAAAACTTAGGCAATGCAGTTTTTTCACATTGGGCCAATGAAAACAAACTTCATATTTTAAAAAACGAACATTCTTCTGTGATACTTATCAGTGAATACTGGATGAAAGTTATAAAACACACTAAATTATTTTGTTGGTCAATTCTAGTTTTATGTGTTAAAAAGCTCAAGCCTACAGCAAAGCAATATTTAATGAAAAATATTAGGGGGGACGTTTCTATCCAGCATCTTTAGCAATGTTGTTGCATTCTCACAGAGATCAGGTCTCTCATCTCTTGTCAGTTCTGATGCAGCATCACAAGCTGCCATGGTGGATGCCTTCGTGGCAGCAGACACAAAGGGATCCTGGAAGGGAATGGCGAAGGCTGCTGGTGGCGGTGGGGGTGGGGGTAGGGTGTCACAGCAGAGTTTGAGGGGGGAGGGAAAAAAAGATTACCCCCTTTAGATATCTATTACTCCAACAGGCTCAGCATGGGGGTATCATACTCCCCCCACAGCAACCCAAGAAAAAAGGGTCACATACCTCATCATGACAGCAAAGTAATCCCCACATAGCCAGCTCAAAGCAAACACAGATACAGGAAACATGTACTGTATAGGTCAGCCAGATCTGAATGCAAGAAGTGACAGGTGATTGAGATTTCCTATGTGCCTGGGAAGATAAGGGCATAACTGTGGCTTTCAAGGAAAATTTTAACAAAGAATAAGAGGGACGGCAATGTTGAGCTGTGTTGTTGTTTCTATTAACCTGTCTTACCGCACTTTAGTGTGTTGCAAAGCACAGAGCGGCAACATGGCTTTTGTCTTAGCCATTATCCATTCATAGCCTACTCTACGCACCTCTCTGAGGCTTCCTGGACAAAGCCTGCTAGGGCTTATGTTTTGGCTAGCTACCTCTGTGACTAAAACAAATGATACACATTTGAAAAAAGAATTATCCTGAGAAATTGGGGTTGATGATACAAATATGAATTCAACATATGCTATAAATGACCACATGATTAGGATGCACAACCTACTTCCCTCAAAAATTGTATTAGAGTATCTTCTATCACATTTGTCATGTCCCTCTGTTACATAATATGACCTCTGAGACAACATGATACACATTAGCAGTGCGTGTCTGTGAGTACAAATGTATCCATTGATATCATATTCATGACCACATATGATCCAACATGTCTAATCTAACGTGGCGTAAAGAGAAAGTCTGCAGAGTGGAGCAGAGCTCTGGATCAAAGCGACCCTGTATCTGCCCTGTACACACCACTCAGCGCAAGCTTATCTTCTCAGTGCATGGGTAAAAGCACACGTCGTCACAGGCAGGGGCTAAAAGGGGACAAATGAGGGTTAAGCTGCTTTCAATATTAGTTTTTTTTTTTTTTTTTTTTTATAAAGGATGACTCCATAAATATGTAGGAGGCATGAATCCAGGCTTTATTTACAGGTTAGATCACTGGATGTGTGCGGACAGGCAGGGAGTGTCTCTTAGTGAGCAGTGGAGAAAACTAGAGGGACATCTGGTGTGTCAGAGGCCTTTTCTATACATGTGCTGGCTTGGCTTCACTAGATTTAACCCAGGGTATCAGCCCAGGGCGGCAGGGATTTGCATCTCCATATAACAAGACTGCACACTTATAGGTGCGTCTTTAACTGATGACATGCTTGTCTTGAGCTGATGACCTTTAGAAGCAGTGCCCTTTTCTACTGCCCTGCGCAACAGTTGTTGTTAGCCAGCTTCTTATCATCCATTTTCAGAAAGTGATTTAATCTGGTTTCATTCCTGAAATTACACGGATTCTGACTTCAACAGGATGTTGTTACAATTTTACTTGGCATCTACTGCTTACTGCTTGAAAAACAGAGCATGTCACAGAAACGTCCCTGAGTGATAACAAAGCCCATCCAGCCACAACTAGCTTAGAGGTGGTCAGGTGTGCTTTGACAAAATTCTCCAGATGATTCATCTCTCAACTTGGAGCTTTTAAACTGGTGATGGAAACGCAAGTCAACACAGCATGCTTTGACTCGGTGCGGCCAAAAGTACCTATGGAAAAAGCCTGTGTTGTTTTCTTTTCTTTCTTAATAATTTTTTATCTTTATTTTGATCATCTTCCCAACAACTAGCTAAGGGGGCCATATATTACAAACCTGAACAATTGAGTCTAGCAACAGCAGATGCACCACCCAGACGGAACTAAAAAAGATGTAACGTGATAACATGAAAATAAGAGTCAGAGTTGTACTAGATATGCCTGACTAGCAAATTAGGAATCCATAGCTAAAGACAGATAACAGCAACGTCTGGCCTGATGCTACTTTACCAAACAAATTGGTTAGCTGGCCTGAATCCAAAGTTAGAGATCCCTCTCTGTGTTTTCTGCACTGGAATGACTGAATCTATATTGGACTGAATGCAAGGAACACTCCTTTACAGTTCTCCCAGATGATCAGAGAAAACTAGGACAAGACATACTGTATAAAGAGGGACAAACAGACTGCCCTCTCATTTTTTGATCTGCTGCCATCCTTACAGCCCTGCCCTGAGCAAATGTAACTGGAGAGCTGGCTGTTTGTATTGGAAACTGGAGCTGCCTTCGCAGTCAGGTGGGAAAACAAGGTAGGGGACTTTAACCTGCATGTGCAACGCAAGAGTGTTCAGAAAAACAGAGGGAGGGGCCATAGAGCCAACAATGCATTGTATACACAGACACAAGACATACCTCCTCTGATTTGCATACACACCTAGGTTTTAAAACCAAGGAATGAACTGAAAGCTCCCCCACAACCTGTCGAAGGCTGGGAAATGGTTGAGCAAAGACCTCTTCTCAACTGCACACAAATGATTTCTAGGCTGTTAAAGGCAAATTCAGGAAGTACCCACAGTTGCATGAAGCATGGCACCATGGAAACTATGGTCCCGCCCCAGAGTTCAGCAGTAAACAGGTTGAGGCTGTAGCAGTTATCAGTGGAAATCAGAGATGGAGACAGTAACATAGAGAAAGGCAGGTGACTTACTTCAAAAATAAAGAGGATAGAGTCCAGCTCCTCCCTTTGAGATTTGTTCCCTGAAACACAAGGAAAGTACTTAGGTTTTTAAACACATAACTAGGAGCTAGACTGCATTAGCCTCATCAATAATGTAACTATAACACAGGCTGTTCTATGAACACTTATTCAAAAGGAACTTGTGCTACCTTGAGAGCATACACCCAAAGGGAATTAACCCCCAACCCCCAACAGTGCTGGATTCAAGCTTTAACACACAGAATTGTATCAGACAGAGGAAATTGCTACTGTATGGGCTTTATGCTCATTGCTCTGTAAATGCAGGGCAGAGGGAAATAAACCCTTGTTGTAATGCATACCATAAAGAGCAGGGAGAGGGTTAATTATTGAACCACCATCTAGGGTGGTCAACTAGTGAGTGTGCAAAAAGAAAAAACGTTTGCACTCACCTTTTTGTTTTAAGTTGCTTTCCAGTGTAATGAAATTTTCATAGAAGATAAAATAAATCTGAGAACAGTTGCTTTCGAAGAATGCCTTCAGTTCACTCTTGTCAATGATATCTGTGGAAAAAAGAGAAACACAGTCAATGACAAGTGTCAAGGCAAGACACAATCCTTTTGCTGAGGACTGAGGCAGCATTTGCCCTCTGGCAACTTTGGTAAACTATTGTCATTTTAAAAATAAGGAACATTTCAAACACTTCTGTGTTACACTGTGCAAACACCGCACAAACTCCCAGAAGGCAACAGGTCATAACAGTCTATAAAACTTAGACGTATCTCTGGTTCTACGAAACTGAAAATACAAAATGAACAGAATAATAAAAAATAAAGCGTGTTTCAAGTAGTTCCACCATGACTAAATGTAAACATTCAAAGCACCCGAACATTCAACATCCTGGTGATCAGCAGATCTGGGTGATGCAATTAAATGTGCATTGGCATGTTGGATGTGTTTCCATTTGCAGACTCCACAGCCATCGCGCAATGCCGATACACCATCCTATTCTTATACACAACTCTCTCTCCATTGACTGACTGCATGCACTGGACCTTGACCCCCGTATCATGATGGTTCAGTGTGTATACAGTACTAACAGTGGTTTGCAGACTCCTGTTTTGAAGCCTCGGGTTTGGCATTTCGGCCATCGCCATCTTGATTTTTTTGGAATCAGAAGTGACCATGTTTGGGTGAGAGGCTAGCACTGTGAAGGAGCGAGGGGTGGATCTGAGAAGCTGGGGACCCTATTGGTGGACAGCCTGTCACTCAAAGCGGTCCATCCTTACTTTAATGTGTAATTTTATGCCTTAATAAAATATAAACGGGTGTGTTATAAAAAAATTGACCCCCATATAGTTGTTTGGTACAGACTGTACCAGGCTGTAAACATGTTTATTTGTGCTGTAAAGTTGGGTATTTGAAGCATGGGGGTCTATTGGGATTGACTCGCTTCTGGAGCCAGCCTCAAGTGGGTATTCACGAAACTGCAGTTTTGGGCACGTAATTTAGACTTCATGTTTCAGCCCTGGAGGTTGCCGTTTGATCTTGAAACAACACTATTAATGATACAATACAATAATCCAAAGTCATGTAAAAAAAAATAAAAATAAATGATGCTAAACTGTTTGGTTATTAGTATCATTTTTGCTGATGATATTCTGTCTCACAATTTCTGTTTCTCTTCTCCAACAACAGCTATCCAAAACTTTGATCGCACTGATTTGATTTATTGGCTAATATTTGTGTGTCCACGTGTCAAGGTTCATCGTTGTAGAGAAAATTGAACCAAACTGCCACTACAAATCCTGTACCAGATTATTTTGAGCTACCTTAATGCTTCTGAGCAGCCCTGCACGTATGCATCTTTAATTTCAAGCTGTGTCTTTAATTCAAAAGTGACAGTTTAACATCACTGCTGCACAGGACTTTCCACTTGTTTCCCCATTTTGCAGACTACATCTGTTTTACATCAAGCCAAATTGCTTCACTTCCTTGTTCTGCGTAACTCCACTACCCCTCACCTGTTATCATTAGTGGAATGATGATGACAGGCTTTTTGGAGGTGTTGAGAAACAACATTGCCTCCCAGTCTCATCATTTCACAATCCCTGACTCAACGCAGAGATTTCTAAAACACCTCTTTTCTGTTGATGATGTGACATAGTATAAATGATTCCTCTATAATGTTAACTGTTTGAGGCTGAAAAAGAAGCATAATTTAAGATTTCATGTACAAAGTCAAACACTCTAGAACGGGATCTCGCAGCAATGTGCTACTGAATTTATGTTCAACTTTTATATTGAGATTATTCCACTCTCTGCTGCAGACCTATACGCTGCTCTACAATATATACCGATTACCACTGACGAGGAATGTTTTACATTCCTAGGATTTTCTACACTTTTAGCAAAAGCCAAAGCAATATAACTCAGTAAATATATGCTGGTGTTCCAGCCTGCAGGACAATTCTGATTTTTCTCATAATACTTTCAGTCACCATTTAGGATTTTAGTTTCTCATCTCTGTTAGGAGGATTTTGAGGATTATTTCATGTGGTCTTTTGCAGATGGAGAGGGACGGTTTGGCTCAAGGCAAGGCTGAGGTAAGTTGAAGGCCACGCGAGCTCAGGCTGCAAAAGTTGATGAGGGAAATAGGTGGTACATGTGTACAGTCACAAACAGACTAGCACTGACAAAATCTCAAATTCTACACATAATGAACCCCTATCATATGCCATACTTACAACTTTGGTAATGAGATAGGCCTGGTCTGAATAATCAAATATAGGCCAGGAGGAGTCCTGGCATAATAACAGCAATTAAGGATCACCTTCTGTTGCAATTCTCCCTCTACCACATGGCAAACTGGAAGACTCCCAGAAGCAGTCCAGCTCATGGGGAGTGGTGGAATTATGTGGTGTGTGACAAAGACTCAGATGACTTATCTTTGCCCTGAGATTAAAGCAAAGATAATAAAGATGCATGATTGGAAGATCAAGTTGAAGGCAAGACTGCCATTTAGCTTTCAGCCTTAATGGAGAACAAACCACCAAGACAACAAGATGAGGCTGAGGATGCCAAGTGGCTGTCTAAAAGTGAAGAGGTCCAATACAAAACTATGAGCTGGATCCAGATGTGCATAAAAGCAATCAATACAAAATGTGTATCTTTTTTGAAGACTCACAGATAGCCACAGACCAATTCTACACTGAAAAACACACAAAGAATTCCACTTTGTGTCTTGCACACAAAAGAGGAAAAGAACACTTCCAGTGAGCAAACTCAATCCTTCAGAGAAGGCAACACTTCATTAAATGCTCCTTGCTCTTGGCATTAAGCTAATCACACCTGCTCAAAGCTCATTTAAGCACAAATACTGACACACATAAATGCACAACCTCACACACACTGGGAACCAATGGAAAACATTAAAAGAACAGTGTGTAGGATTTAGTGGCATGTGTCAGTGAGGTCTGCAGATTGCGAGTTATAACTTCTCCCATGTTCCAAGCATTATCTCCTGGTTAGAATTCCTTCAGTGGTCATTGTTCAGGAAGTTTAACCAGGAGCCAAATTATCTACAGAGGTCTCCTCCTCCCCAAAACAAACAAACTATGTGATTAAAACCATTGAACAATGAAGAAAGCAGTATCACATTAAAAATCAGTGTTTCTCAAACGGTGTTTGGCTCATCAATGACGGGCCACTAGCCAAGCACCTGCTACTGTATGCTGACCTTTTTTCTTTGATAACTCTATGTGATCTCACCATTTTTTTTTTTCTGAAGAAACATGGTGGTGCAACATGGTTGACTCTGTGGATGAAAACCCCCTCCCTGTGTTGACATGGGGCGGCTGTAGCTCAGAGGTAGAATCGGAAGATCAGTGGTTTGATCCCCGGCTCCTCCAGCCTGCATGTCCAAGTATCCTTGAGCAAGATACTGAACCCCAAATTGCTCCCGATGATGCTTCCATCGGTGTGTGGTTGTGTTAAAAAAAACTGAGTAGCAGGTGGCATCTTGTATGTTAGCCTCGGCCATCAGCGTATGAATGTGTGTGTGAATGGGTAAATGTGACTCATAGTATAAAACGCGCCTTGAGTGGACGGATGAGCAGAAAGACGCTATATAAATACTGGTCCATTTACCATATACGGCTCATTCTAAGAGACATGACAGTTCTTATTTTCAGAAAACACACTTAAGATATTATATTCCATTTCTTCCAATAACCCCCCCTAAATCCTACACATAGGAGAAATTATTGTCCATGCAGAATCTTAGTTTTGCAGCCAGTGAGAAGTACATTTAGCAATTCTCCCTTCTGGCACGAGATTGCAACAGCCAACACCAGAGGCTGTGGATATAGGGAAAGTCTGCTTGGCAGTGGTGAAGCAACACCACTGCTGTAACAAATATTTAGACTGACTTGTGCCTGCCGGAGAAGTTTGTAATGTATACACCATTAATATGGTGTTTTGTTACAGAAACACTGCTTAGAACTGGTTTCGACCTTCTGTTGTTAGCATTGGTTTCTCTGGCAGCATCAGCTAACCTAGCTCGCTTGTGTTCAGTATAGGTAGCTGGAATGATATACTGCTCAGCTGTACCCAAACAACGCTCCTGCATGAAAAACCCATTGACCATTATACTGGAGATGTGCAGTCTCGTGTACAGAATGGATTAGAGCTTATACCCACACAGACACATCTCAAAGCCAAAAAAACTATTACTTTATTGCTAAATGTGGCTAAGAAAATTGTACAATTGTCACTTTAAGGGTACAAAGGGATTCTGTTTTTGTTTGTTTCTAGACAATCCACAATTGCCCTGCACATTCATTCTTAGCTGCAAACCTAAAAAGGCATGTGACTGCAATAAATCTAATGTATTTGGGCCTTTATATGCTGTTATTCAAGACCAGAAATGTGATCCAGGCCACTACCCGAGGGTTGAGGACTGAGGACGCTGCAGTCTTGGCCCATCACGTTGTTCAGTTGCTTAACAATGTTTATTCTGTTGGGAGGGTTTCCTGAATGCTGGTTAGCCTGAAATTTCTGGAAAACAACAGAGAGCAAAGGAGAGGATCTGCACTGAAACTAAATTTGGAGGGTGCAAGGGTCAGTGTACGTGTGTTATTGTTTAGACAGCATCAGCATGTTTATTATGCATGTCGGTAAGTTGGCTACTATTAAAATGAAACAGGTTTCAACCAAATTTAAGCCGACTTGTTTAATACTCTCCCATTCAGCATATCCCCCAGCCAACAGACAAAGGGTAGCTTTGGACTGTGTCCTATAATTAGACCAGACCAGTATTAAAGTCTTTCCTTAAGGTAAGTTAAGATTTGAACGTGTCTAATTAAACAATCAAAAAACAACATTTCTTAATATGAAACAGGTCTGATCTGTGCAAATGGTGCACATGTGTGCATGAGAGAGATAAAGAACAGAGGGGGGAAATAACAGAAGTCTTTAAATGAGTTATGCAGCTCTAATTTAAATACTGTTGCATGTGTGAGGAGCTGATGTGGGGGGTTGTTGGGTCAATTTCATATGTCATGCTTAATGTCACAGGGCCATCATCTTGCGCTCCCCAGCCTTCAGACTCACTGCTCCCCATCTGCTCAAATACGCCTAAACAGTTACTGGAGCATGACGGATAGAGGAAGATGCCTGAAGGAGGGAGAAGACAATAAAATAAATAAATAAATAAAAGCCCTCTGACAGGAACAAGAATCTCAGGTGGATGCGAACCATCTTCTAAAAGGCTCACAAGACTGATGAGCCTCCCAGTAGTAAAATTCAGACAAAGACAGTCTAAGTCTAAAATTCAAGGTCTACCTGTAGCAACAGATTTCTGTACAGGCTGTATAAAGTATGTCAAAGGGTCAGCGCTGAGCATTAATTCTCATACATGAGCAAAGCCATAAATGAGAATTTCATGCTCATTAATTGTTTATACAGACAATATGTATCAAACAAGGAAATGTCTTGTACGTGGTAAAATATTGGATCAAACATAATAAAATACATCATCCTTGCAATCATGTGAGTTCAACCCAAGAATATGATAATTATACTAGCATTTTCAGGCTGAATAAGTCCGGCCTTTTGGTTATCACTTCTGATTCACCTGAGGAGGGTGTACTAGTATGCTGTGCGAAAGCAATGTCAACTATAATAACGTTAAGAAATTAATTAAGAATTCGGTATGAACTGTCTGATGGCATACTGTGTCATTAACTATTAACACAAAGACCACATGCTCACTTTTTCTTCCCCCGCTCTTTGGTAGGGCTGGGTAATATATCGATATTATATCAATATCAGGATATGAGACTAGATATCCTCTTAGATTCTGGATATTGTAATATTGAGAGTATTGTGTGTTGTCTTTACCTGGTTTTAAAGGCTGCGTTACAGTAAAGTGATGTCATTTTATGAACGTTCTAAAGAGTGTTTCAGCTGTTCTATTATTAGCCTTTATTCATTTAATCATTATATCCACATCACTGATAAGTATTAATCAAAAATCTCATTGTGTAAATGTAGTGTAAAAACACCAACAGTCAATCCTACAATACAGCTGTAATACCAATATTGAGGTATTTGGTCAGAAATACTCTGATATTTGATTTTCTCCATATTGACTGGCCCTTCCTCTTCAAACATCCATGGCCTTTCCCCGGTCTTGTGCACGGACACGATAGCTCCCTTTTGCTGTTGGCTGGAATAGTATTGTGTGGCTCTGTCTGAGCCACTTTGTTTGTTTCCCATTTACAGAGCCAGGGCTGTGTATGAGCACCGGATTTGCTTTTAATGCGCACACAACAGACTGCTAGTGAACCTTGACGAGATATTCGCTTAATTTGTCAAAAAAGTGTATTGGATTAGAACTGCTGAGTGCACATTTAAGTCCTACTTTTTGTTAGTAAAAAAATGTTTGGCTGAAAAGATGAAGTTGCACAGTGGTTGTCAGCATTGTGAACTGCATTATCCAGCAAGGCTCTTCACTCAATGGGCTTCACTGGCTTCTCAGGTAACAACAGCGTGCAGACAGAAAGAGACAGAACCTGTTCTCCGGGCCCTGGGAATGCAGGGGATGACACTGTATCTTCTGAACTGAACAAGATAACTGTGTCCTTCAAAAGACACCCCTTCGTCTGTGAGACTCTCATGTCAAAGACAGGAAAAGAGTGCTGGATGAACAGCAGCTGTGGAGAGCTGTGATCACACAGGGCTGTTATAGTGGGAGGAAACCATGTGTCTTAACACTGGTGACTGCAGCTGAATGAGCTGATAGCTTGGCTCTCTTGTTTTCAGAACCCCTCTGTTTGAGGAAGCAAAGTTAATGCCAACACTCACTGATGTGATTCACACATAATAGCACTTCTTGTACAAGGGAGAGTGCTAAAGAACTAATAAAAGGGAAAAGAGAGGGGTGCTAACAAAACCCAGCCAAGCTCAGTAACAAAATAAACCAAGGGTCAGTTGTTGCCCCAATGCTATCCTTGTAATTCTACGTCTTATTGACTGAAGCTAAATACTCAGGTATTGCCAATCAGCTGCCCATATTACAGTAAACTGGCTATTGTGCAAGGGGATCATTGAGTCAGCCTTATTGTTAACTGACCAAAAACTGTATGAACAATGGTCTGGATACTGCTGACAGTGATAACTTAATGATGCAGAGACCTGCAATCTTCTCTAGTGGAATTAATAAACACATGCCAAACAGACCAGCCATGGCAGGTTTGGGATGGATGACACTGTTCTCCATTGTGCTATGTTTCCTGTTAGCTTTCAAGGATGTGCAGATGTCCCAACCCCATGTGACAGGACCAGTTAAAAAATAATACCATACAGTCAGAGCTGAGGGCCAGAATGTAATATTTTGAAGGGCAAAAAAACACAGCATCTTCTCAAACTGTTCTACGGAAGCAGATGTTTTAAACTTAATGTCATTTCCATAAAATCTCTACAGGAAAATATCCCACCCAAATGCCAGTGCAAAGATCATGCCATTATTTTTCAGCCTTTTGCTGGATGAACAGAATTTGGATATTTCAGATGTCACCATAGGTCACCCTGTGTCTCACTGTGACTTCTGAGGCCAAGGGTGAAAGGGTGGATTAAACTGCTGAGTCCCACAGTATCATATAACTCCATCCAATATAACCACAATGGGACAATATCCATCTCGTAGGCAAAGCAGCAACAAAATAAAGGGGACCTTTCATGCTTTCCTTTTTTTGTCATATAATGTTACAATGTTAGATGTTCATATTCAAGTTTTAAACCAAATGGCCAAAGTTTCAAATAATGAGGTAAACATATGTAAAAGTAATTCCTGTGATCAAAACCCTCAGGCTTCAGATTGCTCTGAAGACTGTTTCCAATGTATTGTTTCTGCTTTAGCTACAAGATCATGTCAGCTTGTGACAGATTTCTTTTTATGGTCATTTGCTCCAGGTACACTATACTGCCAGTGTTTACATTATATAGCCTACACTGCTTCGTAAAGCTAAATGCTAACTGCTAATGCCAGGGAACATGTAATCTTGGTCGCAGATTTCTTCCTGATTAAGATCATATTCCTGCTAGAGCATGTCAGGTTGTGTTGTTGTGTTATGAAGCTTCTATTGGGGATTTCTCACAGTAGAAAGGACCACCATTTTTCATTAGTCATTCCACAGCTGCATTGACAGTGCAGTGACATCATGGATGTAGAAGGAGAACTGGATATAGTGTTGAAGTTGGGGCCCTGTTCATTTCTCTGAAAGGTGCTCAGTGGCACGACGCCAACAAATTTTGACTTCTTGGGTATAAAATTACCTAGATGTAACGCATCATGGGGCCCATACTGCAAGTACACTACAAACTTGCGCCGGCCGGCTCAACCCTCCGCCAACCTAAATGGGGATAAAGTGATTTAATTGTGTGGCTCTTCTAGACTGTTTAAGTGTTGTCAGACTAAATGTATCAAATCCCATTATTCCAACGAGTCTTTTTGCAGGGGTTGTGACACTCAAAAAACTGTATTAACTGGTATACAGACGTCTCTTTTACAACGCAAGTCTTGGAAAAAAGTATTTTTGGACCCACAGGCATCAAGTGACTGACCTGGAAGATGTATTTTCACTGTTTGGCCACTACGTAAATTGGCTTCAAAGCCCGGCCCACGTCCTGGAGGCC
The DNA here is from genome assembly GCF_011397635.1 of Epinephelus fuscoguttatus. Lineage (NCBI taxonomy): Eukaryota > Metazoa > Chordata > Actinopteri > Perciformes > Serranidae > Epinephelus > Epinephelus fuscoguttatus. The sequence goes on along the minus strand of NC_064765.1, from coordinate 27,109,648 downwards.
TGAGAGACAAAGGATCTGCTCCATTTCAGAGCTGCCAAGCTGTTTAAATGGAGTGCCATTTGTCAGCCAGTGATAGAAACCACATAACTGCCAGCCTACAAAACAAACAACAACGTTGGCCTATTGGCTTATTTGAAAAATAATTGCCTGCATGGACAGTAATCTTTGCGTTTTATGCGTCATTCGTCAGTTCTCTGTATCATCAATCTACGTTGTCGTAATTGTGTTTGTATGAGCCATGTGGTTGTAGTGACGTATGCATTGCTCTCGCTGCTGAACTTTAGTGGCACATCAGGCTGATCTGTTGGTCATGATACCTGTCTAATGGTGTGCAGACTCCACCTACTTAGGGCACAACCAGCTTAGTAATGATGCAGCTCCATAGTGATGCACAAGACTCGGAAATGATGACCAATCAAGGGGCAGACTGAGCTTTTCGGGAAGAGACTTATAAGAGACAGACGTTAAGAGAGCGCCTCAGACAAAAGATAAATACAGGTGTGCCAGCACAAACAATACAATAAGTTCTGTTTTTCTGACTGTTAAAGCCCCTACAAGGAGCTTTCATTTTGAGTTGATTTTGGCGACCCTGTGGACAAAAGCGGTAGTGTTTTGCCGGAATGAAGCCTACATTTCCCATGAGCTCTAGCGCGTATTGTCGTAAAGACACTTACCTGGCTCGCGCATGTGTTTGTTTTGGGGATGAATGAAACAACAAGACAGGAAAACTTTGCCCCCGCTCCTATCAGGATCCCAGCTCACCTCTGCCGCGCCCCAGCTCCACCTCTCCGGCATAAGCGCCACTGCCGCTGGGATAAACGCAGCGGTCGGCTGGTAAGACTGAAGGCCTGTTTGGCGAGCACTTCCATGGCTTCTTGGACTGAGTATGGAGCAGTGACTCACCTCTTTATTTCTCGGCACTTGCCGGACCCTGTCGACGCCTGGCTGGTACCTGTCGTCAGCCTGGATGATGTGTTCCAGCCCCGCGGCCCCTGCTCTCCTCATCCCTGCTGGGTGAATCAGCGCAACCTGCGGCCTCTGTCTGTGGCTCCCCGGACAGCTGACCCGCTGGCTCCTGCCAGGATTGGGCTGGTAAATGCTAGATCGCTAGCGAACAAAACGTTTATCCTGAAGGATTTCCTGACTTCCCGAGGATTTGATTTTCTCTGGGTGACTGAGATGTGGCTGGCTGTTGGTGAGTCCAGTGCTTTCACAGAACTTTTACCCGATGATTGCTGCTATTTTAACTCCCCGCGGACGTTGGGTCAAGGAGGAGGAATAGCGACTATTTATAAATGTAAGCAGCTAGGTAAGATGACGTGTGCCGTCTGAGTGCCGTAAATCGCTTTGTCCTGGAAGCGACCTGGGACAGACCCGTACAGAGTTTCCTAAAGGTATGGATATACACTATATAGAAATAGCTTATCTTCACACTGATGGTCTCATTTGCTGTTGTAGGTCATACACAGACATCAGCAGAAACGAGAGACTTTTGCATATCCAGTTAAAAGTTCCTTGTAGTGGCTTTAAACATGTAAACATGTATTCTGAGTTTCCACTAGAACAAGTATGAACATGAAAATGAGCATAATAGGTCCTCTTTAAGCTTTAACTGAATAATTACTGTCTCCTTCTGTTGCTTGCTATTCTAATGAACTTACGTTAAACTGGGTTTACCCAGCGAGCACTAAGAGAGTGTACACAGCAGTGTACACATAGGGTTGTTAGCCAAACGGGTGAAGGTCATCCAGTCAACTGAAGCCTATATTTACACACTCAAAACCAAACTGGCTACTCTGCCTGCAGCTCCCTATTCAAACTTAATCAGCACACAACACATGTGATAATAAGTAGTGACATTTAATGTTCAAAGGTTGTGTCAAACCATATTTAACCCTCTGGCAAAACAATGTATGCCTTTTATACCACCTGAAGCAGAATCATTAATATGCCATGTCATACTCAAAAAGCAGTTTAACCAGGCCTTTGATCAGACATGCGCTCATTTGCATTAGCTCTGGGCTAGCTAACACTGCAGGTGCACTATATTCTTGCCAGAGAGGAGATGAGGAGAGAGAAAAGACTGATATGTTTCTTTGGCAGTGTGCTCAGATCAGACACAGAGGACTCTTTAAGAGCCCAGGCAGAGGGATGCCTAGAGGATGCCAACGCATAGTAGAAGAGATGCGGGGTTGGTAGCTAATGTGGGAGCTGATGGATGCACCATAGATGGCGCCTTCCTCCCTAAATGGTTGTCAACAAACAAAAAAGAACCAATTTAAAGAGACTGCAAGAGACTAATCATTTGGAAGATAAGAGAGGTGTTTTCTTTTGGGATTTTGTTTTTGTGAATCATTTGGGGATATGTAGGAGGGAGACCCCAAAAGGCACACTGACAGAGGCAGTGCTTTAACTGGTCCCAAAATCATACTTGTCCTCACTACAGGTTTTGGATTTTAATCATATCCGTTTTTAGAGAAAGAAAGCTACACAAGCCACATTTTAGCTGTGTACATCCTTTCCTATGTTTTTTTTTAAGTTTTCTCTTTCAATGTTTCCTTAACTTACAAGGAAATACAAGGAACAAAATTATTTCTTAAATGTATGTTGTGGACATTTACATGCTATATTGTATTTCAAATGTTGTCTGTCATCATGTTTTCTTTGGCCACAGAGGAGACAAGAAAGAATGCTATGGAGAAAAACAAACAGATCAGCTGCAGACAGCTCTTTCTGACTAATGGGTCAGGAGGTTGATATTTGACCATAGTTAAGAGGAGTTCAATCATAAATCTGTTGAAACCAGCTGAGGAGGGCAGGTCTGTCACATGACACAATTTACAGTTACAATAGCAGGCTGCATGGGCCTTATTCAAGGCCTTGATAACACCCAGCTGCTTCTAATGCTGTTGAATGTGCTCCAAGCTGTGCCAGTCTAGAGATGTCAATCATAATTCAGCACTCACTGGGCCAAATTGATGTTCCTTATCAGGGGGTCGATTGGAGCCAATTCACTTAGTTTTCTCTATCAGTAATGACAAGACACTCATCTTCCATGGATTGGTTTCGCTTGTAAAGCTTTCAGTTTGCAAAACTGCGCAACTGTGGACGTTATGGACTAACAGCCATGTAAGCCTGCAATGGGCTCGCTGATTTCCAGGTGCCATAGCTTGTCAAGAGAAAATATTAATAACAGGCTTGACCATGCAATGCATCATCTCCTCTGAGCAAGGTATTCACAGAGAATGATTAACATACTGCCAGGCATAGAGCAATGAAGCAAAGCATACAGCTCATTTAATACACAATTCACATAAGGTATGCCAGTCAGTGATAAATAAACCTTATTTAAAATGTCAATAGGCTTGTAATGGCCCTGCAGAAGTAATGTGAAGCTCAGGATAAAATGCTACAGCAGAGCGTCATCATATTGTTTATGATTCAGAACAAACTGCAGCTGCATACAAACAAATCCAAGAAATGTAATCAATATGAAAAGGGGCCTTTTCCCTGCAATCACGACACTTATGATGCATATAATTTCATTATGACGCCAGTGTGCCAAACACTGCATGAATGCCTCTCAACTTGCAGCCTGTCTAGCTGTGTAACAGATTGGGGACTATGGGGTCTACACAGAGCACAGTGTGAAAGAGTCATGGTAGAACTGGCAAAGCCTGACCTTATCCCAGTCTGAGCTCACATATTAGCAAGTGGCTTATCTTGGCAGCTTAGTACTGAAGAGCTGCTAAACTACCAACTTTCACTATTTCTGCTCAGGTAGCACTAAAATCCTTATCTTTATTGACACAGAGGTTACCTTTGTTTCCCTGTAGTCAGTCCTTCCGTACTTTGCCTTTCCTCAGCCGGAGGGCAGACAAAAACTGACTGAAGATGGACACCAAACAATTTGGTTTCAATGCACGCAGAGTAGTACTATCTTCCTTGTTCCCTAATTTGTCTTTCCTTCCAGCAAAAGGTAGAAAATGCCACAATTTACCACCATGCGAGCAAGGTCACACGACACTGCAGGTGTGCAACAAACTCCAATTCTAAAATGAGAAGTTATACTATAGTTGAATTTTGAGGCTGTTGTCTTTTCATTTAAAATGCTAAAAGCAAACAGCTGGTAGCCAAAAGAAGGGAAGACCTGAAGCATTTTATTTTTATCAGACAGAGAATGAAAAATATCATCCATAATTAATGTATTGGTAATAATCCTGGTTTCTTAGGAAAACAAAATATCTAACAAAGCAACCAACATTTTACCTACATTATTGACTCTCCACTAACTCCACGTTTTCATCCACTTACAATTAAACCAAAATGTTATAGCAACACTTTCATTTATTAGCTGCGAGGGTCATTCAACTTCAGCTGATGCCTCACTGTGCTTTACATGACAAATGTAACTGCTAGAGGGCTTAAAGAAGGGAGCACATTAAGAAAAGACGAGGGCTATACCTGGAAAAAAAAAACATTCAAGTGTATATAGAGATATTTATTAATCACAGAGTATTTTACTAAGCTTGCCAACCTAAAATTTGCTCTTCAACAATTCTGTGTAGCAATCTGCTCATACTGTAAGCCAAAGCTAAGTGTTTATTTTCTTTTGGCTTTAAACCTGGAAATCCACATCAGATTAGCGAGAGCTTGGACATTCAGAAAGGCAACATAAAATACAAATCCACTTTGAGATCAAGCCTTGATAACAGGTAACGTCACAGTTAACGGCAGGTCTCGAGTTAGGTTTGGCTATTATAAAAGCAGGACAGGTAAACAGTATAACTGGACAAACAGGTTTTTTGTGTGCTGTGTAAAAATCGCACAGATATCATCCACCGCAGAACACAGAGAACTGGTGTGTTTCTATCTCTGGCTCTCTGGCAGGCCAGCAGATAAAAGAAAAAGCCTTTTCATTCAACACCATGTGATTTATATCATATCTGAACAAGTGTGGTTTAAGGAAACCCTGAACACAAGTAACAATAATACCGCAGACTGAAAACAGAAACAGTTTTAGAACATCCTAGAGGTTCATGAAATGCTTTTAGAAGTCATGTGTTGAGACATGTAACCTGAAAAAACAAGTACATCTATCACTAGTTTGTTCTGAACCTCTTCCAGAAACAGTGGCTCGCGATAAATAAAGACAATACTAGGTAAGATTATTAACGCACTTTGTAGCAAAAGTCTAAAAATAGTTAATTATGACTTTTTATATACAAGTACGATGAGGACAGACACAAGACATTAAAATACATTCATGTATATGCCATGCAAGCTCCAGACCATTAGAGTCTGCTCTTTGATGGCATATGGGGACGGTCAATAAATGATTCAGCTGGCCCTCTGATGCTTTGAAAAACAAATACCACAGCAATCCTCACACCACACCAATAATGACATTTCTGCATCATTCGTTAACCAACGAAACCAGTTGCTGACCACACTGCAGCATCCACACAACACCACTAACATCCCACCAGACACTAAGAGGTAATATATGTGCAAAAGCTAACTGCTCTGTTTTATCATGCCATACTTTGCAATTCTAATGGGATCGCAGCACAGGACTTATTTAGACTGCCAAATGCTTATCTTGACAGTGGCACCAGTTTAGAGGAAGCTTCACACATGCTACCTTAATAGCAGGAATAACAAAAGAGAGGAGAGGAATTTATGGTATCAATAATAAAATTAATGTTCCCCTTTTATTTTCAACACCTGCAGCTATTTGTCAAACCAGTTCACTGAACAGGTTTATAAATCTGACTGCAAAACAAGTGCAAAGAAGCTGTCACCTATTACCTCCAGTGACTATACTAGTCTCTGCATGCACCTGTTTCCTGACAAGTGTCTTGTTGTACACAAGCAGAGCTGCCTGGTTAGGTAGCTAGCCGCTGTTGTGCTATCTCTATTACCATGACTTTTCGCATACAGGGTACTCTGACAGGTCTTTTCTTTCTTTCTTTTTTTTTTTTTTTTTTTATAAAAAAGCCGAAAGTAAAAAGCACCTGCACACTCGCATCTGTGCAAAAATCTTTTTAACTGGGGAGCTTTCAGTCAGAGAATTTCAAGTTCTTCTTTCTCTACATTTGTATCTTTATGAAGATGGCTGAAATATGTACCTGAGTGTATCAGTTACTGATCCTAAATTATTTTGTTAGCATTGAACAACAACATATTCTAAGCATTTTCTATGATGTGGCAATATAAAAGCTTCATGAGTAATTGTGGATGTTGACAAAATATACATTGTTTTACAGGCAAACCCAGATTCCCTATCTCAAGTAGAGCCTGACTGATACTGCCAGTGTATCACAACTTGGGACTGGGTGGTATATTTGGAAAGGTAACCTGAATTTAGTTCATTAAAAGTTATTTTTAGCCATCTATAATCTACGCTAAAATCTTGCAACTTTCTATTTCTCCATAAAGTAAAGTTTATGGCAGCTGATTCTGTGGCTCATTCTTCATTTCTTCTACCAAATCTTCTTCCTAAGCAGCTCTGCAGATTTCAAGCTAAGGGCAACAGCTAAGATGCTAAATGCTAGGAGCGTAATGAAAAAAGCTGTTATCGTAATAGGAGACACGAGACAAAGACCTGTTAATGGCCGTCTAGTGTCGCCTAACAGCAATGGCAGACGAGCTTGCCTTAACAGCAATTAGAAGTGTCACTAAAGATTTTTCTAATGTTTTTTGCACTCTATAAAAGGAAGTCGCAAACTGCTTGAAATGCTGCATGTCTCTCTCATAATCAGGGTTGTTTTATAGTTTGGTCAATGGTGTCATTAAAATTAATTTGTATGGATTATTTTTCTGAGTCTATTTGCACTCGTCACTATCAAAAAGCTTCATTAAGCCTCTATGATTTATGGGCCCTGTGTTTTCATTGTGAAAGAGTACACTGCAAAATTGAAAACTATAATGATAATATAGCGTATCTATTAGAGCACAGAAACTTGTGGATTTTTATCCTTCATCACAGCAGTATACAAACTAAACTTCAGTCATCTTCAGTGTGCGATAGCCTCTGAGGAAATAAGATAAAAAGTCTCAAGTCCCTAAAAAGTTTAAAAGCCATTTGTGATTGCTAACTCTGGTGGTTATAACATTTGGAGAAAAGCCCTCTAGTGTCGAGATCATGCCTACATAGTGTGGGATAAAAGATGGTAAGAGGCTGAAATTATTCACAAGTCTGACCTGAGTGTTATACAAAAAGGGGGGAATCAGAAGTCGAGTGATCTCAGCCTTTACTTCAGCCACCTTGTTAAGAGCCCTTCCAGTGTTGTGTTCATTGTTTCCTCAAGTGCCTCAACTTGTGATTCCCTCTTATAACCCTCAATCAATCAATGAATCAATTCTATTTGTCACATGTAGTTTACAGTTCATTTCTTCTAAAGATGAGTGCAGAGAGGAAAAAAATATTACATTTGACTACACACACACACACACACCTACAGTCACAAACACACCTAACCGTTGTCACTATCAACACTTACACATAGTCACTTTTGTTCTCATGCAGTTCATCAACAGGCTCAAGCTGAGCTTGTTTATGGCAGCTGAAGGGAACAAAAGGAGACAAACAATACCTTCTGGTGATGTAATTTGTTCTATTCAGATTATGTGATGTAGTTATTGTTTTTAAACCAGAAAGCCCATGCTGAAGCCCTCATGATAGCAGAGAATACTGAATCACTGCTAGCTCCAGCAGCACTGACTGATCTCTGGCTGACCTGCTGCTCTGACCTCTCTGTGGCAAGAGCAAGTCAAAAAATTTCCTTCAGCAATCGATGAGTATACTCCCCTGACAAACACTCCTATGTATAATCAAAATTAAAGAGAGATTTCCAACATTATTCCAAGAATTTTGACCATCCACTTCAGGCTTATTTTTGGAGGAATCGGGGCAGTTGTATGCAACAACAAATGCAGACTGAGTTGGGATCGAGATTAAGAATGACTTTGAACACGAAAAGAGTCATTTGTGCCTCCACTGAGAGAAGCAGTGAATGATCAGGTGGTTTGTTGGGCTCCTGTAATTAACAACCTCAGCCAAATCCAGCCAGGCATGACCAGCAAATTAACATGCAGCAGCTTTCACACTCTATCCCACAGATCTGCTCAGTGAGCAGAAAACCAATACAGGGCCACTCTGAAAATAGCCCAGACCACAGACTGTCCTTTCAACTCCAATACCACTGATACTACGATGAGTTTCAACAAGCTGGTTTATAACAGATTTCTGGTCTCAGTACTACTACGCCACAAATTTAATGAGACGTACAACATATTTGACTTAAATTCGGTTTAGCCTGAATTTAGAGTGATCCCCAAGATCAACAAGCTGCCAGTAATGCTTAAGTTTTGTATGAATATTGGTGGGACACTTAAACTTTGAATTTCAGAGACATATAATTAAAAGTATCTGCAATTGCAGGGATATGATAGACGTGTTAATGTTACTGAAATACACCACAGCTGTTGACATTTTACAACCATCATATGAGGGTTATGAGGCCTGACAGCCTTAGTTTTCATCTTGGGTTAATGCTACTCTTGCAATATGATATTTGCGTGACTCACAAAAACACAAAATGCTTTTAGCAAATTACATGAAGCCAGCTATATTCCCAAAAGTCCCTGTCCTGTCCACCACAGCACCCCATCTCTCATCACTCCTTCCTGTCCACACAGGAAGCAGCAACACCAAGAGGAAGTCCTTCCTTAGCTGAAAGCACCATGAAATCAGGGAGGTTGAGGGGACATCAACATGCAGGCCCTTGTATCAGCTGCTGGAAAAACAGACCAGCCTTATCTTCAACTGCACATGAGGGGAAAGAAAAACACAGAAGACACGCAGAGCTCGGTATTGACCTCCACTTTGGTTGTACTAGCCTTGACATTGAAGGTGTGCAATGATAGCAGAAAGATATAACCATGTTAACTTACAATGGTTTTGCTCAAGCTTCTGGAAACTATGAAGCTGATTCTGGCTGTCACAGTCGTGCCACTGTGCAGAAATCAATAAAGCAGCAAACATACAGCTATGACTGGTGCATGCTTGTCTGATGCAAGCATGCACCAGTAAAAACAAATGGTTCAAATCCTAATCATCTCAAAGTCACCTTGTTCTCAGAGTGATGCTTCCTTTCCACTGATGTCCACTGTTGCTGCAGACATACCTTTGCTGTCAAGCTTTGCCAAAAAGTGCCTAATGGTTCATCAAGTAAGGCTGGGCCAAATTAATGTGGTACACAGTTCTCATGTCTTCATAGTAAGCAATCTTGTAAGTTTAGGAATCATATTATATCACATATTTTTTTGACTGTAAGCCCTGTTATTTTGAATACTTTGATAAATATCAAAAAACATTTCAGTAGAGATAAAGGAGTAATAATTATCAGAATATTAATTTCACCTGTAGGTACTGCATTATAGTGTAAGTACAAATATATGGCAAGCTGTTGAGACAAAATATTAAACTGCAATAATGAGACATTTATCCTTACAAGATATGAACTCTTTGGTTCCAGAGCACAAACCTGAGCACAGGTGACCTACTTTGACTGAAATCCTGGAGAAAAGCAGCACATCACACAATACATTACACTTATAATGAATCCATTGCAGTTTTCCTCCATAGCTCGCAATTCCCTCCTGACAACTTTCCTCCTCTTCACACTTTCCCAAAGTACCCACTGACCTCGTTTTGTCTCTGATACAATGAGGATAGAGGATGTGTATAAGTACATGCTACAGTCCCCAGTACCATGAAGGGCATCTTGGATGTGACAGAATAGGTCTAATCAGGTATTTGCATACCTAAAATAAAACTGGAATTATCCTACTATAGAGTCTAAAACACCTATCTGTTGTTTAAGCTGTTTTTGAATCATGTGGACTCAAAACGTTTAGCAAAACACAGTGGACATAAACTATTTAACTTGAGTGTCTTCTGCCTTCTACTTCCATGTTTTGCAATGTAGCCTCACAGGGGCAAAGTAATCCACTATATGGGCACTCTAGAGCATCAGGATCACTGATCAATGAAAGAAACCATGAAAGTGGGTTGGAAATAGGCTCCATTATGTGTAATGCAAAACTCTGATGTACAGCACAAGTCAGGCTACCACAGGGCAAATTCATCTCTTCATCCTGTCAGATTATGACAGTGAAGGAACAACAGCCACACAACAGTTTTATGACTGTCATAAATCCTGAACTTCCTGTCCAACTTAGCAAAAGGACTTCAAGTGTACATTTTTTTTTATGTTTTTCAAATCAAATGTCTGTGATAGAGTTACTTACTAGCAGCTCAACCTGGCAACCTGCTAAAGGAAAGCTCTATTCTCACTTCAGGCAAAATATATAAATGCAGACTAATGTTTTTAATGTGTCAAGGCAGAGAGCTGCAATTACCACTTATTTAAAAGCAGCCAGAATGACACGGGACTACATGACAACAAATGTGGTGGTCTGCTCCTCAACGACAGATGCACTGACAAGGCAGCATCAGTTAGCATCGGCTGGCTAACGTTAGTTAGCTGCAAGGGGAGCTAGCTCTCATTAGCTAGCATCCATGCCGTATCACTGTGCGACTTGTGCGATATTAGCGCGTGAAAAATAAATTAAAACAGGCGGAGAGTGACAAACACTTTAAACAGCGAAGGTGGTTTATATTGCTAATTTATGCTACCTGTCGGCTAGCGTGCATTAGTCACCGCAGTGACAGCCAGCCAGCTAACCTGACGCCTTGTTTGACGTTAGCAGTCGGCTGATGCCAGCTAGCTAGCTTCGGCTAGCTAAGCCTCGGCGATGCAGCATCAAAAAGCCCGGTGACATTTCACTCACCTAACAGTGACCGGAGGTGTTTGAGCCGGGTCAGTACATCCTTCTTTGGGTCCAGAACTTTCTGTGTAGATTTCTTGACGTCTCCATGCCCCCTTCGAGTGAACATTCCGCTGTAAAATGCAACCGTGGAAGCTGAAATCACCTGTGTTTCACCATACACCAAGGCTCCAGTGTGACTGTCACTTTCCTCACCACCACTCTATGCCTGCTCGGTAAACATTCGACCAACGGCCGCTAGTGTCCTGTTTTTTTTTTGTGGGTGTGTAAACACGGAAGCGCTGTCTGACAGAGAGGAGTGGTCACTTTATAGGAATACGCCTCCTTGTTTATAACCCTTCCACCTTGCACTTACACTGGGGGTTATTTTTGTTCATTTTTACGTATTATTTCACCTTCCAATATGCATTACATATCATTTCTTCTTCGTCTGAGACCAAGCTTTTGCATTGTGAAAAGAGGGGTTTCGTTTTATCAAGTCCCAAACTACTACCTAACCAAATGCAAGCTTGAGTGCACTGTCCTACTGTAAACTTAAAGTCAAAGACTGGCTCCTATCTTCAGTCTATAACGGGCACCTATCTATTCCACTTACTTTAATACAATAGAGGTTTGATATGTCTATGGGTTTGATAACATGAGGCTGGGGTCTGCTTGTTGTAGTGGCTCCCAAGCGCCCCCTGGTGTTTGAAACAGGTAAACACAATTCAATATATATAAAAGCATGGGAAGCAGGAGAAAGAGCAGGACAATTATTTTCATCATTGATAAATGAGCTGATTACATATATATTTTTAGATTTTTATTAATATAAAATATCAGGAAAAAAGTAAAAATGCCCATCAGCATATCCCAAAGCCCAGGCTTTCATATCCAAACTGCTTGGTTTGTCCAGCAAACAACCAAATTGTAAGAGAAAACAAGCAAATATTCGTATTTGAGGATCATAACATGGTGATTCTGGGGCATTTTTTGCCTTAAAAAAAATAACAATTCATTAATTATTAAAGCAGTTCAATTAGCAGTAGTTAACTAGCAAATTTTCTGTTAATTCACTAATCAATAAATCAACTCGCCATCTACATTTTAGGCTTTTGCAGCTTCTCCAAGGACAAGGGCTTCAAGAAAAGAGGATAAAATCACATTATCAGTAGCAGAATTCCCTTTATTGCCCAGGTATGTGTACACACAGAAGGAATTTCACTTGTTTCTTCTTCTTCTTTCATTTCTCTCAATGTACTACCTATAAATAGACATAACTGCAAGGAACAAGGATGACAAGGCTGGGCTAATAAAGGTAAAGCAAAGACAGGCCGCTTATGTACTCAAGTATGTGAACCAACAAGTGTTTATGAAAATGATAAATATAAATATATATAAAAAGCACCAATGACCATCAATAAAAATAAAATGTCCTTATACAGTTTAAGTGTTGTAAACTATACAATTCAATCAATCAATCAAACTTTATTTGTATAGCACTTTTCATACATTAAAAATGTAGCACGAAGTGCTTCACAGAATAAAAACAAACAAAAATAATACATACATATTGAAAACCCGCCCCTCCCTCCGCCACATATAAACACACATACACATACATACACACACACACACACACACACACACACACACACACACACACACAGTCAATATAGTCAATAACATGGCTGGGCACTGAGGAACCAGGTGAGGAAAGAACCACCTATGGGGAGCCATCCACACTGAGAGGCGCTACAGCACAATTGCACAATTAGTGCAAAGAAATAAATATCGAGTGGATATACATAGACTGGATGATTATGTACAGTATGTGCATGTTTATCCAGCATGCAGGATTTATACTGAAAGATGATATGTGCAGTGAAAATATGATATCATAATGCCTGTTTTAACACACCTTGTTTTGTATATTTTAACATATGCAGCCTGGCATGGACACATTTGGCATGCTTGTTGGATATTGAAAAGAAACTGGATAGCAAATGTTGTGGTTTCAGTGTCTGATATTAATTCCTTGAACTTGTGGACTAGTTTGCACGGAAGCAAAGATGTAAATAGCATTAATGGTGGCTGCATTCCATTTAAGTGTTTCAGTTCTATTGTCCTGGTATTGTGCATGTGGCACACGTTGGCTTGAAATGGAACAAACACCCTCATCTGTGCTTCTCATGCTATGAGAAGAGTAAATGTATCAGCTGAAAAACAGACAAAAAAAGACTGTGACATATTTGTGTTCTATCTCAAACAGTATGCTGTGGCACGGATGTGAGGTGATGCCTTTGTTCATGTTTCTCATGCTGCATAAATGCACACAAATGGCTTCACTATATCTTACTGTAGTTAACTCCAGCTCAGAAACCTGGTTACATCATAATCAAAGCCTGTATTAAAAATACTGTGTCTCCCTACTAGTATTCACAGCTAAATACACCAATTGTTAGAATGCAGGGGAAACCAGGGAACCCAACTTCCAGATGAAAGAGACCTGTATTTTTTGATATTCACACTCTGCTATAGTGACACTCAGAAAGAGAAAAAAGGTATCACAGCTTCACTGTTCATTCAAGCTGCTGCCACTTGACACTTTAAACTGGAGGTTTTGATGAATTAATATAAGAATACAAGGGCATTTTTTAATAGCAGAGCTCTCCTGCAGTTGGAGTAAACTTAAGGTTATGCTGGATTGAGCAGAGTTCAGTGTGCTCGTGACTTTAATGGATTTTCAAAAAATAATTTGTTCTACATGATTGTGCAGACAGCAAATTCCATCTTGGAAATGGGGGGAGAAAAAAGTGTTTATGTTCTGAGATGAATCTTAAGTTTGCGGAGAAATTGGATGCATCCGTTAATCAACCCCAACAAACTGACATGCCGTGCAATCTCACACTTTCGCTTGTCTGAACCTATCTGTCTTATTTTGGGAGGCAATTAATTTTGAGGCTAAGCTGGGAAAATTATTTTATTTACACATTTTAGACACATCTCATTGAAGCCAGAGCTTAGACTGTAGAGCTCAACTTTGTGAATGAGAAATCTTTTCAGACTTAATATTAGATGAAGTCTACTCATAAAAAAAGGACATATATTCATGACTGTGCCACTGTTCCCCCTATCAAATATCACAATAAACACTTTTTTAGACTCAGTATTACAAGGCGAAGTCTACTAATGTAAAATAATAGATATATTTTCTATTTATTGTACTCACAAAAAGACTGTGGGGTTCTGGGGTGACCAAATTCACCAGTAGATGGCGCCTAGATCATTGGCAATTTGATGCAAACATACCAACACATGCTACACATATCAGTTTGTTTATTTCCATGAATAAAAGGTACACACATGGACTTCAAATACAGGGGTATAATTGTAAAAAAAAAAAGTGATAAAATTAATGTGTGTGGCAAACTATAATTAAAGAAAAGCCTCATAAAAATAGGTGTTGTTTAAATAACTCAACTCTATTAGTAAAACAAAGGCAAGAATGTCAGTGTTTAGGAGTTGACTGTGAAGGGTTTTATACTCAAGACGACAAGACTGGTGTTTCTTTTTTTTTTTTTTCTTCATCTACCACCCCCACATATCGAGCACTGGCAACGTCGTAAGAGTGTTTGTCTCTCTTTTTCAAGGTTCTGCACAATGGATGTCTTGAAAGATAGGAGAGAGAACAGAGGGTAGTGAGAGCGGAGGCCAAAGAGGAGGAGTAAAAAAAAAAAAAAAAAAGGAGTAAAATCAGCCTTTGCCCTGCAGTTTGGTATGACACTCATTATCTGAAGTGGGCCATTCTGAGAAAGGAGGAGGTTGCCTGTCACAACAGATGTTGATTACACAAAACAGGGTAGTTTGGAAGGATGCGTGAATAAAACACAAGCTCACACACACACACACACACATGCAGGGTTATTGTTGGTGCTTTGTCACCAGTCTTAATTGATTGTAATCACCATTCCTTCTTGGCAAACCTCCCCTGTTCTTGAAGTGCAGGTTATTGCTAATTATCTAAGATGGCATGGACCTACGATAATCTATCAACAATAACAATGGGACTGGATGCTTTCTTCCCTCTCTAATCCTGCACCTGGAAGTATTTTCGGGTCCAGCTCGTTCCTGGCTGAGACAATTCAACTTTATAGTCTGCTGTAGAGCCCTACACTGCTTTCTCAAAGATAGTTCAGTGCCGAATTAGACAATTACGGTGCCAACTGTGACATTATTTTTGAATGAGATCATTTATTTCAAAATGGGATTTCCAGAGTATAAACCAGTATAATTTATTCTTTCTCGTACAGGCCTAGAATTGCCAATTGCCAGGGCCTGGCAGAGGAATGAAGGCCTCGTCATGACCAAATGGTGGCACTGTAGCCTTACAAATGCAGACCCGCCTTCTCATGGCCAGGCTGTCGGACTGATTCCAATCCAAGGTTTGAAAAGCACTTGTCTGCTCTAAATTGTTCTTATAAAGAGCTTGGAAATACTTGACTTTTCTCCTTATGTGGTTATGGATTTCCTTTTTGTACAATTAAGTGCCATTAAAAGCTAATGTATCCTGTTAAACCACATTAAGGTGTTGGGGTGGACAGTGGCACAGTTATCCATCCACATATTGTGAATAGGAGCCCGCTCTTTGAGCAAATTTTTTGAAATCTATATTGGACCATTCAGAAACTTCAGGATGAAAAGGATCAAAAGGGAAATGTCCACAGGGCTGCTGATTTTTCTAGCTGCGAGACCACCCACAGCTGCTTGACACAGATGAGCCACGGAGCAATGAAATGATGAAACAAAACCAATGTGTGTTTGACATAAAGATCTCATATGAAACCTCTTGGATTTTTGTTTTTTGTTCACCCTTTTTTTTGTGTTAGCCTTTAAAAAAAATAATAAATATAGTAATCAAATTAAATTAAACGCATTTAATTAATTAAATATGTTTCAGACCCACTCTCATGAAATAGTATTTAAGTATTACAGTGGAAACCTTTATGCCATTTTGTCAACAGCAGGTTCTACAAATAAGGCACAAACAAGAACCTGTAATTTGAGATGATGGCTCCCACCAGGGGTCGTCATGGTGCCCTCAACCGCCGAGGTTATCTCACAATTAACAATTTCAAAGCACAACATTCATAATTGTGGAGCCTCTTTCTTTTATTTTGCAATGCTTAGAAAATTGTTTTTTTTCACAACAAATCGAGGAAAAATTTTGTGCACCCGCACTAAATTCACATCTTATTCTTTCAAACGCTTCACACATAAAGCTCTGAGTATGGATATAAGCAATTTCTGAATCTAGTGTTTGTAATGCACACTGTAGTTTGGAGCACATCTCCATAGAGGTTAATGAGGGGGCACTCTGAAGTAATTAAAACAAGAGCATTATAAGGCAGCAGTTTCACATAAGGCACTCATGGCAACATAACCCATACTTAATTAAAACTCTTTGCTGACAGCATTCTGTATCTTCTCAGGTAATCTGCTGTGAAATTAATAAGGAGGGAGAATTAAATGACTAATGTTGGCAAAGAAAGGCTATTTTTTTTTCTCCTCCTGCAGTATGCATGACAGGGGTCTCTGTCTGGAATGCGTGATCCTTATTGTGCTGGAAAAAATACTTCTTCAGGTTCTCACCGTAATCTGATTCCAATTTCACTTACGGCGTGACACCGCGGCGACAAGCCAGGGGGACGTTTAATTGAAATGTCCATGCTTTTAATTGGATTCTGTTAAGATGTGAAATTACCTCCTGAATTACAGTCTTGTACCTTTAAATGCTGATACAGAATGGTTTCCAGCGGTGATCAGTTAAGGAGCTGAAATAATGCCTCCATTCAGCGGTGCATCACTGCGCGGAGGCAAAAGAACATTCTTGGATTTAGAAACAAACTGTTCGACATGGAGCCTTGCATTTCAAAGACAGACATTTATCTAGTGAAATTTATTGTGTTTTTAACAGGGTAGTGCTCGAGAGACAATGCAATACTTCAGCATACTCCTGTAGATGGGATTGGAAATATCAACTTTTTTTTTCCTGGTGACATTTCCTTATCAAACTCCAATATTTTACATTCATCGTATACACTGCTCTTTATCATGATACTGTATTTAGACCCACAAATGCCCGGTAATACAGTGGCTGCCAGATATCCATTGCAAGGCAAGTGAACCAGGCATTCATGGTATCATAGTTAAGCTGAAGGTGTTCAGGTAATGTGTGGGTGGTAGGCAGCAAAGCTTCCTTCACCTCCTTGAGGGTTGTGCTCTTTCAACCTCCTACGTTGAGATTTGTGAATTTTCCCATTCTAGGACCCGTGTCACCCTGCTGTGGCTGCGCAAAACACATCCCTGCCTCCTCCACCTACATCCATGACCCCCTCTGATAAGCTTGGAGTTCATCCCTTTCACTGATTAGTTTGCTGGCAGATTGAATGCCCATGTCTGCAGCCCTGTGTCACCCCGGCTGGCTCTACCTGTGTGTGGTTGGATCAGCAGGTGGCTGGCACACTGTCCAGCGTGATACTGAAACCATTATTTATACATAACAGTTCTCTGTGCGCTCGGCAAAGCCATGTTTCCACCTTCAGAAATAACCACCATGGTTATTTCATAATTCTGTGGGGGGGGGATAGATTAAGCCTGGGTTTATGCTAGAGATGCACTGTGTTTGGAATAACTTGCCAAAATGTTCTGTTGTATTCTATGATTCATATTCTGTGTGAGTGAGGATCCTGAAAAAAAATGTGAGGTCATTAGTAACTTGCCTGTCCAAATCCCTTCTCTTCAGTGTGTGTGTGTGTGTGTGTGTGTGTGTGTGTGTGTGGTTTGCGTGAATTCACTTGTGTTTGTTTGTTTACTGTGCCACGGCTGGCCCAAGCTGGAGCCACAGGAGTGTGAAATAACAAGCACAAGAGGGATTTCACGCCTTTACAGAGCTGAAAAGGTATGTTTTTGTCAGACAACTCAGTCCATTTCCATCCCTCGACAAACTTTGTTTACTTCCCACTACTCCCTGCCTACCTATTGCTTTAAAAAAAAAAAAGAAAAAAAGAAAAAAAGAAAAAACAACATACAATTAAACAGCAACATTATATATGGGTTCCCACGGGTGTAATGTGTCCAGGTTTGCTTATGCTCCACCTCTGACTTGTTTTATCGCTGTTATCAGAGGCACATGGTGCATCATTAGAAAAAGACAAACAGCCCAGTTCCTTTTTGGGGGGCAGACGTGCTGACAGGAAATCAATGCTCGGTTTCCCATGAGCACCTAATTAGCTGGACACTTGTGCACTGTTGAAACACGGGCCGGATCTCTTTGTCTGTCAGGTGAAATGCATGAGAGACACCTTCAGAGCTGATAAAGGTGTCAGAGGGGTGAGGAGTAAACACACAAGTGACACTCGTGGTGTAGCACGTCCCACGCCCACTATATGCTTTGGCAGGGCTTGATTTGAACTCTTTCCTCCGTGCCACTGGAGCATCCCAAACTGAGGGCAATGTATGTTTATCAAAGTGAGCTTTCTTATCTCGCAAAGACCTCCAATGATATTTGTGAAAGTCAGCTGGCTGTAACACAGGGTCAGGAAACAAGTGCTGAGTATAGAATAAAAATAGAAATGTTGAGTGCCATGCAGAAGGCAGTTTTTCCTGCATAGCTCCAACTCAATTGGTCTCTCACTGGAAATTCTAAACATTCAATAAAAAGGGAAGAGGTGGGTAAAAAAAAAAAAAAAAAAAAGGAAAATCTAAAATGTCCAATCCTATTCTATAACCTGTTAGAGTGACACTTGCGAATTTCCACTATGGACAAGGTGGCAGTACAAACGCAGATAGACGAAGGGGAATAAAAGGGCCTTCTCATGACAAACTTTCTGGAAATGTCAGCCTTTCATGCTTTTGAGAAGACCTATTTCATATCTATTACAGCAGGCATTCTGTGTCCGATATTTCAGATTTCAGTCCTCCCCGCACTGCAAATCCTCTGCCAATCTTCCGCCCTTAAGAATCTCTGCCAGCCCCGATGCATTATTCCCCCTACCTCCTCTCTCCCCCTTTTGATGTGACAGAACAAACCGCGACCTATTAGGATTAAGGCTTTGAAAAGATCTTTGAAGCCGCTCAAGGTTCCTTTAAACTGGGGAATGACAATATGAGCTGTGTGGCAGCAGATGCTGAATGGAGTGATTGCTAGTCCTCCTCAGCGAGGTCTGCTGTCACACAACACGCGGGCATACAAACACTCACACATGCGCGTGCGCCCAGCGAGTGCATGCACACACAAACAAGTTGCAGCAACCACCTTTTACCCAAAGCACTGCAGTTGTCTTTTGCAGCACATGTATTGTGCTCACAAATGCAGATTTGGTTCAGCACTTCTTTTTTTTTTTGCAGTGTTTTGCTGTGAGTTTGGCTCTGAGCCTTTGCTGTGTTTGCGCCCAGGATGAAACCAAACAAACATGATAATACCTTGCATTTTTCTCCTTTAATGATGTGTTTCTGTTTAGGGACACAGGCATGTCAAAAGCATCATCGGAGGCAGGATGCTGAAATGTGAAGGACGGGGGTAAACAGGGAAAGGACGTGGGCTGCTGGGAAAACAGACATGAAAGAGAGAAGTCGTAACCCACTTGTGTGCGCTAACGACGTCTGTACGAGAGCGTGCAAATGAGTTTTGTGTCTACTTAAAACATAATGGCATGCTGCGGGAGCAGTTTATCTGGCTGGAAATTAAAGGAGTTCAAGGTGTCTCACTTTTCAGCGTGAAGATTCTCTAAAGCACAGAAGAATTTTCATTTTATCTTCTTTTTTTTTCTCATGGTGCCTCAACACTGACGGTGCATCTGATGCTTCTGGAATGATGGAATGCCGCACTGATGCAAAGGAGAGCAAATTAAGTAAAAATGACATCCTGAATGCTTCCTATACACTTTACTTCAGTCACACAGACATGGCAGAGTGCAAATACCATTGCTATGCAATCTTCCACAATCAAAAAAAAGAATTTAGCTTTCTTTTATCTAATCACTCCTCTGAATATCCCTTATCATACCTGCCTCGCCCCCCTGAGGTAGCCAAGGACAGATGCGATATCGAATATTCAAACTGGGGTGATTCCTGGAGAGATTTATCATGGCAAATTTCACGGGCGATCCCATTTAGATATTCACCGCCTGTTTTTGCGTGGTGTCTGGGGTTAAACATGCCCCGGTGTGAGATGTCACTGGGAGACAGTCACTACAGATAGCTGGTCCGTGGAGAAATGAAGCCATGGGACGCAGAGGGTAAAGGCTTCTCAGAGCACAGTCAGAGAGACAAGTTCTCAGGGAGCTGCCACCATAGAGCACATATTGATCTGCCATTGCATCTTATCTTTGTGACTCTAGATTAAAATGCTCAACATTGGCTCTCCCTCTCTCTCTCTCTCTGCTGCCAGGCTGAAGGCCTTTCTATATCCCTGAGTGGAGGAGCTCTAATCTCCGCATGAAGTAGTGGGAGCCTATCACTGGCAGAAAAACGCACAGTCCTCACTGCGGAAAAAGGGAAGCTCAGAAATTAACCGGCTTAAAATGCTCCCCATCTAAAGACTAACTTGAATGATAATCGGGTTTGATCCGCGCTCTGTGTCTTTTGAAGCTGCTGGTTGTTTCTCTTTTTTACACAATGTTTTTTGCTCTGTGAGATTTCTGACTTTTCTCCCCCTCCCTCCTTTTCCCCACTCTTTCTTCTTCTTCAGGCGCTGTTATCATAATCCAAACAATTGGCTGTTGTAACTGTATGTATTCCTCTTGTGGGAAATGGCTGGGAATCAGATCCTCTCGGGTCTTGTTTAATGTCCTGTCCAAATGAGTGGGGGGAAGAGTTGAAGCGCTGACAAAAACGGGGGCAGGAATAAAGGGGAGAAAGCCTGGGCAGACAGACGGATGAGCCCCAGGCTCCAGGGCTTTGACTTTGGCCAAACAAACGTTTGTTTTTCAAAGTGTTTTTATAGTAGGATGGATTAAGGCGGATGTGGACCAAAGCCCCCCCTCCACCACCACCCCTGCCCATCCGTGCGCTTGTCAAACGGTGCATTGAGAAGAGGGGTCGCACCTGTTAGGGCAGCCCAGAGGAGCAGGACCAGGATGATATTGAGCAGGGCTTTGTGGGTATCAGAGTCAAAACAAAGCTGTCAGCCAGGGCTCATTCATCTTTGATGTTCATTGATGAGGAAACTGGTGGGCCTCAACAGGGCATTGTTTCCTCTAAGTGGTGCCCATTGATAGCCAGAAAGCCACGTTTGTTTTTAGTCTCTGACGGGTGGAGCTCATTTTAAAAGGCTTAATGGTGCATTTAACCAGTCCAAAACACTGTGCTTTGGAGCCCTCCTTGCACCATTGGCTCGGGGCTGTCTTCCTGCTTCCTAAATGGCCTATAAACAATAATAAAATGCTAATCATGTGTGAATGGCCAACACCGGTGGGCATGCATGTAGCATGGAGCTTCAGGCTCTTCTGAATGCCTGCTGTGACAAATCAAGATCCAGAAACGGAGGGCATTTGACTGCCGCGGTGTCTGCTTCCTGGCCCGTTCTCCAACCTCTCCACTCTCTTTGTTATAAAAACCTGGATAGCCTTCATAAAGTGCATTTCTCATGCTATTGTTCAGCTAATCATATCCTCTCCAACAATTTCAGGATGTGACAAGATAAGATAGGGAATATTAATGCCATATCGCCTCATCTCAAATTATGAAAATGTGTGGATGGGGGGGGGGGGGCATCTAGGGAGGAAATGGAAATCAATTTGTAGCGCTTCCATTTTGTATATTGCCTTGAAAAGAAAACAGTAATTTTCCATGTTATCTTCCTCAAATCCTATTAGAATCAGGTTAATTTAGTGGCAACGATTTCAAAACGTTATCACGTCGTCCTATCAGCTGATGTCTTTGAGTGCTCTCTGTTTGTAAGGTGTAACTGTTCAGATTTAATATCATGTCAGATACCGTATCTGACTGATGCATGATCTTAGCTATCACTTACTGAATGCAGGAACACCACATTAATTAAATTCTCAATTGTAATAAGCGTACTATGCCGTCCACCTTTGAATGAAGTGAATGGAACTGTACTGCAGATCAATATCCGTCTTTCTGCTGTGATGAAATGCCAGGTTGTTTATCATTCAATTCTTAACTTGACCTTATATGACTTGTTTTTTTTATATATCTTTCTTGGTATTCACATTTTCTCATTCTACATCTTTCTATAAGAGCACTGCACTGAATCAAATTGAATTAATGAGAAATTCCAACTTGCCCATAGCGTACATTCTAGAAATGTAAAATGAAATATATATTCTTTATAGTTACTCGCAAGAATTCTCTATGGTTTAAAAGTTTCAAATGTTCCACGCGTTGCTGCATGCTAATAATTTACCAATATAGATCCTGAATTCATGAATATGAATGTGTCTTCCTCAAGAGCTGGCCCCTATTGTTGTGGGAAAGAAAAAAAAAATCAAGGACACTTGCCTTGTTTCAGTGCAGAGGTGTATCAAGGATGCACAGCCACATCTTACCTTAAATAAGGGTCTCTGTTTACACCTTCAAAGCACTGGAAGAAGAAGCTCTTACAGAGTTTCTTTCCCTCTCCCTCCTGATTGTTTGCAAGCTTGATTCGCTTGGATTCTTAAATGATAGGCTCATATAGAGTCCCAGACTTTATTTATGTGGGCGCGTGTATTGGTCGGCTGCCTCCTTAAGCGTGAGGAGATATGCAAGAGCAATCAAATATTTCTATGGCTTGTATAAATGATGGTGGATGGGAGAGGAAGTTTTGAATTTTTCACTCCTCATTTGTGGTTCAATTGCCAGAGTGTGTATTGCCTGTTTTTCCGGAAAGAAAATAGATGGCTTTGTCACTCAGTATGCATAAACTGTTGGTCTGTTTGTTGTACGCTGTCAACGGAAATGATAGCAATTCTATTTGTCTTTATGAGAAAGACATTGTTACAAAGTCTGAATAGCAGTTTTCCCCGAAAAGGGATTGTTTGTCCATTCTGAAGTTATTTTCGTCAGACATTATATGACATATCTCCATGGACCCCTTTCTGAAATGCTGAATCCCCTGTCACAATGTGATATGTTAAGAGGAAAGCAGAAAAGAAACTTGACATTTTTTTTGCAAACACACACCTCACAGTCTGACATGCTGTCCTCTTGTTTCTGCACAGAGGTAGCATCGAGCAAAAACTTGATAAAAGTGCTAGTAATTACTCATCAGCTACTCATCCAACACTAATAACATATCACAGAGATAACAATTTGTCTCTTTATCTAAAATGACAGACTGTCATACATGGAGCCCGACCACATCTACCTTGCAGTCTCATATCATTCAGCACTTGAACCAAACATATATTTCTATCAAGGCGCTGGAGAATAGCATCCTCCGTTTGGCGCAGAGGAGGTGTGTCCCCTTCTATCTTCGCGAGAGAGGGAGACGGTGGGGGAGAGAAAGAGAGAGAGAGAGCGGGTACCTCTCTTTTGTTCACTCCCCTCTCTAACTGGTAGTGTTTGACTTCCCCCAGCCAGGAGTGGGTAATTCTGGAGCCCTGTGTGAGGTTGTTAGATCACTGAGGCCCAAGACAGCACCATTCTTTGCAGACCCTTGACAGCAAATATGTGGTAATGATATTGTCTCCTGCTGGGTAATAACACACAATTCAGACTGCCACATACTGCAGTCGCCGGGGAAAAATGGAGGGGAGAGAGGAAAAAAAAAGAATTACACTGAAGTACTGGAGGAAAATGACAGGAGAAATGTCTTCAACCTGAAGTGCTATATTGAAAAAATTCACTCCTGCAGGACACTGCAGTGGGAGCAACTGTTTTATTCCCCTCTTCTCACAGTGATGTGGCCACTGCTATCTGAAATAGGAACAAGGTGGTGTCCTCATGCAAATGCCCTGACAGTTTTTTTTTATTTAAAAATGGCTATCTACAATGATCATCATCTTTTTGCTTGGGCATTTAGAAGGAGAACTACGCATTTTCAAAATTCATATATGTTATTCCTGTGGTCTAAGACAGTCCAAAAATATAAGTAAACATGAACAACTGTCCCCCATATCCAAAGTTAGAGTGCTAAAACTTATTAAATTTGTGATGTCATGGTGTAAGGTCTGAAGCTGCTCCACTGACAATGAATTTGAAAAGATGTTATAGATGACACTGAGAGCATGCAGGAAAATATTCTGAGTGTAGACCAAACCACCATGACGTCAAGCTAACAACAATCACTGGTAGACAGCTAGCAGTTGTTTTGAATTGTGGAGATATGTGAAACTTATTTCTGTTGTCATTTTCAGCCATAACTGTAACATTTGAAAATATATAATTAAACAATGTGTTGCTTTGCTAGCATCTCTGACAAACCAAATCTACTGGCACGGATGTGAATCAATGTTCTGCTGTGGATGGGGCCACAGCAAAACATAGTTTAGCCACCTCAAAAGACCCACCTGAAGAATCAATATTAGTTTAGGTGTGTGCAATATTACGAATATTTTGGCCTCTTTACCTAACACACTGATCAAGGCAGTGGTGGACCAGCAACGACAGTGTTCTGAAATGTTTTTATGTTAATGGGGTTTGGCGACTTTGCATGGCCTCAGCTCCCTGTCACACGATTTTTTAGATGGGGCTTTTTTTTTAGGTGGCTACAAACTGATCAGTTGAGGCAGTGTTTTCTCTATCTGGAAGTTACAGTAAAAAAAACTTTGTAATTTGGTCATTATGGGTATATTTTCTGTTTCAGAGCCAAAAACGCTAAAATAGAATAAAGCTCATTTGGGTATAAAGACAAAAAGAAACAGAAAAACAAACAAGTTTGAGACTTGCTAGCTTCCCTAGGCCATGGGCCTAACATATAAGAAATCTTAATTTAGGTGGTGTTCCCCTTTAAGCAGTCAAGCTCCTAAATGCTAAACATTGTGGTTAGCAAGTCTGTTTAACAAAAACCATGGCTTCAAATGACTAAAGCCCTTTGTGCCTGTGTAGCACTCTGCATAGTTAGTGTTTAGTATAAACAGCATTTTCCTACTATGGAGACCTTCCATTGTTAACCAGACCACACTGGCAGCTTCAACCTTGACCTTTGTGTTGCTCCACTTGGTACTTGGCTTGTAATTGTCAACACCATCCATCACTGGCCAATCAGGGGGCTGGGATGGGGGCCGGTCCCCCTGCTGTACTGTGAAATTGTGGCATGTGATCCTTAATGTGCATGAAGTAGACAAGGCCTTGACACAATGCATCAAGCTT
The DNA here is from genome assembly GCF_011397635.1 of Epinephelus fuscoguttatus. Taxonomy (NCBI): domain Eukaryota; kingdom Metazoa; phylum Chordata; class Actinopteri; order Perciformes; family Serranidae; genus Epinephelus; species Epinephelus fuscoguttatus. The sequence continues at coordinate 27,084,493 of NC_064765.1, read as the reverse complement.
CAGGGGGGCTCCTCTGGGCGAGTCTATTAGCCTCCCGCTGTGCCCCTGGCTGCCTGGACTTATTCCTAGGGATAAGTTGGAATAATAGTGTTATGTCTGCATGCGCCCAAGACACCGGTCTTAGCCTTCCTCAGGCCCGGAGCTGGCTGTCAATCAAAACCCTGACCAGTTTAGTCCCTTTTCCACTGGACAAAAAACCCACTAACGCACACTTACATCTACTTTTTTTATTTTAAGGGAAAAGTTGGCATTCACTCCGAGGTGAAATTACTCTGCAGTGGTCACAGGTATTTATCGGCTCCAGCTCCAATTGGTTCTGATCGGCTGTGAAAGGAATATGACACTGTGCTGAGCACGCTAATTTTAGTCCCATTTGCTGCCCTTCTTCAATCAGGCAGAGCATTTTGGACCGATTTGTAGAGACTGATAAAAAAGAAGCAACCAATGTGACATTTTGACCGACCTCTATGCTGCTTTCTACTGTTTACTATTGTGTTTTCCGGCCCGTCTGTGACGTTGAATGGGACGCGCCAGAAGAAAAAAAAAAAAAAGGGAAAGGCATACATGTCAAATGCAGAGGCGTGTACACAGCTTTGGTCTACTAGCGATAGAAAAGCAGTCTATTGCCTATTTTTAACTTTTTTTCCCCTGCCTTTAAAAAACTTGCATGTACGCGCTAAATTGAATGGAAAAAGGGTATTAGACAGGATGACATGTAGCCAGCATATCTGCCAAGTCCAGCACACCTATTAAAGTTAAAAACAGATCTTCCATCCTTTTTCTACTATGAGGAAATGCCAGTGACAGATATGGATGATATTTGGGCAATCCTCAGCTCCAAATGAACTCTCTTCTCATGTTTTTCAAAATTATTTTCTCTGGTCTCCTCTGCTAGTGTCCATGATCTTAGATACAGACCTCGCCTCTCTGTAGAGCACGAGAGAGAGAAAAGGAGAAACACAGAGAGAAAGAGAGAGAGAGAGAGAGAGAGAGAGAGAGAGAGAGAGAGAGGGTGACTCCCTCTCCTTATTCATACATTTGACTGCCAGAGCAGCATTGTGCAATGGGCTAAAATAAATGAGAGCACCATGTAAAAAGGTAGCCTTGATACTGCGCGACTGGGTGAAAAAGGGAGACACATTGAAACGGAAGAATTCATCTTTTCTATCAGCCCCTCCGCTCACGAGTTGAACCAGGTATTCAAATGGGTTCAATCTCAGCCGCTCAGATTTGCATAACACAGACAGATGAACTCAAGTGATTGAATTGGGCTAGGTGGAGTGAAAAAAAAAAAGAAAAGAAAATGAATTTCCAAGCGAATTAGGAAATGATGGAAAACGGCAAAGGGTACATTATTTATTTTTCACACTGAAATAATTACAGAATTAACCTTTCCTTCCAATGTGACAGCCCTCTAAACCCTCTTTATCACTGTGAATTTGATGTGCTGGTCTCCTTTTAGAAAAAAAACTTGACTCTTTTGGCGAATAAAACAGCACTGCCTGTTATCTCACCGCCATACCTGTGTCTATTTTACCACTGGTCCAAACCAGTCAGCTGATCTGCATTGGTCGGCCAAGCTCCACCCGGATGTCATGTTTTGTTGTCTATCAGTGATGTAACACTAATGCCCGTGCACCTTCCCCGTGACTGGCGGTGACCACTATAGAGTCGCAACACTGCAGGAGGGGAAAAAGCAATTTCATGGTTCACTCTGTGGTTAATGTGCTGCTGTAATCTTTAGAGAGGCCTGTCCTTTTTGTTTAAGTTTCACAGAATAAAGGGTTGGACTATCGTAAGCTCAGGCCAATTAATCACTGGGCTAAAAGGTGGCGGGAAGCCATCCGCTGGGAATGGGCCATGGTGAAAGTGTGTGTCTATTTGTGTGTGTTTGGTTGAGCGAATAAGTTGTTTCAAAAGGATCAGCTGGTGTGTATGTATTCACCTGAGTGTGCAGTATGTGCTTTTGTGAGGGGGTGGTGTACTCTACAGAGTGTACCTTGTGTGTGTCTGTGTGTGTGTTTGCGTGCTGTGCTCACACAGTCAGGTAAGCCTCTCTAATTGCTGCGAGGTGCATTAGCACTCAGCCACCTCTCTCACTTTCTCCCTCTCTCTCTCTCCCCGTGTCTTTGTTTTTCCTCTCAGTGCCAGTCTGCAGGCCAGAAGACAATCAGACCAGAAGGGTCATTTTCTGCAAGAGCTCACCTCCCTCCTCCAAGCCTCGCCGCTGACAGGCTCACGCTCGGCAGGAACCCTAAATTAACACTTGACGTCTGCGAGGCTCAGCCCTGATGAGGCCGCAGAGAGACAAAATGTCAGAAAACAAACACTCGATCATTTTTGCTTCATTTCCTTCCACTGCTGGAGAAACACACTCACCTGGAGGGCTGGAGAGGGCTGCAGTGACATTCACTCCTGTATCTGTTGCCTGTGGATCAGCCCTGGTGCCTACGGGCCGAGGTGAGAGGTTGAGACCAAATCAGAATGGAGGGGTGCTGAGTAGGAGCTGGTAATTAAGTAATCGTTATCAAGAAGCAACTGAAGGGAGAACGGAATCATTTGACACCTGTTGGGTTTCAATCAATTAGCTGAACTCTATTCTCTTTGTTTCAACACATCAAGACAGAAATTGGATTATGACCTAAGGATATGGAGTGTTTAAACCAGAGGTGAGGACTTGAGTCTCATTCGAGTCTCCAATTTAATGACTTTAGACTCGACAAATCTAAAAAGACTTGTGACTCGACTTGGACTTTAACACCAGTAACTCCTGACTTCACTTGGTCTCGGGCATTTTGACTTGAAAGTATTGGATAAAAGTCTGTTTTTTAAAAGTGTGCCATGGTTCAATTCATTTACCTTCATTTCCTGAATCAAAAACATTGATATTATTCATTCCCAGCAAGTCAGCAATTAGTTCCCCAAATCTTCTTAGTTTAAACTAATCCAATTAAGTTGCAGGAGAATACCATGAGTAAATTAATGTCATATTACTGAATGCCAGTTGGAAAAAAATGATACCAAAGAAAACTTTGTTTGCATATAAAACCTATGCCTTAGGCAACAAAAATAAATAAATAAATGCAGTATGCAAAACATGCAGGTTGAAAATTCAATTAACTGATTTTGACAACTAAGTTCAAATTTAAAAAAGCATTCATGTTTTTCGTACATTTAAGACATCATGAATCTGTTATTGAAACAGCATTACATTTGGCACATTATGACTTGCTGAGGACTAGAAACTCAAAGCTTAGGACTAGGGACTTTTAAGTCTTGACTTGAGACTTGACATGGAACTTGAGTGCAAAGACTCGAGACTAACTTGTGACTTGCAAAACAATGACTCAGCCCCACCTGTGGTTCATACTTTATTTGTCAAGTCAACGTGTAGAAAATATAAATACATTTTTGTTTTTGAAAATTTTCAAAAAAAATTTAACTTTTTTTATTTCCCTGCATCAGGAAAGCATTCATCTCCGTTCTGCCATTACAAAGTAAATGATTTGTTTTCCTGAGCGCATCAACAACAACCCTTGTAATTATTCCTCACTGGGGATGTGCACAACACTAGGACTCAACACTGTAGAGTAGTATGATACTATTTGAAGCCTACTTCAAACACAGTGCCCCCAGCGAGTTCCGATAGCGCCAGTGTCTATTTTATTATTTGCTTTATCTCTTTGTGTGCGTGAGAGTTTATTTGTTTACATGAGAGGGATTGGAGGTTTGGTGATCTGAGCAAATTGCAGCAGAAAGTACTTCAGATGGGAATGACTGTAATTAGCATGCTCTTAAATGTGGAACGCTCTCCTAATGTTTTTGTTTACGTGGGGCAGCTGATCTGTGACTCGGTGCGGGGGCGGCCCACAGGCAGGTTAAAATCACTTGTCATGCCAGAGATCATCATTATGAGCTTACAATTGGTCAGTGTTGAGGAACAATCAATGCAGCGCCAGGTAGACACTCTACAACCTGCCTATGTGGTGAGATTTTGTGTGTAATTTTGTATTTATAGTTGTGTTTTGCAGAGTGGATAATTTGAAAATATGAGTGCGTTTATGTGCGTATGTTTGTATGTGGTCATGCTCATATGTTTTGGCTCGTATTTTTTTCTTTTTTCAAAAGCTCACCGAGCTGCGTTTCCCCTAATCTCTGCATCTACACTGAAGAATATGTTCCATGACACTCATTAAGAGTCAATTAAGAATTTGCTGGTGTGCCCAGTTATTCAGTCAGTGATTATATTTCACTGGAGGATAATATCCAGGTAAATTAAGATTTCGATTTAATTCAGCCCTGGTTGTCGCTGCATCTCCATTTCACATCATGGAACAATTGAGATCTTATCATGGATTAAAGAGGGGGATATTACACCTAATTTAAAATATGCACATCTACAACTGCACGCACAGCTTAAGCATCTGCCATGATATTGTGGAGAAAAAAAAAAGAGTGGAACAATTAAGCGCCTAACACACGAAAACTCAAAAGGCTGCGAGATACAATTCATCAAATTGGCAGAGGAATTCAGGGCGGAAACACCGCCTTAAAGAGTTCTTGAGAAAGATGAAGGGAGGCGGCTAAAGAGAAGGAGACACGAAACGAGCAAAGAGGAGACAGGAAGTTGGGGGAAACATTGAAAAGGGGGTGCCATGGTAGTCAGGTGACAGTGTGACAAAGTTGTGCTTGTTTAAAATGGAAATGTTCCCAGACTTCCTCCCTGTTGCTCTCTCTCCCTCCCTCAACCCCCCGAGAGCCCATTGCAAACGCTAAGCTCCGGCATCTGAAGTGGCAACACTTGAGATGGTGAAAGTGACAACATCTTAACATAAGCTGAGGGGCTAAAGTGAAAGTCAGTGCGAACCCCCAACCAACCTCTCTTTCCACCCACATCCTTCACCCCTGCTCTGTCATCCCTCTTAACCCCCCACACCCCTCCACCCCCACGCCTGGGCCACACAGTAGCCACGCTGTGGCTGCCTGGACGTCCAACCTGCCGTCAACAATGGGAACGTTGTAGGTAAAGAGCGGGGCTAAGACTACCCACGATTCCAAAAGTGGAAGTAGAAGGTGAAAGGCTGAGAAGAAGGGAGGAATCTCTTTCTCGTCCTCTCACTTTCTATGTTTCACTGTCATCGTTGGTCCTTCCTTCCACTTCCAGTCACAGGTGCCTCCAAACAGAACTGGAAGCATGTAATCCGCCCAAATCCAGCCTCTTCCGAGGAGTGTAAAACCAGGAATGTTCTGTGGGGGTCACTGGATTAGACAGAATTCATGGTGGTAGCTTGGCTTGAGAGGCGGAATTAGCGGAGTAGGGGAAAAAAGGGAGAGGAGACCGAACTGGTTTTGTATTAAAATGAGCTTACCAGGTGGTCTCCCTCCCCAAAAGTGGACACAGTGTGTCAAGTAATCTGAAAAGCCCCCGGGTGTTTGTTGCTCATTGGCCAGAGGCCTGGTAAAAAGAGAGAGCGAGGGGACTGAGAGAAAGCGAGAGAAAGAAGAGGGGGGGTTGGCTAGGGAGGTGGCACTGATGTGGCCATTGAGGCCTCAGTGAAATGTCTGTCAGGCTTGGTTTACCACAACCACAGCAGTGATTAGGCCCCTTTTGATGACAGGTTTAGTTTTCTGTCCATTGGCAAGAAAGTGAGAATGGACAAGAGGGAGGGGTAGGGGAGCGGGGTTGGGTTGCATTGGGAGACTTTGGGGGTGGGCGTTTACGCACTGTTGCAGGAAAACGGGAGGGGTGGAGATGGAGGATGGTGGGGGGTTGTATATTAATGTCTTGCACCAGGGAGCTCCTACGTAATTTCCCAGCGGGTCGTGGGGTCAGGTTTGTATTTAGTTAGTGGTAATGATCTCGTTAGGGATCTGAATGGACCACCGTCTAAGCCCATTGAGGACAGCGAGTGTGCCTCCCCATCCCCCACCTCTGCCTGCCTTGTGTGGGCTTACACAGCCCGTGAACTGTGATTAATGGACTTCCAGGGCTTAATAACTTGCAAAACAGTATTAAACAAGGGAGGCCCCGGGACAATCGGAGAGGCTACCCAGGCGGAGTAGGAGGTGGCTGTAAACAGTGCCCGGCAACAATTGCAATGCATGGAATTAATTGAGATGGGCCACTCACAATGCTACAGCTGGCTAGTGGCAGGGAGCCAGGCCTGGGAGAAAGCTTCACTGGTGCTTCCAGGTGGCCTAGACCAGGCCGGGCCTTTTCAGTTTTGTAAGTGTTAAAAAATAGAAGGGGAGAAAGGCTACATTTGTGATGGGGAGACAGTGAGAGGAAGCCATTGAGTAGAGACAAGAAAGAGATTAAAGAGCACAGAGAGTGATAAGCAGATAATGGGGGGACACATTCAATGGAACAAGTAATCCTTGACATGCAAGCGCAAATATGAAGCCTTTTGTCTCTTGTGTCTAATTCAAGCCAGAATGTGTAAAGTGGCAAAGCAAGAATAGTGATCCACATTAACACAGTACACACAGACAGATAAAACACACTCATCTGTCCAAGTGTGCACATACATACACAAACATTTCACCACCGGCTCCCACCCCTTCGCCGCCCTTCCCACATCTCACGGCCGTCTTATATTCTTTTTTTTTCCCACCCTTGTGCCCTCTTGTCTGGAAACAAATGATCCCAGCATGGAGTCATGAGTACTGATGTGTTCAGACCACCCTCCACTCTGTCATAGAGCTCGTCTTTTCTCCCAAGCATTGGTGTGCATTTTATGCCGGTATAATGCATCTCAAATTTGTAAATATAAGAAATGGGGACCACTTGTGCCGAGGGAAAAGCACTTTTTAATGGACATGGAAACTACGCTCTTTATTGTGACAAAGCTCCTGTTGAATGGATGAAATTTTAATTGACTGCTTTGCATTCGTTGAAATATTTTTTATAGTTTTAAATACCTTTCAATCGTGTTTGTTTCACTCGTGATCTTGTCCAGGAAATAATTTGAGGAAGTATGTTTGAAAAACCTGAGATTACAGTGATTGCCATTGTTGAGACAAACATAGTGCCAGCACGATTTTAGCAACCGCAGAAAATAGATACTGGCATGAAACAGCAAAATTGCACAGCGTGTGTTCAATTATAGGTAATTATGAAACAATTTGGAAAGCATTTGATTAAAACATGAACAGGTAGTTTCTCCCATCATGAGGCATGTGAGATAAATGTTTTTTTTGTTGAAGACAATATAACCATTGTTTCTATCCCTCGATCTCTTAAAAACAGATTTAATGACGATGTTACACTGTAAAAAAAAAAAAAATAGCATCATGCTGAAATATATATATAATTCAAACATATTAAGAATTGCTTGGTGATATTTTGTCTTGTTTCAATAAGAAAAATCTAAATTGTCCACATCAAGAATGTTTTGCTTTGGTTGTATAAGAGGGAAAAATGGAACAATTGCATGTAAGAAAAAGCAGCAAATAGAGGAGGCTTAGTTGTTACTGCTGTTTGACATTCTCTCCAGTGTGTTTGGCTTTTCTCAACACTGACTCATCTCCAAATGAGTGACACTGGGGTCATCCTAATCTGCTTTTCTTGCAGATCAGAGACGAGTTGGACAAAAGCTCACTTTTCCATTCACTCCAGTGTAGAAAGTCCAATATGTCTCCAAAGTATTTGCCCAAACCCTTTACTTAATCAGCAGCTGAGAGGTTATTCAGCACCACAGCCTGATGCTCCTTCCAAGTTTCTGATATGTGTGTATGCATGTGTGTGTGCGTGCATAAATGAGAGTTAAAAAACCACTTATGAGCAGTTCTACAGCAGAAACTGATGTCAGAATTTTAGATCACGCCATAATGTATCTTTACGTAATTGCTACAAATTTGTACAATACCCATATTGGCAATTATATTCACTTATGACATTTAATAAGTGTGTGTGGGAATACATACTGCTGCATTATCTCTCTATCGCCCTCTCACACCTCACAGCTGTCGCCCGTGCCCCCCCCACCCCACCCCGCTCACCCTCTCTTGCATCAGGGTGTGGGTGCGGCGGGTGCAGTGGGGGCCTTGGCCCTGACGAGGCCGAGAAGGGATCCACTGCTGTGCTAAGCCTCTGGCTCCCTGCTCCCTCCCCACCTCCTCGCATCATGAATAATGGAACAGAGAAATACATTTATCTTTTAATAGCCCCGGCCCCCTGGCTGAGGCCGTTCAGTCTGGCCCACACTGCCACAGCACAGGGCTGAGGATTCTGAACCCTACTCCCCCCTTTGCCACGCCACCCTACCCGTGATTGTCTCTGCTCCTTTTGAAGTTAGGTGCTTCTTAGTGTCCTAGAGATGGGTAATCAGGCTTGATTCTGGAGGGGTCAGGCCATCTTTTGAAGGGGCGGTCATCCCCAAGTTCGACCAAGGAGGGCTACGCTCATGCCCTGTGTAAGAATTACTGTAATTTCATCAGACATATTCACTGCCCAGTTTTGAATTTAACAGACTCGAAAAACGTAGATGAGGAGAGCATCTGGGTCGAGCTACGAATATAGTGGCAGGATTGTGTAAGAGGATTGTGTAATGCAAAATGCCAGCTGTGAGATAATTGTTAGGTAGAAATATTGTGTTTGTATTCAACTTTGATGCTGGAAGAAGGGTTGTGTTAGTCATTCAACTATAAAGCCTTAAGAGAAAAAAATAAAATAAATAAAAATATCTGGAGTATTGAGACAGTGTGGGCTGTATAGTTCAGCCAGTTTCTCATGACGTGCTACATATTTTTCCTTTTGAAACTCCTTCCTCCATGATGAATATCTTTATTTTTGAAGACATTAAAAATATCAAATGCCTTTGTATATATTTTCTGTGAACTTACATTTTTTTTTAAATTATAATGATGGGATTTTAAGATGAGAAAACACACACGCACAAAACAGATGCACTTAAAAACAAACCTAATACAGTTTACATAATTGCTATCAGCACTAAAACTACATATATGCTTCAAATAAAGCTGTCCATCTCTGTTGCCACACTGTTTCTAATAAGATACTATGATTTCAAATCAGACAGGCTCTTAATGCGCGACGTATCGGTGCACCATAATGTGGGAATAACACCGTCTTTCTCTATTTAACTAGGATCAGGAGGATTTTGGTGCAGCCTCCTCATCCTCATTGCTTACACATCTGTATGTGTGGGCTCTGGGGAAGGAGAGTGTAGCTGGATACCTTAACCCTCTGTTTGTCTACGCTGATTTAAGGCTCAAACAGCCCTCGCTGTGACACCTGCAGTAAAAGAAACAAGAGAGGGACTGAATCAGCCTGCAGTGGATCCGACACTCAATTTGAAGCTGAATTTGTTTAACTGAGCAGTCGGTTTATAGCAATTATTCACACAATAATCAATTATTTTTGCTTTTTGTGAATGAGTGTTTAACAGATTTGTTAGCCTGCAAAAATCAGTGAGGGATTTTACTCCCTAACTTTCTGTAGAATTTCTTTAATAGAATAATATATATATATTTATATATATATATATATATATATATATATATTTATATATATATATATATATATATATTAGGACAGTTTTTTATTTATTTTAATACATGGATAAAGTTACAAATAATACTTTTGTCAGGATCCTTTTGTTTTAAATATTGTCTTAAAAATAATTAATATTGAGCACTAGAGTTAATGTACATGTTACTAACGTGTAAATTAGAGGCAAATTTTTAATACAAAACAACTGAACTGTATTTCCCCATGGCATAGTAGGCAATAATCAGTCATCACATTTTTTTTTAAATTTACTTTCACATTTGTTGGTGCATTATAAATATACAGGAGTCAACAATAACAAGGCACGTTGTGAGAATTTTTTAAGTCACATACTTCATGTCTCTAACTTGTGATCAGATTATCACATAACTGAAAAATACAGGGAACAAAACACACTCGAGAAACACTGAAGCTGACATCACTTTTTCAGCCAACAATAACAAGTTCAAGCACACACTTCTTCCCAACATGCCCCCTCCTCCCCCTCTCCCCACACACACACACACACACACACACACACACACACACACACACACACACACACACACAGACCGTAACCTAAATCTCTTTTCTCCATATCCACACACACACAACCCATCCGGCACCAAACCCCTCTTACCCACCACTCCCCTGCACCCAAAGCCTTCAAGCAGCCCCGGGCTTGTGTAGTCATGCGTCAGTTGCCCAGCGTTGGGGATGAGGCCTTGCTAGCCGTGGCTGTAGCTGGGTCCTAGCCAGCAACTCCTCAGCTCCCTGCTCTGCTCTATGGAAGGCAGAGAAGCTGAAAGCACCATTTATCATCACTTGTGTGGGCAGCATCACCACGGCAACGCTCAGGCTGGCAAATGCCACTGCTGTGAATACTAATGAGGCTCTTGGCAGGCCTGCGTTGGCGTCAATGGGGCCAGGGTTGTAGTCTACGTGTGTGTGTGTGTGTGTGTGCGCGCGCGCGCGTGTGTGTGGTTGTGTGTGGTTGTGTGTGCATGCGTGCGAGCCAGTGCTGGGCTCTAGGAGGGCTACAGTAGAGGTAAACAGTCCAAAGGAAATCAATTAAGTGTTTCCATAGTGTTTGGCAAGCGCTCTAATCTTCGGCAGCACATTTTAAAATAAGGGCAGAATCTGCCTTTAATACCTCCTCTGCTTTCTGCATGACAATAAACAAGCAGGCAACAATAAACAGCCGAGCACAGCCGAGCTTGACTAAGTCCTCCAGTCTGTACTTTGAGAAAACACAAGTGAAGTCATTATTCCAGAGTTCTTTCGCTTTCTTCCCCATGCAGCATGTCTGTTCTTACAACTGAACATTGTATCATGAAACTAAATAATGGCAATTATTTTCTCAAGGTTTTATATTCTAATGTTTATTAGTGAAACAATCTCAGATGATTTAAAATCGCGCAGTGGATCCCTGAACGTAGGCTGCAAGGCATTTGTGCTAATGTAATGAGCAAGGGCACTGACACGAATTTAGGCACACCTGCCTTTCTGCTATTGACACTAGCTTTTAGTTTCAGCAGGCCTTCACACTGTCACCTGTCAGGGATGCTCTCCCTCTCCCTCCCTCGCTGTGTTTCTCTGTGACTCTTATGTTAGAGTGATGCTGTGAATAAATTGGGCTGGAGCATGCCTGCTCTGCACTTTATTGATTCAGGCACTTTGATTGAGCAGGGATCTAATCAATTCTTCAGTGGTGGTGAGACGCCAGAGTAAAATTATTCTTAGGCAAACCCTTCAAACGACTTGTCATTAATTTGCCTCTTTACTGGCACTTGTTTGCCGGGAACGAGATGCGTTTTGGGCTTCCTCTGTCTATTAGCGGGGTTGTGCTCCTGGGATTTTCATGGGCTGCTAAGCTAAGGGGGGGAAGAGAGAATGTGTGTGTTTGTGTTTTGTGTACAAATCTGTTTATGCGTATGTGAACTGGGGGGTGATTGGGCACACTATGCTTGCTCATCCTTACAGAGTGACTTATTAGTGCTAATTGGGAAGGACAGTTCAAACAAGCACAGAGGAGTGGTTGTCACACAAGCGTGACATGAGTGTAGAGAGGCAGGCAGTGCCGGGTGCTCTTCCCAGCTTCAGCCCTCCCTTTTCCCAAACCCGGCCCTCCCTGTGTCTCCTCCTCCCTGGACCCCCCCACCCCCACCCCCCTCCCTCCTGGCTGTCCCTGGCCCCCGGCCCGGCCCCGCAGAGTGGCCACAGAGTGGGCTCTTTGTCTGGACACGGCCATTAGCAGTCAGCGGACTTCAGAAATGTGAGCGGGACAAGGCAGTGGACAGAGGCGCAGACAGAAACACGGCTGTCTGAGACACTTAGGAAGTCAACAGCTGACGGAAGGGCCAACACAAAGGAGGAGCTGCTGAAGCATGGGGAGCGTGATCTGCATAGAATATAGACCTCCCTCCCTCTCGCTTGTGCACTTGGTGGCGACCACAAACAGCTACATGAACCCACACACATTACACACATAAACATGCCTGATATGCTACTGGAGAAGGGAAACACACACGACTGCGCGCAGATGCGGATGTGCTACATCAGTGCCTCCATTAGCTGGTGCAGAAGATGCACTGACACCACAATATGATTGGAAAGGCATTCCTTCTGCCCTGAACCCTCTAGTTAATGATGAATCAACCGGTGGTGCATCGACACTGAGACCTCTTCTGGGAAAATGCTCCATACTTCTATTTAGCACGTTTTTTGCTAAAAGATGCTAATTCCAATGATTATTTAGTACCATAATAGCTGCAATTATATTCTGCACAAACTGATATAAGGTGTAAGCACCAATTAGTAACTGGTCATTATCTTAAGCATTTGGTGCAGGGAGAGTGAAGTAATAGGCAACCATTCAGTAACCCTTGCTCAGAAAAATGACTGCATAGTGCCTCAGTAATTAGCGGAGCCTGTTTGCCTTTAGTCTTGAAAGTGGGCTGTATATTCACTAACCTGCATTACTGCTTATTGCTTGCAGCCACATTTAGCTCTTATAGCGACAGCCTTGCTATTAATGGGTAGCACAAGGACTGTGTCATATTTTAATTATTCTCTATTTGGTTATGACAAGAGGACACTTTCAATGAAGTGGTCTTTTATCTGGAAATACATTTTCATGCACCTGTATAGTTGCTGTGTGGTACACGCTTTAGCTATTTTAGAAATGGACACATGAGATGAAACCAAATATTTGTGTGGCAACAAAGGGCGCCACATAAGCCATGTTGCCATACAAACATGCGTTTAACGCCCGACTGAAAGGGCGGTTTTCATGACAATAATAATGGAAAAATTCTGGAATATATAAAAAGCGCTGTGTTCAAATGGTATGTAATGGCGATGGCCTGGGCTCTGTGCTGTGTGTGTTTGCTTTCTCAAAGCCACGCCAGCGAGGATCACAAGAGCTGTATCAAAGCACTCGGCCACCATGCGAAATGTCTTCTCGCAGCAGGAGGTTGTGGGATTGTTGTCGGCGTCCCAACTCTCTTTGAATGTCAGCCTCACTAACAGGGCAGTTGGCCTACACGGCACTGCTGACAACACAGCTACTTTCAACTTTTATTCTTTAATTTTTTCCCCCCTTTTTTTGGTCCGACACAGCGCCTCTCAATGGCAAAGAAGATGACAGACATGTAAGCTGTTCTGTATTCACTCTGTCCTTGTGGAAGACACATCACATCATATGTGTAGGTGAACATGTGTTGAGGTGAACGTTGGGTCAATGTGTATTATTTAAGGCGACGTATGCCGTGGGATTTTTTTCTTAGCATTGACACACACAGGACTTGTGAAACATACAGCCCAATACGCTGCCGAGTATCCGGACAGCTGAGCACAACAGCTTTGCACATAAATCAAGCGCACCCAAACACACTGGGCCTGCCTAATAGATGTTTAACTAAACCCCCTCATTTCAAACAGTTTGACCCCGCTTCGCTAAAACACAATGTGAGAACTCCCCGAGGATTAGGCCCTGACCTCGCAGGGAATGGAGGGAATGGCCCACACTGGCTATAAAGGAGCCTGCCATTGTGCTGTCCAGGCATGGGGGAGGACAGTGTGAGGGAGATACATGCCAGTGGGTGGAGATAGCCTTGTTGTAACGACATCTTGATGGAGCATCTTTCCCACCCACCGGAGCAGCACCGGCTCTGTATGTATTTTAATGAGGCTTTGTGTCTGCCCACATATAGCCCCTCTACTGACAGGGAACGTGTTAGCAACATGCTCACCCTTTGTCACAGCACCCAATCACATAATCGACTGGTCGGCTAGATTTATTCTCTTGACTCTACGTGTGTGTGTGTGTGTGTGTCCATATGTGCGGAGATGTAAATAGTAACAGTGACCTTTTACAGACACTGCACCGCATAGTTGGCATGGGTTGTAAAGCTGCTGGGGTGAACTACAAAAAAAAAAAAACCCGGAGCTTTTGTGAGTGCCTTTACAGAGCCCTGTATGCATGTGCACGGGCATGGCGGAGCCTAAATAGGAAACTTTAACAAATCCATCATTTACAAGGGTCACTGTGACGACAGAAGTACTTTGCAGATGCTTGTCCTGAAGATGAATTTGCCTTTCATATTGTAAGATCAAAATAATAATTTTTACTTTTGAAGCACAGTCTTTTCATTTCAAAGTGCCCTTATTGAGAACACAGTGAATGCGTTCATCATGTTGGGCGGGGGCGAGGCGGGATGGGGGGTAATTTTATTTTCTTAGTTACTGACCTTGATCGAGGAACTGCAGGGTCAGAGCCTCTCCAGTCTCTATTGTCGGCTCCAATAGAATGTTAATGAATGTGTGCACTGAATATGAATATTAAAATGCAGACCCGCTTTCAGCACCCAGTCAGAATGCTGTGGCATGATGAGTGTTTTGGCGGCTGGACATGCAGAGTCTGCCTCGCAGAGTCTGCTGCTAACTGGAGAAAGGGTGGGTGGGGATACCGGAGCCATTCTATCCATTTGTAGCAGGGAGAGTCTTTTCTTCCTCCCTGAAGAATACAACCAAGTCTCACCGCCCAGGAGAGGGAGGGAGTGAATGAATGAAGAAACAAGGTTTGGGGGGGGGTGAAGGTAAATGTGTGATTTGTAGGTGTGGGTGGTGGGGTGTCTGTGGAGGAGTGTCACTTGGCCCACAATTGGGTGCTGTGTGATCCTGAGGGTTTTTTTCTGCGAGAGCACAATGGTCCATTTAGGGTGCACCCAGCGCCCCTGGTCCTCCTCGCTGGCCCCGGAAGTGCTTCATTTTGTTTCAGAGGACAGCTGCGCGGCTCTGTTTGTCTCCCCCTGCCTTTTGATTGGCCTGGCATGCGTGAGAGGGGCATGAGTACTGATTGTTTCAAACTGAACCTGGCATGCTATCAGCTGGGAGGATTGTTTATTGGGGACAAAGTCAACAAAGAGAGCCAGGAGCCAACAGTGGCTCTGGAAACGTCCAGAGACAGTCTTCAAAGGGAACAAGCATCTATACAGCACCTCCAAGCCACCGTGAAATATTACAAATAGCAACACAATACTCATCTCTCTAGTGCCACCTCAATCAATGGCCTTTGTAGTCAAATATAATACCCACTGAGCCAGAATGGGCACTGTAACATCATCAGCCAACGAAGGATGGGTCACATGTAGAGAAGTATGAATATTAATTATTACATAACCAGGGGTAGTCAATCAGTGATGATGGAGGACAGCATGGCCATAGTCATTATTAGGGGTGTAACTATCCATCAGTCTTGATCAGTGAGTTGATTCAATGATCAATGATCCAATATCCTCAACTCAAAGTAAAAACATCAATCCATATCGTCATCTTAAGGATACACCTTTATTTTTAAAGTCTGTGTCACTGTCAGCGCCAGGAAGATAATGGCAAGCAGCCGAGAACAAGACGATGAGGATAACGCTAATTACTGGGGAATAAATCAGCAGTGTGAAAATATTTTGTATATCGGTGAAAATACAGGTCAACAGACAAAGCACATGGCATATGTAGACAATGCTAGATAAAATAAAACATGACATACCTGCCTGGCCGGGCATCTCTCTGCATTACCCTCTCACTATCACAACATTAGCTGCTCTGTTTCAACAATATCAGGCTGAAAAACTTGCACTCAGGCTAAAATTCAACCACACTGTTCAGTCGGGAGATGCAGTGACTTAAACCAACAATGAGTATAAGAAGAAGTATGAATAATGCATGGAAAGTGTTTAAGTATGAGTAGAGGAAAAGTCTGCTAGCCGCTATGCTAATTTATGCAATGTAAAAGTGCTCAAGCTAATAATGGGAGGCTAGCCAAAAACAATTAACTTGTCGATGAGTTTTGTTAAATGATCTTGTTAATTCATGTTTCATGGCTGTTGGGAGAAGTGTGCCTTTAGGGTTTTAGCAAAATTGGCCTAAAGTTTTACTAAAAGGTCATGGTTTGGGTTCAGATGAAAAGATTTCTTCTGAAGGCTAACTTATCTTGTGCTGTTTTAGGTGTGTTACACCCCTTTTCCACCAAAATTAGCGCATGTACGCAGGTTTTTTTAAACATGGGAAAACCCATCAAAAATAGGCTATAGGATCTTTTTCCAATTGCCAGTAGACCAGAGCCATGTACACAGCTCTGCAGCAGACAAGCATGCCTTCTGTTTTTCTTTTTACAGGTGCGTCACGCTCAACATCGCAGACAGGCCGGATAACACATTTGTAAACAGCAGAAAGCAGCATGGAGGCCAGTGAAAATGTTATGGCGGTCACCTCCTTTTAAATATCTCTTACTTATTCTGTCTTTCAAACGCAGTGCAGACAAATTTGGAACAATGTTCGAGCACAGTATTTTGCTTTTTCTTCTGTAACCTGTGTTAAACGGGCACATGGTATTGTTTCCTATCAATTGCAGGCCCCTGATTTGAATCAAACTGAAATCGTATTGTGGCAGACTTTGTGATATCATGGCATTGTTGTATAAAGAATCAATATAATATCGTACTGTCATAAATGTAGTGATGTACACCCCAAGTCACGATGAGAGGTTACCATGTTCTCAAAACACTCTTTATGTTTACTGTTTAGATTCATATTCAAATTATAATGCCATGTAGAATATGGTTGAATGATAGTAAGTAGCAATAAAATGGATGTTTTCCAGTGCAATATCTATCAAGGACGTTTATCAGCATCTTCACCAACAGATATATGGAAAGCTAAATTCTACATAAGCAAAAAAAAAAAAGAAAAAGAAAAAGAAGTAAGAAATAAAGAAAAAAAGATGGAAAAAATGTGAAGAATGGCGAGCTGTGACAATTCAGAAGTAGAGGCACACATCAAAAAACGCACAATTGATTCGACACAAGCCACAATTTGAAAAAATCTAATTACTAGTTAGCGGCTATAGTTGCTATTGTATCTATTTACCTATCAAAAGAAGCAGCATATTTAATGTCACCTAACTGAAAGGTTGAGCTGAGTTTCACCTTGCATTTGGTATCTAAATGGGAAAAAAGGGGTTATCCTTTTTGAGTTCAGCTGAATAGAACAGATCCCAGAATTAATTTAGCCACGTCTATTCCTCTTTCACGGCCCTGTGCTGAGTCCCTCTATACAAGGATGAGTGAGTTGTGGCCTTGTGCTAGCCTCCATCTCCCTGAAAGAGGAAAGGGAGAAAAGGCAGCAAATAAACAAAAACGCGTCTTGGAGTTGCTTTTCCGTGCCTCTCCATCCTACTCGTTTTGAAGCAGCTGTGCGAAAAAAAATGTCAAAAATTCAGAGTGTCTTCTTTTTATATACCTTTCTGTCAAGTATTTCTTTTTTCCCTCAGGTTCAGATGGAAACCAATGTCTGATGACACATCTGAGGTACTCTAAAACGACCCGGAGAGAAAGGGAGAGCAAGTGAAGTAAAAAAAAAAAAAAAAAAAAAAAAAAAAAAAGAGGAAAAAGATGGGTGTGTATGTGAGTGTGTTTCCCTCTGTGCATGTGCGTTACTGTGCATCTCTGCGTGCGTGACTGTTTTTTTTTGTTGTTGTTGTTGTGTGTGTTTGCTAACCAGACCATCTGAGGATGGTGCAGATGTCCATGCTGTGGCTGGTCTTGCACACTGTTCAACATGCCTCAAAAAGAAGGGATTTTCCCTCTTTGTTTCAAATTTCACAGGCTGTCCAAATGGGCACAGACATGCTTCCAAAATAAATAAATAAACGGATGTATCAGTGGCCAACATCTGCAGATTATGATTAGCATTTGGAAATTGCGTCCTTGAATGAGATTTGGATGTCAGTCTTCTTTTATGCGGGCGACTCCTATTCTGGGGAACTAGAGGGTACCGCTTTGTCCTTAAATTGGCTACAATTTGGAGGGAGAAAGAAATCCTCTTCTCTCTCTTCCCCTCTGCCCGTTATGATGTGCCGTCTGAACAAGAAAGAGACACTATTAATTGTGTTGAATATGAATAGCTGTATTTGGTTAACCAGTTTCAAAGGAAATTGGCCCAAAGGAACTTCTTTTCCTCTTCTTCCCCCTACTGTCTGTCCCTGCTTTTTCTTCTCTCTTTATCAAGATTTTTTTCTTCCCTCTCTAATTTTACACTGAGCGAGCTGGCTGCTTTAGTGCGGCTGCATTATCTTATGTATTCAGCTTTCAGCTCCTCTCCCTCTCCCGATGAGGCGAGGCTTAATTGGGCTCCGGCTTTAAAGTCTGTAGAGCTCTCCACTTGCTCATAGAAACACATTCAGGGGCTGCTCATTCACTTCGAGTATGTGTTAGATGTACAAATATTATTTACTTTTATACTCCAAATCAAAAGGCACACACTTCCTGCCTCTCTACACACAGTCCGTGCAGGAGAATTCACAGTTCAATTCACTTCAGGCTATTTTTTTCCTTCCCTCCCTCCTTCGTCAACCGCATTACAAGAATGTGCTGCTGCTTCACAACAAAAGTATTATTTAAAAGGACTGTTTCATTACAATGTAGTGGTACTGTTGATAAGAAAATATTAACAACCCTTTTAAAGGACAGTAATTATTACACTGCCTTGCGGTGGCACAGAAACTAGAGAAGCTACCACATTTTAATTCTAATGAGAAAAAGAAACTATTTTTACCTCCAGTGCAATTGAAACGATGGGAGCATTTCTATTGTAATTCCATTTTTGCGAGCCACAATTCAATGTGTGTCTCATTTTTTACTTCAAATTTCAAAACATGCTATTTTAACAGAATGTGCATCATGTATGTATCTTTAAAACAACTGAAATATATTGTAAAGAAATCCAATCAACCGCAATAAGGAATAAAATAAAAATAGACACAGATGGCAAGAGTGGAAAATGAAGGTTTCACCTCTTGGAGATCAGGCAAAGGGAACAGCTTTGTGCACACACACTCCTCCATCCCTCACAGCTAAACAACCTGAGCAATTAGCTGCACCATTAGAGCCTGGAGAAGGGGGAAAGGAGCTGATAAGAGAAGGATGCTGGAGAGAGGAGGAGGAGGAGAGAGAGAGAGAAAGTCAGACACAGAGGGAACTTGGTGGCTCTTGTTCCACGGGCGAGCCACTGTGCTGTTATGTGTTATGAGTGTCCTCGGCCCTGTCGATGCCGAGGCCATTTCAGGCGGGAGCTGATGAACTGCGGATGAACAATTTTGCACTTCCCTCAGACCTGAGCTTACATACAAACTCCTCCTCATTAGTTTTTGTCACTCGTGCCAGGCACAGGAATAAATGAGACCACTATCAGCTGCTGCCTTGATAAGCTGCCTTATCTCATTAGGTTCCACATCAAAGTTAATCAGAGATGGGAATAGTAATTGGCCGACTAGACAATGCCACAGATCATGGGGCTTTTGTAGTGTATGTCATCTCCAAAACATCAGCAGGCTGGGGCTGGAAGATAGGGTGCATCTGTTGGAGAGAGAAGGAGAGAGGAGTGTGTGTAAGGGGGGAGGGGGGGGGGGGGGGGGGTGAGAGTGAGTGTGCATGATGAAGAGCAGGGGGTGAGAGAGACTGAGAGAGAGAGAGAGAGAGAGAGAGGGAGAGGGGATGAGAGGGGAAAGGAGTAATGGCAGAGGCATAACAAGCAAGCTGCTCAGAATTAATGAGCTTACTCAATAAGAAAAGAATAACCAATCAGTGTGTGTTGGGCAAATATAATTTGGGAATAATTGCTTGATTGCTTTTCTATAGTAGGCTGATTTGACCACACACAAGAACTGAGAATTAAGATGTCAAGACAAGAATTAATTTGGCAAGCGAGGGCACACAAATGTTCCTCTCGCTCCCCACTCAGGCGGCTTGGGAGGCAGCAGAGCCGTGAGTTGGAGCGCACTAATGATGAAAACACAGTGGTAGATTGCGTATTCATTTCCCTGTCTCTATTTTACATAAAGAGAGCCATGGCTAATGCCACAGATGTTGGGATATCATACAAAAAAAACCTGTGCGTATGCTAACACATTTAATTGGCATTTTTGCATATTCCACTCCATTGTTGATAGCTAGTTGCAGCTGATTGTTCAGTTTGTGTCCTCATTGATTTCAGTGTGCGGGTTCTTTTTTTTTTTTTTTTTTTGGAGGGGTAACTGTCTGGGGATAGTAATTGGTGCGTTTTGACGCTTCCCACCCCCAAACAGTGCTTATTTCTGAAGTCTTCTCTCCTCTCTCGGTTGCCAATTCGCGAAGGCTTAGAGTGTGTCTTTCATTACTCGCTACCTGCTTTGAGAAATCAATCTCGACCTCACTCACACACACTTGTGTGAGAGGCAATGAGGAAATGTTTTTGTCCTCTAACAAAGTGCCGGTGGTCAGAGTAACACATTAGAGAATAACCGACAGGAATACAGTGAGGAGAAGAGCAAAACAACACCCACCCTAGGACCCTAATGGCCAGCTGCACCCTGCTAATGATACACACACATACACGCACACGCATGTGCACACACACGTACACACACACACACACACACAACCCCTGATGCTCCATTTCCATTACAGGGCACTGTATAGGGTCTCCCGATGTACACATGGCAGGAGCTTATTAATAGTAATCATGGGGCATGATGCAGGATAGAATCCAACATTAGTGCTACATTTGGAATGGATTCAGCCAACCCCCCATTCAATTTAGATTTGAATAAGAAATATATCCCAACCTGACCACATGCATATGAATCGCCACATATATTTGCTCCCACATGTGTCTGGTACTTAGTTCCAATTAGGCTGAAAACACTGCTGCTGTGACGGAGGCTGCTCACACCGTCTCAGTTATCACTTCTCTGCAGGTTCCACGGCTAAGGCTATTCATTTTCAAATGTGTGTGTGTGTGTGTGTGTGTGTGTGTGTGTGTGTGTCAGGGTGTGTACGTCCGTGTGCATGTGTGCATTGACATTATTTGAGCGGTGAGGTAAGTAAAGGGAATAAATAAGCAGGCAGAGGTCCTGTCATGATGATGTTATTGCCGCCCTGGGTTTGCCTGCGGCATTATGAGGACAGGCACACTGCCATATCCCTCACTGTCATATGCACACACACACACACACCCACACCCACACCCACACCCACACACACACAAAAACACTTGCACACATACACATGCCTGCGTGCTGGGGATCTAGGGCACATGCTCTAGGTAAATTTGCTTTGATCCGCATTGCACCTAATTGAGTCACAGGCAATGTCTCTATTCCCACATCAAGGAATTTGAAAATGTTAGATTATTTCGCTTGGGGATTAAACCTAATTTTCATGTGTTACGCATTAACCTATTAGGCTGGTTCATCTGCATTGCTAATGCCCACGGTGCAGACAGCTGTCACTGCCCTGGAAAAAAAAAAACATGATCATGCAATCCTTGAATGAGTGATCCCTGCACCGATTAGTGGCAGTGAACTTCGCTGAGCCCAAGTGATAAGGCTGCAAAATTCCCAAGTTGCCAATAGCTCCGAAAATTATCAGACTGTAGGCAAAGGAGAAATTGTGCCTTCCGGCTCAGGGGCTTCAATCCAGGGTTTGCCCAGATTGACATTATTTAAAGCTATGGAAATGGGCTCTGGCTATCTGGAGGATTGCTAGAATAAGAAATTTTCCAGCAACATTTATGAATACGCTGACAGGAGGGGATAGGGGCAAAATATATATATATAAATCTACAGTATATACTGTGTGCATTCTCGAAAAAGCAATTTTAGGGTAATTTCATGATTTTATGATCTAATCTAGGTAAATAAATAAACAGATATGTGTGGAGGGAAAACCCATATGGCTGTAATATTCTTAAAGGACCTCAGCAATCTTTACTGAGAAGCTACTTTAACAGGAATCACTGTGTACTCTGTGTGTGGACCAAGTGCATTGTTTTCTAACCTGATGCAGCAGAAATGGAAACAAAATCCCTTCAATGGCTTCCTGTTGTCTAGCCAGGACATATTGGCAAATGCAACATCTGTGCAATGGCCTGGGTGTGGGGGGTACATTGAGACTGTGTTATAGCTATTGGTCAGTAAAATGAATCCATGTTCTTAGCAGATTCAGCTTCGGTGCATATTTTGCAACATCGCTGCAGTGATGTGGACAAACACACACACACTGCTGGCACATCAGCCCTTTTTAGCATGCACAAGCACTAGTGAAGTGTGAATGTGGCCATTTTGGAAAGCTTAACACAAGTGTGCACGCTGTTCGACAAAAGCATTTGTGTGTGGTAGAAGATGTGTGCACGAACACAAAAACATGTATTTTCCATCTTCAAGTGAGTGTACATGTGTGAATGGATGAGTGCGTTATCGTCACCTATGGAAATGCTGAACACAGGGTGGAACATTGCCCCCGAGTACCTATTCAAATGAACACAAACATCAATCGCTGGCCGGCCCCCTTCGTGTTTCCAGCCTTGGAAGGCGACACTGTAATAGTCACGCACACGCTCCACCCAGGATGCTTCTGTGGTGTTTTTAATGAGAAGCAGAATATTAATCCCGTCCCACTGTTTATTGTGTTTTATTTTTTTAATTATGTTTTTTTTTTCACTTTTGTTTAAGCACTATGCAAATGAGGTATATGCACGTGTGTGTATGTGTGAGTCTCAGGGCTGTGTGAATGCAGCACTGGACACTTCAGCGTGCCTAATGGATGCAACTTCATTGGATATGGTCATTATCATGGATGTTCAAGAGCGATGTGACCTCACATTATCACAATAGATCCCCCACTATTCTCATCCACTGTCTAATTATGTATGTGTGCTGGGCACAGTGCACTATACCCACAATATCCACCTCACCAAGGTTTGATTTTTTATCATTGCTGGCCGACTGTTTTTGTCTGTTCTGGAAAAATCTGCAATTGAAACAACAGACTACATACTGTAGTTCATGGTAACAGGTCAGCTTTATTTACATATTTCAAATGGAAAAGTGTAAGCGTCAAACCTGAGATTCTAGCTGGTATAAAAGGCAGTGTAGCACCAACTTTAGACATTGCCATCAGTAACCCAGCGGCTGTAGCCTGAATGTGGGGAGTCCCAGAGCACAAAGGCTAATCAATGTCAGGGTGGAAGCGGAGAATCCCCTGGCCCACCCTATTTGACTTAACTGCTCCGTTTGTGCTCCTACTGATCCTGTGGTCTTTGTGTACATTGTAATGAGTGCTGACATAATCCTGCGGATTTTCCTGGAGGCCAAACCTTTGCCACCCCCATCAGGCCTGGGGTCTCTCCTCCGATCAGGAGGGCTGCCAGAGGGGGGAAAGACAGAACCACAATGCCCCCCGACCCCCATGAGACACTTACATTTAGGGATGGTTTGAAGCTCTCTGTGATTGAGCTAGTAACCCATTTTAATCCTATTAACACTAGCCAACAAAAGCTAAATCTGCTGCAGGACAGGCAGGGCTGGGGCATGGAGGCTGGGCTCAGGATAGAGAACTGGGGGGCTGGGACTAGTTGGAGATATTGTGGAAATATAAAAATTGTGCAGCAAAGGGAATAAAAAGATGCTAAATTGAAAAGCCTGCCCTTAAGGGTACTTCTTTTATTTTTTTAGGAAAAGAGATGGGGAAGCAGGAAACAAAGGACAACAAGAAGAACACAAGGAAGAGACACAGAAAAAAAAATCAGGAACAAAAAGCCCCTTTGTGCCAAGACAGCCTCAAAGAGGTGGACCACCAATAGCCACTGTCAAATATACACAAGGTTAACTCATTCAGCAAACATCCATCTTGGAGCTTGAAGGGCATGTTATTGGCAGAACAGGGTAATAAATGTACTGCAAAGTGTAGCACAGGAAGTGAGTCCAGTGCCTTGTGGGTGTTGGTACCTCGAGGTCGAGGAACAAAAAACGGGGAGACTCTCAATGCACTTTTGTTTTGGGCGCATCACGGGGCAGAGGGGCCAAGTATGCTGGTGGTCCTTGCCCTAGCTCCATCAGAAAGGAAAGGGTTTTACACATCTAGTGTGGCAGCTTAAAACCCCCCATTGTAAGAAACAAGAGGGGAGTGACAGGGCCCATACAGACAGAAAGTGTTCTTTAGCCAAACAGGGCAGGATATGACTCTTTAAGGGGCAAGGGGGTGAATGAACAATAACTTGTGTGAAGAATGAAACCCTGTGTAGGGAACACTGATACTGCAATTCCTCACTAGGTGTCTTCAGTCATCCCTCATCGCTGCGCTCTGTGCTTGGACATATTCCCCTGCTCTTGCCCTGCTCCTCTGCTCCTTCTCCTACCGCAGCATCTCTCATCACCATATCAATTTGTCATACTAGTGGCCTGATCTGGCAGCGAAAGCTATATATATGATTATAATTGTCAGTGTGGGGTGTAAGTGATAAGGTATGATATATCATTACAGCAGTGCAGGGTAGTCTTTGACATGGGTCATTAGAGACAGGAGCCTTCAACCAGAGAGGCGGCAGGCCGTGAACCAAAACTCTACAGGGAATAGCGGGCACCCCTGTTCATGGCTCCAACATCATTATTTAGACACAACAACGTATAAAACCCTGCTTCTTTCGCTCCTTTCCCTGTGGAGTATCTCCACTACGGCCTGGGGAAGTGTGCATAATCAGCGAAGCGCGACACGGGATTGGCTGACTGGTTGAGACAGACAGTCAGCTCCTGTGAACCTCCTGTGCGGTCTGCCCTTCTCTCTTCCCAGGGCGAGGTCCTCTAAGTATCCTGAGATCCTCCTCGGAGACGGGCCACGCTTGCCGTAGCCTAGTATACATTTATGTATGGGTCTGACCTTTCCTATAATGAGTTCACATCATAACCATTGACCTAAAACAAATTCACAAATGTTCTCCAGCGTTGCGGTGCAGTTGGAAATAAAAAAAGAAAGTGTGAGAAAGAGAGCAGGAGGGAAACAGTGTGACTAACAGTGGTCTTGTGTAAAGTCCCGTTTTACAAGTGTGTTAGCTGGGGGCTAATTAGATAACAGCTCGTCTTTGCTCTGTGATGATGAAATTGTTGCGTGATAAAGATGCTGCCACTTACTTTGGGATGTTTACCGTGCTTGTTACATGTAACTGTTATGTGATATTTTTACTAAATCTGTTACAGTTACTGAACTGAGAAAAAAATATGCAGTCAATGCTGGTGATTACAGAGAGGTTACATCTGATTATTTTCATTTTGGGAAAAAGGCTTATCTATAGAATATAACATGTTTGGATCTTCTAAGACACTGTCTTCATGTCCAGCAAGGCTCCAGTCATTTTGCAGTGTGTGCTCAAATGTTTAACGCTGGTTTTGATCACTTCTCTTGCCCAGTTTAAAACATTTGTCAAAAAAGCAATCAAAAAGTAATTAAACGTAATAATTACATTGCTTTGATGTACGTAATCAAAACAGTACTTACTTACTATGTTACTCATTACATTTTTAACAGGGTAACAAGTAATCTGTAGCCTATTACACTTTAAAAAGTAAAATTCCCAACACTGCTGATGTGACATCAACTAAAAAGCTAAGAAAATGTGAATTTAAAAAAAGCTGAGAACAATTAAAGTGGAATAAATATTATAGGTTTTGGACTGATTGAATTTGTCACCAATTATAGAGCTATAATACTTGTTAAATATTAAAACGACTAAAACTAATAATTTAGAGAAATAAAACAGATTGCAAAATGAATGACTTTAGTAGGAGGGGTCCTAGTTTCAAAATTTCACTTATATAATTGTAATTTTAGTCATATTGGTGACACATTTTATCCCCATCGAGAAACTCTGCAGACTTATAATTCCACATGTGCATTCAGAAATTGTGTGTCGTTTCTCCAAGTTGTCCCACATACTTTAGATTATCGCTACAAGCTTGAGCTTTTTAATACACATGCCACGCGGTCCACTACGGAAAAATAATATTATTACATCTTGGGGCGACACACAGGCTGTATGATATCAAACTGTAATATCTGAAAATGATTCCTGTAAATCAAAACTTGTGTCTGACATAATGTGTGTGTGTGAGTGTGTGCCTGTTTGTGAGTGAGTCAGAGAGAGAGAGAATAAATAGCTTCTATGGGACAGAGTGAATGTGGGCCTCTGAGAGAATACCTTGACAACCCAGTGTGTGCCCTGTTCACAATAGAAGGGGCCACCCGACCAGTTAAGATTGCAAATTCAACCAGGGGAAGTGAGCTTGGAGGAATTGCTTGGCTATATTGGATATGACCTCCTGGCTACAGGTATATGATAAGCACTTATCTGTTTGCACTAACGGAGCACATGCATTCAGACGCTCCCTTCCTTCCTGCTGGAGTATTTCTTCCATGTACTATGCACCCTCCAATGGTGCATATGCGTGCACACACGTGCGGGCGAACACACACGAATGCCGCACGAATGTTTACGTCCCAGAAATAA
This sequence comes from Epinephelus fuscoguttatus, assembly GCF_011397635.1. Taxonomy (NCBI): domain Eukaryota; kingdom Metazoa; phylum Chordata; class Actinopteri; order Perciformes; family Serranidae; genus Epinephelus; species Epinephelus fuscoguttatus. Next base: position 27,058,107 of record NC_064765.1, on the reverse strand, counting down.
TATCTCCATACAATGGAAAGAAAGGCAGCAAAATAAGTAGCTGCCCACCCTGCTCCTCACCCTGGCTCATCCTTCTCATAATTAGCTCTCTTGTGCCGTTGTGCGCCGCACAGAGCCACCACAAAACAAGTGCTTCATGGGAGGAGGTATTTATCAACATTTCCATTTACTGTGTACAAAAAGGACATAAGCAGCACATTCTCCTCAGTTCATGGACAAACTCTTTTAATTCAGCGAGGAAGCGAGCAGGTTTTCAGCACACGCGGCTAGACAAGCGTATCACAAATAGTGCCAGGCAGGCAGATAGGGGCTCATAACAAGAGATCATCAGTAATTTTCAAAAGTACTGAGTTCCGCCGCGAACGGCGTTCAGCGGGTCAGAAAGTGTACTTGACAGGAAATATGCATACTGAGTGGATCCTACTCCCCTGCTTTTCATTTGCATTGTGTATTGATTTTTTTGGTCCCATTTAATACAATATTATGTGTGGGTCTACGGCGGCTTTTAGGTGTCTCTGGAGTGGACCAGTTCCATTGGAGGCTTAATGATAATTGCAGCTGGTAGAGGCAAGCTCAGGCAGATTTCATTGCAGGGCCATCAGGGCCCTCTCGCCCACCTCTACTTCCATTCCCATACCCCCTCCTTATGTTACACACACACACGCACATATATACACACACACACAATCACACAAGAAATGGGGGAGAGAGAAGGAATGTATCAAGAGAGGAGAGAAAAAAACCCAACTTGATGATTTTTAAAGCAATCACCAGCCCCCTACCACTATTTGTCATCATGTGCGACTACAATGACATTTTATAGTCTGAGGAAGGTGCTCAAAACCCTTTACGCTGCCTCTATTCTTCTCCCTATAACCTTTTCTAGAGCGTACACTGGGAGTCTACGATGCATACAAAGATATTAACAGAGAGCTGTCAGCTGCCGCAATGCAAATCACCTTTCTCCTCCTTCCCCGGAGACCCTGATTAATGCCATTATTGTAATACAATTGGTCACAATGTGGCTTCCTTTGAGAAAAATAAAGTCAAATATGTAACTCCCTAATAACATGATACTTATCACCGGGGCTGGCTTATAAAACTGTTAAACCATGACACCAAAACACACAAATCATATTAAGGTCCCGGTCACGCTCCCCTGGCTCTCTCTCACACACACCCACACTGAGGTTAGAGATTATTAAGCTGTCACAGACAGTGGGAGTGATAAGCGGCTATTTGGTCTACAAATTAAGCATAATTAAGGAGACATGTTGCCAAACAGAGGCGCAGATATCTTCATCTGGCCCAAATGTGACAGCATTCCCAATCCCATGCCGGGATTTACAGAGACAAATCAAACTGGGGATGAACTCAGGTGTTGGGGAGCAGATAGTAATGCCTGTATGCTTTAAGTCTTTCAGTCGCTCTGTGTCTCACTGGCTTAAAGGAAGCCGACCAGAGTTGTATATCTAGGGAGGAGGCCGGTAGCGTCGATGACAGCCTACTCTTTTTTTTTTAAGGGCTTAATGCTCATCCCTTGTTTATATCTACAGCCACCAACAGACATGCACAAACATTAATGAGATTAAGAGGAAGCGCTGTGCAATATTTATTAGGCTAGACAAACACTTCTGGGCTTTAGTGTGCTGGAAACAGGGCTCTCTCCAGGGGCCCAGCGTTGGCACAGGCTGCCCAGGCAGGAGAGGCAGATGTCTCGAATTGCCAAGAGGATCTGCCTGCCTGCCACCCTCAAGATTGCTGCTCCACTTCTCCACACAACTTTAAAACACACTTGATGTGTATGGGTGCATGTGTGCGCTCGCATCTCCGCGCAATAAATTCCCTCCCTCCCTCCTCTCTCTCAGCTCCTCTTCATTTCCACAAGTTACCGCCTCCCTAATTTTTTATTTTCTCTGTGACCGCTCTTATAACTTAAAAATGCAAATGTGTGGATTGTTGTGATCATTGATGAGGACCTCTTTGTATTGTGTGTTAACCTCTATTAGGCAGGATTACAGGGACAGAGGCACACTGGCATTTGGTCAGTGTCACAGTGACAGCACTTGCTGCTGGAATGCCCGGCTGTCACAGTCGGCTCTATCACTGGGCTTTTTCTCCTCCGAGTGTGAACTAATAAGCCTAGAAATTACAATTGCCTCCCTGCTAAATCCCTGATAGGCGGAAATAATGATATCAGTGCCCTGCTAATCTTCTTGGCTTGCCGCTTGGCATCAGCCTATTGAGGCACCAGTCATACTTACGTCTGATGAGATGAATTTAATCTCTCTGTCCGTAATGACAATAGGGGCCATTTTAATGTTATGGATGATATTTGTCAAGGTTCTGTCTTAGTCTCTTCTTTTTTTCCCTCAACTCTTCTCCTTCTCTAGCACATACCCAATTTGACACATTCTGTCAAGGTATCAGGACACTTGGACATTAGCTAAAGCAGACACAGATAGGGAGTCTTCCTTAATTTCCTCATTTCATAGAGAAACGAAACAACAGCGGTGCAGTTTTTGAATTTAAATGGATACTCCGCTGAATGTTCCTCAGAGTAATAGGACGTTAAAAGTACTGACAGAGCTAAGCAGATGCAACCAGACTTCTGCCAAGAAAATATTTTAATTTCTCGGCTGCTAGCTATTACCCAGTGCTACTGGGTCATTCAGTGCTCCACAACGTCCTTCAACTCATTATAATCCAAAAATACATTTGACGACGTCCAGCATTCTCACGACATTAATGCATTTCATTATGAGGGATGTATATCATCATAAAGGCATGTGTGCTGCTTCTAGCTGTGGTTAATTTAGTCTGGGGACGAGCAATAAGACTCTAAGTAAAAGATGAATTTATATCAAATGCAATTCTTTGACAACTGAGGCATCCAAGGACATTACCTTACTAAGAATACTCCAATCTATTCTCAGCGACTACCTAAAACCATGTAGCCATTGTTAGGATGCACCAAGGTCACACGGAGAGCCAGAGCAGTGACCTGTGCGGTGCAACGAGAATGTAACAGCGAGAATTTAGCTAAGTGTTTTGGAGAGTCCGAGAGTGGAGATATTTCTGACTCCATTTACAGATGAGTACTAAATTATAATATGAGCTGCTTAAATATTCCCCCATATTCTCTCTCCGGCAGCACACAACACCCAGCCTCCCTAAACCGCTAAAATGTCACCATTAAATTGCTTTCTTTTGTGTCGTTTATTCACAGGAGTGATTTGTTTTACAGTGACCTCAGTCATGACTGAGTAAGTACAAAGAGGAGGACTCATAAAAGGAACGGACCTCACACAGTTTTATAAAGGTGAAATTATTTCACACTGGTGGTTTAATAAAAACAAGTCTTAGACTTTGCAAGGGTGCACAACACACTATCATGGAATTAAGCAATAATTCTTTTGAATGTGATACGATACGATATTATCACGATACTTAAGTCATGATACATGATATATATTATTGTGATTTTAAACTTTTTGCGATATGCTGAGTATTGCGATAACAGAGTGCGATATATTTGGGCAGGGCAATATATTGACATTATATCAAGATAGTGAAATGAGACTGAATATCATCTTAGGTTTTGGATATTGTAATATCCTAAATATTGTTTTTCCTGGTTGGTTATAAAGGCTACATTACAGTGCAGTGATGTACTTTTTTAATCTTACGAGACTGTTCTAGCTGTTCTATTATTTGCCTTTACCCGCTTAGTCATTATATCCACATTACTGATGATTATTTATCAAATCTCATTGTGTAAATATTTTGCAAAAGTATATTAAGATTGATATCAACATCTTTAGTCAAAAATATTGTGATACTGTCCTCCATATTACCCAGCCCTAGAATATATTACCTTTTTTCAACTGTAAATTATGTCCCCAAGGGAAAACTTGTCAACATCTGTTTTATCTAATAAGATGAAGTTTTCAGTCTGTTCGTTTCACTTCAATCATTTTCATTGCAGCAAAATGTTTCTGGAGGACTGAAAAAGCAATTGATTTTATTATTCTACCAGGCAACCAAAAGTTTATTTACATATATATATAAAGTTTCTATGTATCACTGCAAACTTAATGTAAGTGACTGGTGTAGATTTCCCCCTATGATATTAGAAAAATATATATATACATTTTTATGATCTGGATGCCTCTTACAACACAGCTTAAAAAAGATGGAAGAACATAGATGTTTGACAACAATATGCCAAAAATAAATGTTACATTTTTACACTTGAATTAAAGTAATTAGTGCTCATTTTCCTCAGTGAGTGCAGACAAATAGAAAAAGCACTGGACAATAAATTATAACATATCAGGAATATCAGGTAAAATTCACTGGTGGACACTGGACACACTGTGGTGTGACAGAATACAAAAAGAAACAGTGGTATTGCTATTGTGACAAAGTTACTAGTGTGGACACTCAAATGCTGTGCATCCTGTAAGTATAAGAATGCACACTGAAACTTTTATGTAGCTGAAGAATGTCTCAAAGTGATACCTTTATGGACAATCACAACAAAGCATCTCTATCCCACTCCTGAATGTGTTTTACTGTGTTCAAGTAACACACCCACCAAGCAAGTGTTTTACACCACACACACACTCACATGCACACACGCGCGCGGGCACGCACACACACACACACACACACACACTCCCCAGGCTGCAGGAGGATCGATTGTCGTCATAGAAACTCTGTCATTAGATAAATGACTGCTTCCCCGAGCTGTCAGATTAACTTTGACAGAACAATCAACACTATGTTATTTATGCCTGGCTGACAAAGAATCGTTTTGGCTTGGCGAGAACTGAACAATCCCACTGTGTCCCTAGTTGTCCTATTCAGGAAAGTGCGCCATTACAAGGGTTGAGTTATGGAACATTGGACTTCCTTTACTGTCTGTTTATAGGCCAACATTTGAATCGTTCTCCTATGTAATGGAAATTAGGCTTTAGTTACTCATTGGCAACTTGTTGCAATGAACTTCCTGTCAAGCTGTGAGCCCTAAACTTAGTTTTAAATTAGACAAATAAAAAAAAAATTCTCTTACATGCCACGCTTGGTACACTTTTCAGTTCTTACCGTATGGTGCCAATTATTTCAGCAGGGAAACTTAACAGATGCTTATTAATATACAGTACATATACAGACTATGTCTGAAGTGAAGAACAGTGGGGGGACAATAATTATTACTATGATTTGATGTGGCATTAACTATATGCACGTCAAGCAGATAGTAGGTAGTCGACATTTGTTGCAGCAAGTTACTATACAGGATTATATTTTCAATAGACGCCTTTCATGTGTTCGAACACAAAAGATGTAGAGTTTACACCAATAACCACGGCCAAATGTTCAGTCACTTTAAACCACTGCGAGCGAACACAAATCCCCGCGCGTGGGAACAGAATATCACTGCACCGTCTGCTTTGTTTCCATCCTCAGTGTTTTTTTCCAAACTGATTGCCTCTCTGCTTTATGCTCTAATTTGAAATCTGTTTGGCTTTCCTGGAGGAGAGTATTGTTCTTTCACTGCACTGTGCTGTTAATGAGTATGGTTAAGAACATCATTATTTTTTAAGTATCATTTGGGTGTTCACAGTGGGTGATCTCGACAATAATCTGTTTTCTTGTTTCATATCCAGAGTGACAGCAGTGGGTGCCTCTTTAATACCCAGAAAATCATTAGCGCTGAGAATCTTTGGTATGCTGGGGAGGGAGAGAGAGAGAGAGAGAGAGAGAGAGAGAGAGCGAGGGAGAGAGAGAGGGAGAAATTGTAATGAAGACGTATTAACTACGGGTAATTTGGTTGTTCTTCAGCTTGAGTTTCCCTTCGCTCTGCTAGTTGGTTTTATTTGCATTGATGTCTCCTCAGAAGTAGTTTGCTTCTTGAACAAAGGGGCTGGCGTATGTTAAGTGCTTTTGAAATCACAAGCATTCCAGCCACGAGGGCCGGGCCTGATGAAAGGGTGTGAAACACAATGTGGAAATCGATTTCACTATCTTCTCATTTGGCCTTGCCAAAGCACAGTCTTGTGTCAAAGCAGCAAACACAGGGCTGCTGTGTGCATGTGCGTACATTTAACACACTTGGGGCTAAGCACAGGCAGCCTGGCTTTAAGCCTGATAAATTCATGCAAATTCTAGCTATGCTATGGATGGAATACATTAAAGCTGTTTAGTCTCGATATGAAGGCTTAACAATTATGAAAAAATAAAGAGAGAGTGGTGGCATGAGAGGATGCTGCTGCAACATCAGTCTGAAGGCCACCGCTGGGCAACACTAAGCCACTTGTAAGATACAAAGGTCAAATACTTGATTTTCATTTCCTCAACAACACAGACAATCGTATTACAGTTAGACCGATGTGAATGCTGTCATTCAAAAAGAACGATGGGTGGAAAAAGGGGCAAGCCACAGGAAGTCAGGGGGTCCTTAGATAGTGTATGCGCATCATTATACTCATCGCAATCTGTCAGCGCTGCACCGAACCTAGCATCATCAATTTCTTTCCATTTCCGGGGGAAAAAAAAAATGCTTTCTGTTTTTCCAAATAGCTACGTTGTTGCCATGACTCGGGTCATCCATCCATTCGACCATCCATCCATCCCCAGTGTATGTGTCTATTGAACGTAAATGACAGCTCTGTGTCTATACTGTCACAAAAGGGCCACAGAAAAGCAGGGCGCGATGGAACAACAGTGTGAGAGCTCCACTGTGGAGCGCTGGCAGTACCATCTGTGAGGATGGGTAAACAGGAAACGTACACAATGAAATTATAAAGCTTTCTCTTTCACTCTCCTCGCTTTTGTGATTAATGACAGTGATATCCGTCAAGCCGTTTCACCATATTTAACACCGCTACAGCAGTCTGCAGCTGTTGTATTTTTTCCAGTACGGAGAGAGAGAGAGTACAAGACAGAAGCAGCTCAAACAAAATAGCTCCTGACTATTCTTTCAGCACCTTAACTCAGAGCGCTGTGCATAAACACAAACAAGCGCACCCTATAACAAGGCCATTTGACACAACACCAGCCAAAACACCACGTCGCTCTAAGCTTTGCCCTGTGAGACGAGGCCTCTTATTGGTTGGGTGGGATCAGTGAAAGTCCAGGTCAGGCAATGAGCTAGGGGAGTCAATTAAAGGAGCTCCATCTTAATAGGGCTGTGATGTGGAGCCATAACGCCGTTATCTTGGCTCTCGCTCGAGGTGGCCAGATCTCTTTTGTGACACCAGCCAAGTAAATAAATAGCCAAATGAGGGCACACAAAAGCGTCGGCAATATCCCAGGGCACCTATTATGCAAGGGGCAGGGGAAAATTATGCCCTCAACAAATTGCTAATGATGAGCCAGTGATGTCTTGTTAAGCGACATTGTTTTCTCTCAGATCCCTTTGTGTCTGTGCTGTGTTCTCCATTTAACGAGACACACACAAAAAAAAGCAGCAGAGCGGCTCTGCGATATTTTCCCTTTCTTCTCCCTCCCTCTCCTCTTTTTCCTCCATTCCCTTCTCCTTCGTCCTCCTCCTCTTCGTCTCCCCTTTTGCAGTTAACTTGTGTATGTGCCTCTGTTTTTCCATCCCCTCACATCCGCTGCCACTCAGAGGGCCTGATTTGGCGCATGAGAACATGCTAGAGTGGGCCTGCTCAGCAGGGAAGGGCCTTTTGATGCAGACCCCCCTGGGATCCATCCACTGAACCAGCAGTACGTATCACAGATGTGACAGCTTTCATCTAACAGTTAACTTTTCCTAATTAAAGTCCCAAGTCTAATTACACACCAGCCTATCTGATATTTCTGAGATGGTCATAGCAGTTCTGGGGGCAGAGCCCATCAAAGATCCAAGCCTTGGTGATTGGGTGGGTGGGTGTTTTTTGGAAGGAAATGGAGCGTTGCTTGTGCCCTGTGTGGGCTGTGGGCTAACCTGGGTGTGGGGGGCCGTGAATGCCAAATGGCAAGGCCTCATCTCATTTGCAAAGACGCTGCCCCTGAATGTGGATGTGCAATTATGAATCAGGGAGGGGGAAAAAATGGTTAAAAGAAAAAAACATTCCATAATTAGCAAGGCAACTCCAAGCACAAGCAATGGAAATTAGTCCTGGTGTAATAAATTAGCCTGTGCATATATTACATGAGATGAACACCCTTGGGGCCTCGTATTAGCAGTTTTGGCTGTACACTCCTGTGTATTTCAGTCACTCCTTCGTTCTGGGCCCACTGACAGACATTTCTCTTCAAAACCTCAATTTTTTTTTTACAACTCATCCCCACGGTGTCAGCTGGGTGTGGTCTCTTTGTCTCCATAATACCACATGGGCTATTGCATCCTACAGTCTCAATTCTCTGCACAGTCTGCCAGCCTTCATGGATTCGTAATCATTGGATATTTTGTGTTCTATTTTACATTGATTAGAGTTACCCATTTCTCCCTAGCTATTTTCTCTAGCTCTGATAAACAAATGTGAAATTAGAACCAGTTGAGATGAGCTGGGAGAAAATTTGCATCAAAATAATACAGTGTGCAGCTAACAAACCAAAATCAGATAGCAGCAACAAAAGCTGGCAAATTGCAAATTAAAAGGCATGATGTAAATGGTATTTTGTCATTAAGCATCAGCAGCCATTTTTTTTGGGGGGGGGGGGGGGGGGGGGTGGCGGGGGTGGTGGCGGTGGCGGCAGCGGCGGCAGTGGGGCTCATGCCGCTGGTTGTGATGAGTCTTATCCAGAGCGATTATTCATACTTGTCCTTCTGCTTGAATTAAAGCAAGAGTGCTGGAGCCAGTTAAAGCCAAATACTTGAATGGCTAGTGAACTCTCACCTTCACGCGCATCCATTTAGCTCACAAATGAAAGCCAAGTACAGTCAGTGGAAAGCCATAATGGGTCTTTCTTCTTGCCGAGTGTGGCCATTACATACTAATTTCTTCTGGAGGCTCTTCAGGAATTTAAACACTTGGCTGGAGCCGCTGAGTCTTGTGCTGAGACGAGCGGACCCGACAATGCCAACACACAAGGTGTTTGTGCTGGTCACACTCATGTCGACTGACCACAATTGTGCTAAATTGGAGGGCTACTGCTTGTTGTTGTATTTGGATGAGGGTGCTCTATCTCTTGTGCAGTGGAATGTTTTTATAGGTGTCTTTTTTTTTGTAGTTTTGAATGTGAAAGTTGTTTTTAGTCTTTAGACTCTTAAACCTTTTGGAAAAACGTAGTGTCCATGTTTGAAATAACATTTTAGCCAAATTCAGACTGTCTCATTTAGAGATGTTGACAGGAGGCATACTATTTCCCTCAGGCTGTAGGTTGCTTTAAACATGGTGAATACATTATTTCAAGTACTGTCACTACACTAACAGTGTGACAATGAAAAATAAAAAACACTGAGAAAATGGTTAATATTTCATGGTCAAACATACTTGCGTAATTATTAAACACAAAATAAGGTATTCTTCTTTATTCACAGTGTTTTTGTTCATCAATCTGAATGGCTTCTTTAACATGAATAGTATCACAGATGCAGGACGGCATACTACTCTGACAATAAACAAAACCTCCTCCTCAACATTTACTATGACATCATATCCAGCTCCTATCACAATGGTGTAAAAACTGACCATAACCTTTTGTGTATTTACGAAGCAAGTTGTCCTTAGTGAGTTGCTGTGGTCCTAGCCATCCATTACCATTATCAACCAGCCCACATTGTTGATGAGTGGTATTTTTGCGCCAGATTACCCACTGCACATCAGTAGCACCCAGGAGGCAGTGATTTAATTATGCAATTAGTGTGGTGGATGATTAAATGGCTTAATTAATAGAGGAAGATTGTGAATTTGGCTGGAGTTGACAATATTCAGCTAGCTCGCTAGTTTGTGTGGATCTTTCAATAATTGGGCTTTAGCTCTTTTGTTCAGTGTAATGCATTGGTATGATGAGTGTGATGATGGCGAGACAGCAATTGAAAGACTTCAGTACCCAACAATAGTTGCATTCATTTGGCTATTAGGAATTTCAAGTGACGGTCTTTTAGCTTTCACACTGTAATGACTAATATTTCTGGTAGCGACTTGTTAACTAGCTAATGACTCAACTCAGTGAATCAATAAATATGATTATCTATCACTGCAAATGTTACTAGCTTCGTCTCACATGCAGGCTCAGCTGTTCCTTGGAAAGAGTAGGATTTCACACTTCATGCCTGCTTTGGAGTCATTAGATTTCTGTGTTCCCAGCTTTCCTCCTGTGGTTTGAGACTGGATCTTCACACAGGATTTTTCTCAGGTCGGGGCTTTTGTTGTATTTACTGGATTAGTTCAGCTTTGAGCTCTCTAACACAGCGTAGTGTACACTTGTCCGTTTGATTGACGGCCCACAGGGACAGAGTGAGCGAGTTATTTACTGCTCGTTTGTTTGCTCTCACGCTGAGATATCCAGAGATACCAGATTCTGAGGTAAAGTCAATGGTGAGTTACATGGGCTTTTGTCAATCACAAATAGTTGTGGCAAAGGCACAATCATCGGAGCATGTCGTCTCCGGAGTCGAGCAGTGCTTGCTGTGAGTGTATATTGTTTGCAGCACTTGACACCAGAACGTGAGGCTTCTCTCAGCCTCACGTTCTGGTGTCAAGTTCACTGGTCCTCAGAAGTGTGACGTTGTCTTGTGTGCAGAGAAAGACGACCCTGTCGACTAGGATGCTGCTCAACATAATTACCACCAGTGTATAGCAATTTCTGTCATTTCTTCTTTGACATTGCAGGAAGAGTTTTACTAAAGGTAGTGTTTCTTTTTTTTTTTGCTGCTGTCTGGAGTGGTGCTTTAATGCTTCGTATTCGCACAATCTGAAAAGAAACATTGTGGTAGAAGTCAATAGTTGTGTTTTTAATAGTTTAACCCCTGTTGCAGTGTAAAAGCTGTGTGCAGTTTGAACTTTCAGCTCCTCTGGGTAAATCCTTTTCATGGATCAATTTAGCAAATGGAACATTCTATTAATTTACCACAGTATATGCTATTGTGTCCAGTCAATCAAACTGTCACTACAGTTGTCCGATATTTCAATGTCTTGTTCAGAGCATGAATGCAATACAGTAGATATAATTACACTATTTTAATCACACATACTCAGCAGTCATAATCAAATGGACAAATTACTAAGTGTGCAATTTTCCATTTGTTCGCACAGAATTGCACTAATAGAGGCTTTAAAGCTGGATATAATTATTTGCTTTTCGTTTTGCATGGTTACATTATCCCTCTCTATTTTGAGCCTGGTCTCAGTTGAATTGTAGCCAGACATTGAGTTCCACCCATCCATACTCAATAAAACACAGCATCTCACTTAATAAATATCTGCTTCTTTACTGATGCTCAGGAGGGTCACGCTGTGGTCACTGCCGCAAATGTAAAAGTCACTGTCTGTTAATTGAAGCTGCTGTGTTTACTGTAGAAAGAATTTATTTGGGAGGCACATTCAAACAGAATCGCCCCATTCCTTTGAAGAAAAAGAAAAATCTGTATTCATTTGCTTCTTTCAAAGATGTATTATTCATATTTGAGTTTTTAATATTGCTTTCATTCAAATGTCTGTGGAAAATGCAGTTGACAGTGCACAATAACTGAAAGGTCTGCATTTAGGTGCAATCTTGTGAAGCCTGTATTTATGAGAATTAAGTGATGATTTCCCCTCCCACCCTTCTATAACAAATACACAGCAACCCAATGTATGCAAGACAATTACATAAATATTCGAAGTACAGCAATAATCCAAGTTATTCAACTCTGTAAAGTAAAAAATAAATGATATAAGTTGTGCAAAATGCTGCTTTGAATTATGTAAAGCTTTCCAAGCCAATGATGAACTCTGGGGAACAGAAGAGGAGGAGGATGGGCTCCGAAATAATGGCAATAAATTTAATAGCAGTATTGAAGATTTTTGGTTATCATTTAAAAACATGCTCACCGGCGAAAGTGAAACTTAAGATAACCCCAAATGCTGTGATCTGGCACCTGGACACAACCTTTTTATAAATCAGAAAATAAGAAGAAATCAAAAAATACAGGCAGAGGGCATCACACACTTCTAGTGGGTCATAACTGATGACTGAGAGGGACTACTTTTATCAGAGTGTATACTTCCTGGATAGAATATCTTTAACTCACTAGAGGGTAGAACTAATATAAAAGATGTTTAAGTATTTTTGGTGTCCAACTAAATAAATATGCATGATATCTAAAATGTGGCAGTTCCTTTTTTTCTTTTAATGAAGTTATAAAATCTTGAGCTCAAACTTGACCTTTGACCCTTCTTCGGAAGTTAAGGTACTCTGCCTTCGAATTGTCTGCAAAATTATAAAGGGTCATGCAGAGGCAAAAGGCATTAATTTCAATTTGATCTCTCACTTTGCTGTTGATTACATTTAGTAATATACTATATGATAATAATTATGACCTGATGATAAAATCTGGTGATACATTATGAAGCTATGCACGTAATATGAATAAGAATAGACTGATCAATCTTTAGGGTTTTTTAAAATCACTTTACTTTGATTGTCTTTTGATGGTATATTATCAGCTTATGTCATTAGGGTTAAACTGGGTGAACTAATATTAGTAATTAATAAAAACAAAACCTTACAATATTATTTTTCTAACCCTTGAAATTGCAAGTTGCAACAACAAAACAAGTAACTTCATGTGTGGTTAAACAAAGCATTCGAAATGCTATGAAACAAAGCCAAAGGACCTTAAATGAAGGTACAGAATTTTGCCCGTTTCTCTAGAACTTGTCATAGTTAAGGCAAATACAACCCACTATTTACGACAAAAAAAAACAACAACATATGAGACATGGATATTTGTCCACATGGTAGACCAGGCCGTTATTGTTATTTTTGAAGGGAAGATGATTTCAGTTTTGATCAGGGACACTATATGTGTGATGAACTGCTGTACAAACTTCAAGCGTCCTCCCTGTGTTGCTGCCACTGTCAGCAGCCTGTCTGTCAGTCTGCCACGCTGTGATTGAGACATCAACCTAATCCATGTTTACACTGTCCTGCACGTGTCACGCCTAGCCGTTAACCACACAGAATTAGGCCGTGTTTGACACCTCCTGCAACCCGCCACTTGAACCCATCATCGACTTCAGGCTCAAAGAGCAGTTCCAGTGCTCCGTAAGCAGTTACTGCATTGTCAAGGGCCAAGAAAGCAAAAATAAAGCAGGAGGCTATAAGGGGATCGGGGTGGGGTGGGTTGGGTGGGGTGTAAGGAGAAACGATGGATGGCTGTGGGTAAGTGCCACTCCTTGAATATCCTCTCCGGCTCCCTTCCCACTCTGCCTCTCTCCCTCTGTCCTTCATTCTCCTCATGTCTCTCCTCCTCCCATCTCTCTCCCTCATTCTCTCTATCTTCCTCCGCTTCCCTCTCTCTGTTGCTTACTCTGAGAAGCTGCCAGTGTTTGCTTCTCCTTATCCAGGTTTCTAATCCGCCGCCAGTGAAAGAGGGGGAGAGGGACAGGCAGAACCATTAGAGGAGAGTTTATCAGAGTCGCTCAATCTGTTATCACTCCTGTCCCTCTGTCCCTCCCGCCAGCCACCACCTCCCTCCCATGTCACAGAGCTACTGATTGTCGCCCCTACCAGTCCCCACACACACACACACACACACACACACACACACACACACAGCCCACCTCTGAGTATGTTTGCGCATGTCTGTTCAACAGCTTTGTTGGTGCGCCTTGCCATAAGTGAGCGCATATGTTATTGTGTACTGCTGCCCATCAATTTCTGCACCACCTGAAAATGGTTGCAGCCAAGAATAAATAAAAAGCCCCTCTCCTTTCATCGAGGGTGTACTCTCAGTTAACTTCCTCTACCTGATCACAAAGGGCCCAAGAAATAACATCAAATGTGGAGTATTTCACTAGAAAACCAGAGAGGAGACACCGAGTGTTCCTGAGGGCACTTTGAGGTGTGAAGCGGGTGCTCTAAAATATGCCTGCGCCGTTTTGTTGGCACGGGTGCTACTGGGACTGAGAGGGGAGGGCTAGAGTTTACCTAAAGGATAAATGTCAGAGGATCAGCTAAATTAGATCCTGCCTGTATTAAGACATCAACTGCTGCTGAAGTGCGAATGTATTTGTGTGCTCCGTGTGTGTGTGTGTGTGTGTGTGTGTGTGTGTGTGTGTGTGTGTGTGTGTGTGTGTGTCTGTTCTGCTGTGTGGACCCCTGCTCTCAGCTAGACTGCAGTCCAGGCTAAAATGGAGCTCAAAATGGAAGTGGCAGAATAAGCCGTTTCCTAGAGTTCTGTCTAGTGCAGAACAAACCAGTGAAGAGGGTTGGTCCTTCTCACTTATGTCACACTGTGCTGCTCGTTGTCTACGGCCTAGTGAACTGTACTGCTAATAACACTGTTTTTGACAGGGTGTAATGACCATTTGAATGGCAAGTAGTTTTTAACAATGGACAATGACCACTCTGTTTAAACCCAACTGTAATACCTGAATGGTCAGAATATATGTGATACTTCAAGGCAGTTAGCTATAACACTTTTCACTCTTTTCAGTGAAAGTGCATCAGAGCTCCTTGACCACCATAGCTGCAGGCTCTCTTTATTTACCATTAGGGTTATATAGGTGGAGACAGAGTAAGTACTGTTGTGGCCCTAGTGCGTGAGACAGGGAATAGGTTGTCTTTTCTACCCCAGGCCCAAGTGTGGCATGATGACTACAGTCACTGCTGCAGGGCTTTGGAAGCTTCAACACTCTTATCACACCTACAACTACCACATTTGTTCTTATACCCGGGACTACCTGGAACACAGCCTGAGCAACATGCTGGCTATCAATTTTATGTGAAAATACAGACGGAAAATGACTGCATTTGGATACAGTTTCTGTGGGTAATTTGCTGTGAAAACATTGCCGCTGGCTTTATTAGAATTTGTGTTTTTCAAATTTTGATGTCTCCATCTTGGTTTATGGGGGAAGCACAGCGCAGCAGCGCAAAGCAACAACAGGAAAATGGCTGGTGCCGAGTGACATTTCTGCCACTTCGTTCATGTTCCGTCATTTAGAAGTAATGGCCGTGACCACTGCCTCCGTGTTTACATAGCAGTGGGCTCCCAGCACCCAGCCTGTGACAAATTATAAAAGCCAGGCCTCTGTAGCCGGGCTGCATTTCATTAAACTTTAACTTCCCTTATCTGCAGCGACAGAGGACGGAATAATAAAGGCTGACAGGTATCTAAAGATGTATGTTTGGACTAGGGGACAGGAACAGCATGAGAGCCTTAGCCAGCTTTGTCACCAAAGAAGGGACATATGTTGTGGGCTGTAAAAACTGAAGGCAGATGTTGCTGTTTTACTGAAGCTGGGAGAGGTTGTAGACGCTGATGGTGCTTCGCACATATGTCCACCATGAATAGCTGTCTGTTTCACTAACAATGCTTCCCGACGCACATGACAAAAAAAAGAAAGAAAGAAAATACAGGTGTGATTTGTTATCTGATCAAATACGGTAAAAGCATAATAGCACAAAACATATCTGTCGTTTTGTCAGCCCATCGCTGTAGATATTACAATTTTTTGTACATGTAACTGACGGTAGTCTTTATGTATTGGAGGTTATATTGAAAATCTTACATTAAAGGGGAAGTACGGGATTCAAGTAGTGAATTGCGGTCAAACCTAAACATATAATTAAATGCATTTATTCTATATAACAGCCATGCACTCCTATTTTTGGCATATAAAGATGAATACAGATTAGCAGGGGCGTAAATATAGACAGTACAGGCAGGGCGGTTGCACTGGGGCCCATGGGGTAAGGGGGCTCGTAAGAGAGTGGGCCCTCCAACTGTATGTTAGGTAGATAACAGGTCCTTGTGAGTCATTTAGATTGCTACCTTAGAAATATACCTCTCTTTAAAGGGAAAAACTCCACTTGCCATTTGTTATACATTTTTTGTTGTAAACAGCCAGTAGCAATCTATAACAAAATATGTTTACTCTACATAAATTATAGAAAAAAACTATAACAGTCTCTTATTTTCCGTTGGTAGTCATATATATTTAGATTCTGGGTAATATGTTGGTGTTGTCCAATGTCAAGCCTGTATTTTATCATGTGACAACAGGATTTTATGGTAACTAGTTAAGGCGTATAACAAGGACCTAGCTTACCGTATGGCCCGTCATAATAGTGTGCACCGGGGCCTGCTGTAACTACCTTGCGCCTCTGATTAAACATGACTGATTTAAAGATGTTTCTTTGACTGCAGTGAATGAATGAGTCACAAAACAATATGCCTCAGCCTTGCTTGTCTCTCTCTCTGGTTGCCCCCCCCCCCCCCCGCCCCACACACACACACACATACTGAGGCCGCGCTGAAATCCACTCTACACAAAAAGACCCCTCAGAAAAGAAACTTGGATCTCAGGCGTAAGTTAGATGAGGTTTATATCTCAAAAGGACAATGTGGCAAGGCCAACATTAAACCATGTTAAGATCTTCTAAGAGAAGCAGTTGATTGATTCCATAGAACCTTGTTCATCAAGGCCACCAGGTTTGAACCAAAGATATTTGAAATGTGAGGAAGAAAGAGGTAGTTACGGCAACAAAAAGCTGCTGAAGCGGCCTTTGTAAGTATCTGAAAGGACCTATCTACAGCTTGCTAGGCTCTCCCGTTGAGCAGACGAAAGACTACCATGTAAATAAAAGCCAAGGGTGAGCCCACAACTTTGCCTGTGTGAATATAAATGCCCACAATAACATTACAGATGCATACACAAATAAAGCCAGCCATTCATTTCCTTGTAATACGCAGCAGGCGCCTGCTCTTTATTCAGTGCACCGAAAGTATATGAATTTCTTGTGCAGTTTAATTCAAAGTACAAAACATGAATTCATGTCCTATCAACAATTTAGTTCATCGTGTTCAATGTTCGCACTGATTTTGTGAGACCAATGATTGTCCAATATCATTTTCTCACTCTGTAATATCCAGTTTCAAGACTGGCTGGGCTGTGTACACATTTAAGCGCTGCCAATTTTGTGATTTTCCTACACTCTCCATGAAAGGTTGTTTTCTGTGGCTCTTCCAGTGTGTGTTGCTAGACAGCTGCGCACATGCTGAGATAAGGTCAGATATGGCCTTCCCCGTGGGTGTTGGTGGTGGCGGTGGAGGGTATCGGCCAGCCTGAGGAGTGGACTAGGTGGCCGAGATAGCCTCCTCCTGCAGGCGAGTAGGTCTGGAGTGCTGCTGCTGCTCTCTCCCCCCCAGCAGCCATGTCCTGTTGGAGTGAGCCCCTTCACCAAAGCTTTGTCTGAGAAGAGAGTAGCCGAAAGGGCCCTCTGACACACTGGACAAGACCCTTCAATATACAAGCGCCACCTCCACAGCCTCGTAACCAACCTCAACTACACACACACAAACACACAAAGACACATGTGCACACATTCTGCATACACTCATGTGTGGCACCACACGAGTGCCGATGTTGTTTTATCTCCTGTTTTTTGTGTGATTTTAGAGTTTGAACAGAGTGCTAAGCTCAAACACAAACATTGGGAGCCGGAGGTGAGAGCAGAGCGCCATCTGCCCCGTTCACGGCCTATCACGGCTTTCACTGTCCATTTCCAACAAGAAAACCTCTGCATTCACTGGAAACCAGGGGAGAGAAAAGAAGCAAGATAGACTTGTGCACTGCCTGAGTAAGTTTTAAATAGTTCTTTATCTACAGTGGTTTTGGACTGTGTCTCTGGGAGAAATAGAGATGTAATCAATAATGAACAACCTTGAAAATGGCTGTAAACAGATGGCCTATTGAAAAGAGGTAGGCTTTCACCTTCCATATTTTCCCCTCATATTTTTAGTTTTCTAATTTACAATGAAAAAAGAAGTTTCCCCCATTGCCGTGCCCCTGACTGCATCTGTTCCTGAAAAAAAAAAAAAAAAAAAAGATCGCAAATCTCAAATCTCCCAGTCAATACCAGCACACAATTGTCTTTTGCGTTATCATAAATAATAACCCACCTCTGCTTGTCTCAGGAGACATTTCCTAAGTCTCCACAGATAACTCACACCATGTGTCACTAGGCGTGACAAAGCACCACAGTGTGACATATCTAGACCAACACAGAGGACTCGGAGACGGTGAGGGAAGAAAGAGGGATGAAGACGAGAGCAGTGGGGGAAGGAGTGTTAAAGAGGAATGTAGTATAATGTATAGTGGTTTTGTCCAGGTAACTGTTGGCTCAAATGCGGCTGTGACACATTTGAAATTGGCCCTGGCCTGCCTACAAAGACGGACAGAGGCGCTGCAAGCACTAGCCAATCCATACTCTCCAGACACCTGCTCGGCTTGGAGAATCCTCAGATATTGACCTTCAATTCAGCCGGCATTCAGAGTTGATGAAAAGAGATAAGCACTCTAATCTGTCCGTCGTCTTCGCGCTCCCATTTATTGACTAACTGACACAGACTTATTTTAGCTCTGGCTGCATGCTGTCGCCACACGCCAATGTGCTACATAAACTTAATAGATGTTTATTTGAAAGCAGCTAATATGAAAATTGCCGCTAAAGACACACGAATCAATTTTCAAAAGCAAACATAATTGGATATTCCGGGACACTTATTAAATGTGAATTGGCCCGGGTCTTCTTGTCTGTCAGAGATGTCTGCTTCTCTCCCCCCTCTTTGCTATGTTTCCTTGTGTGACATGTTATTATGCTCTGTTTCCCTCTGTCAGTCGTAGCCATTTAACAGATTGCCTGCCTTGGAGGAACTGCTTTAAAATCTCAGTGGAGGGACTTGTGTGTAAAAATGAATGCGCGTATATATCTAATCACATGCTTTTAGGTACATGTGTAAATACATTCATACGTTATACTTGGGTAGGTCCTTTTCTTACTCCTCCCACCATGGTCCTACATTTTCACATGACAGTTGTAGGCTGGACGTTAGAGGCACTTGACAGTGAGTAGGGGAGTAGGAGGAAGTGCTTGCTGAGAGCCTCTGTAGAGGATAGTGATGCCCACATACTGTCTGTGTCACAAACCTGCCATGAGGGCGGCCATGTGGACGAACGCACACACGTACAATCAAACATGTCCGAACGCACAGATTATTGAAAAGATTCACACACCCAACCACGCATGGTCACGCACCCCGTATCAGAGAGCCATCCGGTCATTTTCATATTCATATTTACATGTATATGAGAGCCGGCGCATCCCAGGAATACAGATCTATTTAAATTCAGACAGAATCCCTAAATACCCACCACCGGAGAGCCAGGAGAGGGGGAGAGACAGAGAAAGAGGCCGGTATATTTATTTGAGTGACATTGTCTAAATTGAAGTTTGACACTCTTCACCACTCTAACCTTTATGCAAATGTGAAAACATCTATATGTGATGGACAGAATTCAATTAACTGAGATGACAGAAAATAATCTAGTGAACTGAATACATCATGCAGTTGAAAGTAACATAATCATCCTGGTAGGGAAGGGTTGGGGAGGGGGGTGGGTGGGTGGGCGGGGGTGGGGGGGTCAGTGGGAGAGAGACGGAGGGAGAAAGAGAAGGAGAGAGAGAGAAGAGGGGGGTGGAGGAATGGGAGGGAGGGCACAAAGGAAGTAGAAGATAGAGCCCATTTCTCCGCCGTCTTATCGAATGGCACAAGCTCTATTTCTCCAAAGCGGAGTCTTCAGTCCACTAAACTCTTGATCTCAAATGAGAGACCCTGGAACACTGTTGCTAAGCAATTAGGGGGGCTTATTGAGCAGCTGATTCCCACCGCTCAGTGTCCATCATTACAATTTTTCCTCAACCTCATAGACTTCCATACTGATGAACAGCAGCCAGCGCCCAGTGACCACGCACAAGGAAATGGGCTCCTACGGCAAGGCTGCAAATTACACCGCCGCACACCGCCACCCTTATTTCACCCAATATAGTAAGACTCCCCCCAAACAACTGTTGCTGCTCGGACCCTGAGGGTGTGTGTGTGTGTGTGAAAGAGAAACGACAGTAAAAATTCTGGTGCAAAAAAAAAAAAATCCTCCACAACTCCTGGTTGTTTTCTGCTCTCTTAAATTTCACTGTATAAACACTTATGATCACACATCTTATGTCAATGCAAAAATAAGCATAGGTAGTTTACACACACCATCCATATTATCTAACAATCAGCCTCCATGATCGGAATAAGTGCAAAGCCTGAGCGGTGGGTTGGAGGAACCAAAGGAGCAACCAAACCTGCCTCATACAATCTGTGCACACATTAGTGAGCCGTTGGCCAGATGGGGGCACCCTTAGCCAAGATATGAGAAACCATGCTACACTAGTGGAGCAGCTTGCCACGATGATACAAGGAGGAGTAGATAGGACTGGGAATGTTTGTTGCCATGCTCAAAACTATTCAAAAGTTGAAATGCTGTACTTAACAGTATAAACACTGCTACCAAATACGCTTGTTTAAATTAACAGCATACTCTGCTGCATATGGGTTCGAAATGCTGTGAGATCAACCTAGAATGAAATTTTCTTGAAAAGTATCATACAAGAGAGCCCATATTTACTCAAACACAGTGTGCCTTCTGGCCACTGAGTGTGACAGTGTATGACCCGAGGCTGCTGGAGGAGTGTGTTGTGTGTTGAGTGCTAACACTAGGTGGCTCTGTGCTCCATTAGTGGCCCTGAGGAGCCACTCAGTCTTACTGAATTGGTCCTGTGTTTACAAACTGAAGATTTTACAAAAGCTACTGTCCTCATCTCACTTTGAATCTGAAATTAAATGAAAAAAATCACACCATAGAATTAAAAAATAATCCATCTTAAATCAGTATTGTAGATCATTGTCAATCACATCGTGTATCTTAGAAAGTATGGACTGTTAAAATGCAATGTAGCAAAGAAAAACAATGGTATCGATCAATGAAATCTACCTCAACCCCTCTCAATCCACATATCTTAGCTAAATTGCATTAGAATGCTGATTTAATCCCCGTCATTTACATGTGGCGAGAAAACGGTGCTGCAGAACTGAAACCACAGTCGTAATGGATGGTTAAGTGACTCCTCACCAGATCTCTTACATATAATATAAGTTCCATTAGCCCCGAAATGGCTACTGTATGGCATTTAATTAAATATAGCCTTTCAAAGAAAACCCACGGCAAGCAATTTAGAATGTGGTTATATTTGAAGCTTGTGTGAGGTTACTAGTGCTTTTAACTGCTGCACCCACTGCATAAACTGTTAATTAACATATTTAGAATGAAGTAGATTTGCCATGCACTAATCATTCTCTAATTCACTAAGAACTGCAGCCTTTCAAACGCCGGACAGTAATCAACATGCCAGGCCTAAACATTACATAATCTGTAATTATGTTTCACTGAAAGAAAAGGACGAAATATATAAATAACTATACATAAATTAACAAAAGCCTATTGATGTGATTGGTTAATGGATGCCTTTAAATGCCGTGAAGGCTAGGTCTATTTGCCATGTATACACTGAAATATACTTTGTGACCCACAATAGACACATTCACAGGAGCGATGGAGAGGGGGAGTCAGAAGAGAGGGTGTGTTCTCAAGTGCTCTTAATAATTTTCACCGATTTCAAATGCAATTTCTTGCTCTTTGGAATTATTTCTCAACAGCATGCAAATTTGTATATACGAGCGATGCCCTTATAAAAAATATCTGCATCCCTGTCACTGTTATGGAAATGAGTCCACCCCACCCTGTATGGTGCAAGGGGTGGGCCTGTCCCAGAGGCCCCAGTGCACCATGGGTAATGTTTTGACTCCTCAGGTATAATGAGGGAGCTGTGGCTCGGCTGCTGAGAGGGAGAGTGGCAGCACTCCAGCCCTGACCCCCCTCCTAATCCTGGGAAACCCATCCTGGACTGACTCCCACCTCACTCACAGCTTTAGGGTGGAGGAGAGAAATGGACCAACTGCTGCTGCTCGCTCTCAGTGAGGACCAGGAGACTCAATGTACCTGTCCCCATCAACAGGTTAAATATTGGACTCTTACACTACACTCCTTCTGCTGTAACTCTATCGGCACTTATGGCTCTTACAGGATCACCTGTATCTATATATAGGGCTGACTACTGAGATATGAGTGCCAGAGAATAAGTGGAGCTTTGCAAATGCATTTCATTTTATGGCAAAAATTACACCAGGCATTCTTGTGTCATTACTTACATTAAATGTCTGTCATCATTTATCCGAGCCCAGAATATACAGCTGCACAAAAATGCAACAGTGGAAAAAAATGAACAAAACCTTTTCCAATTTTCTTAGCTAATTTTCTCTCTAAAGTCAAAGGGAAAATTAACCATGCAAATTAGGACTCCTGAATCAGAAAATGTGAGTGTGAATGACAGGAAGTTAATCGCTGGATGTCTTGACCTGGGCAGACACAGGGTAACGCATTGAGCAGACCTGCTGGGTTTCAACAGTTTTGTATTATTAATTACTTGTGCAAAGGTAGTTACTTTTTATCCTTAGCTTGGTTGCATTGCACTTAGGTACTGTGAGGATCAAACACGCACATATTCTGATTGAAAGAGGATCAATACAGAGGCAAATCGCCGGAGGGGGGGTTCCGATTTTTTTATTTTTTTTATTTATTTATTTTTTTTGTTAACATTGCATTACTTCCATCCCAGAGGCCTGTGGTTCAGTCACACACACATCAGGAGAAGATCACACAGCAGGCAGGCAGGCCTCTGCTGCACTGGCTGTTGTCAGGTGACTCTCTCTACGGCTTCAACGGCGGCAGATCTCAGCGGGGGACGTTGCTGATTGCTGACCACGCACACAACAATGTCGCCTGTGAACCCACCGCTTTATGGCTGCCCCGGCTTTGATGCAACATCTAATTGGCCAAGATGAACTGTTGCTGCTGTAGCTTGGGGCCCAGCTCCACTGTACGCCAGTCCACACAGTCACTGTCTGCATTTAATTAGGTCCCCTCTGCCTCTTGTGTGTGTGTGTGTGTGTGTGTGTACTGTATGTGTGTGTGCGCACACACGCAGTATATCAATATGTACATCTGCTTCTATCTTTACAACCACTTCTGTGTATTTGCGTGCATTTGTCTGTACAAGTTCAGAATTATAAATTACAATTTGTTTTTTGTTGTAATGGGGGATAATCAGAAATGAAATGATTTCACATCAAGACTGGAAGGAGGGGCAGTAACACTTCTGGTTTACCTGTGACATGATGAGGTGCATGGCAGAATTAAGATGGAGAGGTTTGGGGCTTTATTGCCCAGTGGTTTGTTGTCTCAGTTCTTAACGTAGCTCGAGGTAGTAGTGATTGGCTTGGGCGGTGACAGGGTGCGGTCGAGGAGAAGAAAGAGTGAAGGGTGTCGTAGTGGTTTGTTTTCGCAGGCCCTTCACTTCTCAGCGTTTGGCGATGGGTCTGGAGCCTGTTGTCGCCGCAGAGGGGCTGCGTGTGAGTGGCGCTTTGTTTAACTTCCTCTCAGTGCTGGAGAAACCAGCAGGGCCTGGTAATGAGTCTGCAAACAGGACTCGCAAGGAAGAGAACAGCGTTTCTCATTACTAATTGCAGTGAGTGATGGCAATGTGTTGCTTTTAGCAAGAGGCTCGGTATGAAAGGATACAGCGTTAATCAAAATCAGTCATTTGTCATGAAAGATTTCCGTACTTCATGAGAAATGACAAATACACAAATTGTATAAAAGAACAGCAGAGCTTAGCTAATACATAAATCACTCATACCTAACAGCTACATGAAAGTTGCGTTGGCAGTTACATGCCAACACACACTTTCATGTTAGAAATGAAGGGCAATTTTAGAAGCTGTGCTGCTTTGTTTATTTGCATAAAATTGAAGAAACACCACAAAGTATCATGTGTCTCAGCTTGTGCTGAACTCACCAGTGCACAATGACTGATTATGGCAAATTACTATCCCTGTACGAGCTGCCGAGAATCCGCTCTCTGTGCTGTATGCAGCCCTGAAGCAGGGGAAGAGAAATTGTTCCGCCCAAGTACCATAAAAACAGATTGGAAGCTCGGCACTGTGAATTAGCTGCACAGGAAGCCCCCTAAACCCCCTGTTTTATTCATGAGCATGAAGGCTATCGGAGTCTAAGAAACCCCTGTGGTCTCGCCCGCTACATCAAGGTTGCATGCCGCGTCCATGGAAGGTTGCAATTTTTTTTTTTTTACATGCCACATTAAAAAGCATTAGAGATTAACTGCTGCTGTCATTTTAAAGTATATAAACAAATTCTTTACCCTAATGCAGCGAGAGAGATCAACCCAGCAGCAAAAGATGTTAATGAGCCAACCATAATTCAACTCATGGAATCCTGCTTGAAAAGTCCACAAGTTACATTATGGGGTTCAGGGCTTTGTTTGGCCAACCAGGGGAAGACTTGGTGTAAGAGGGGAGTGGAGGAACTTTGCACAACTGTTGAGGAAATGCATTGTTATTGGTAATCCTTTGGAAATTGAAATAGGGAGAGGCAGTGGCTCCTAAGGGAGAGCAATGCAGTGGACACACACGTGGCAGCGCTACACTAGAGCACTGCAGAGCCTGAGAAGTTGGTGGTAGCCACAGGGGGTACAGTGGATTGGGGCCAAGTGAGAGGAAGGTGAAGAGGCCACATCTGCCAAAATTGCAGAGGAGTGTACTAGAGAAAAATGAGCTTTCGAGTTACCAATGTCTCATGCACTCTGTTTATTGTTGCAGTGTACATTGTTTACCATCACTGCTGTTCCTACAACTACTTCTTCACAGTTTAGCATCTGCCATTTTGTAAATACGCAGAAAATGCTTAGCTGTTGAAACCACTGAACCAAACATATAAACTGTGATCAATGGGAAGAGAGCTATAGGAGGCTGAGTTTCCAGTACATTGTATATTTGTATACATTCAGATGTTTTCTTCTAAAGTATTAAATCCAAATCTGAGTACAAACTGCCTGGCATAAAACACTGGTTTTTAATCTGTAGAAATTTCCTTTAATAAGCATGAACGACTTACTTTACACATGAGAGGGGAATTAATTGGTCTATTTTCCATTATGCTAATAAACAAGCAATAATAATGAAGTTGCAACTGCAACAAGAATTACACAGTGGGAGGCTATTTATTGCTTTTCCTTGTTTAACTCCCCTTAAAAGCCATTAGATGTATCTCACAATGTCGAGGCACAGTATATGGAGAATTCAGAGCCATGTGTTCTTGTTTACTTGGTTTGTCTGGGTGCCAACATTTCCTAATTGTCCTCTCTGAATTTAGCAACTTGGTCTCTCGTCATTACGGTGGCACTGAAGTCCTAATGAGTGGAATTGTTGTCTGAAAGATGGCCCCCTTTTTTCCCTGCTGCGAAAGCACATTAGATCCAGACAGCTCATTTCCATTCCCCCTGTCATCTCTCTAGAAATGACGTGCAGTGCTTGAAACTGTTTATTTCCAAATTCAGACCTCCTCCGCGGCAGCCATCGGCTTCAATTACCAGTTTTTCCTGAGCGGAGCCATCAGGCAGCCTGACACTGAGGTCCAACCTAATTCCCACCTTCTCCAAAGTCAAGAGCATAATGTGCAGATAAAAAAGGTGGAAAATAGCCTGCCACTCATTAGCATGCAGCGCCTGCCTGTTCATTTGCTTGCTGCGAATGAAAGTTCTGACACTCAGCGCCTTGTGCAATAGGAGAATAGTCCTCTTCAGACTGCCTCGTGTCCTTACTGCCACGGAAAGGTCATCGGCAGAGGTGTGCGCTCACCAACCTGGCTCTCTGCTCTTCACTGGCCCACCTGGGAGAGGGGTTAGCCGGGGGTATTGATTCAGGGGAACCTCATTACCTGCTGAATCAACATATTATTGCCATGTTTCACCCAGCCGAATTGTTTACAAGTGTCTTTAGTGCGGGCAAAAGCCTGCTCTGGTGGGCCACGACCGCATTCATTAGTCCCTGACCCTGGTGATTATGTGTTATCTGATACGCTGCTATCTGGCTTGGCCGCATGAGCAGGGCCACTGGCCTGCATCGGCCTGGGCCCATTACAAGCCCTCTCTTTTTCTCTCTCCGTTTTTCTCTCCCTCTCCCCCTTGATCCCTCTTTCCCTCTGTCTGTGCTCCCTATGAATGTATCCATTAGCCTGCCGATGTGTAAATTGTTTTCACCTGCACTGCGGGCAGATGGGGAGCAGTGTCTCTGTCGTGATTTCCTATGCATGAGCTTTCTAATCAGTCAGAGAGAAACACGATTCCCTTGCTCCTTGCTAGAGAAAGGTGAGCCTGCGCGAGCATGCACACATACATTACATACATCCACATACACACGCGCACATGTTCTCGCACTCACAATCGGCAATCAATATGCACGCTGTGTTGTGGGGATATTGGTGCAGTGGTAGCGGTGACAGGGTTCATTATGAACTCGCCTTACGACACTGTGATGACTTAATACAGAGGAGAGGGCCTGAGCCCCAAGCTGATCCTTGCCTCTGTCATTCCCAATTTCAGTTCAAATTGAAGAATAATTTGACCTGGAAGACTAAACCTACATAAGCGCAATGATATAGCAGTGTCAACTGAGTGTGACCCACGGAAGAGACGGGAGATGATGCCCCTCTCGCAAACAAATAAAGCATTCCCTACCTTAATGTGGATGTGACATGTGCCCCATGGGCCTCTCCTGGAGAAGAAGGTCAAATGGGCCATCCAGGACTGGATTGGCTCTTTGGGTGTAGGAAGAGGTGCTCACATAATGAGCTGTCTATTCCTGGCTGCTCGTCTATTATGGTAGCTCAGACAGAAAGTAACAGATCTTCTTGGTACTGTATGGAGGATGTTGTATCAAAATTGCTCATCACATCTGCCATTAGGCCTGTCACGATAATTATGTTGTCAATTTATCATACAACATATGGACATGACCTCAGTCAGTTTGCTGACCTCAAC
This sequence comes from Epinephelus fuscoguttatus, assembly GCF_011397635.1. Lineage (NCBI taxonomy): Eukaryota > Metazoa > Chordata > Actinopteri > Perciformes > Serranidae > Epinephelus > Epinephelus fuscoguttatus. Next base: position 27,031,104 of record NC_064765.1, on the reverse strand, counting down.
ATGGCCCACTGTGTTTACATAATAATTTCACAAACATTTAAGCCAACATGACGCCTGAATTAACAGCAGGATTTCCTTGACCATTATAAATCTTCCCCGGGAGCCGACTGCAGCACACCGGCCAGATTATGGAGGTAATTTTTGTGTTCCTGGAGCTTCATTAAGCTTGTCTTTTAATCGCAAGAGCTATCGCTTGGTTTATTTCAGTTGGTCAAATTTTGTATTTAGTCTCAAACTGAGTTATTTTGGGCTATTGTATATAGGTACTCAAATTTTATATATACTTAATTGTATTTATTAAAATGTGTTGTGTGTGTAGGATTTAGGGGCATCTTTTTGCAGAAATGGTACATAATATTCATTACTATGTTTTTATTAATCACCTGATAGTAAGTTGTGTTTTCCTAACATACAATGAGCCCTTAATATCTGAGACGGAGCAGGTTGTCTTCCATGGAGTCCGCCATGTTGTCTTGAAGTATCCCAGAATCCTACACAATAGACCTTTAATTACGTTTTTGAATTTGTTATCTATTTATTTATTCATGTTTTTCATTTTCCAAATAAAAATCTTTGAATATTCTTAAGAATTAAAAGTTCAATGCTCTTTGAAGGGTGTACTTGCATTCAATGCTTTTAGCCTTTATTATCATTACACCGTATCAGTGGCATAAAACGGTCTCCAAATGACAATAAAATCATTTATTACAATTATTTCTGAGACAAAATATCACCCAGAAAAAGTAGTCATCATGGCGGGCCTATCTGTGATTATTGCAGTTTTGCAGTGTATGATTTTGCAATTATGCTGCAAGGTACATTTAAAACAGACCCAAAACGTCTACACTACAGGTGTAACATTACTGTAACGTATTCAAAATCTGAGACAATAGTTGAACACACAGGATACTGATGCACAGTGAGACAGGACAAAAACAACACAAGCTAGTTCAGCATCAGGAATAGGTTCACTCCAGTGCAAGTCACCGCTGTACAACAGCCGGTTCACTACTATCAAGCCTGAGCTAGTAAACACGGAGGTGGTGGGGCACTGTCTTAACAAGGCCAGGGATCAGTGTAACCAACCAGGTCCACTACAGGGGCAAGCATTAAGCCCTGGCTGTCAGATGCCTGACCCAAACAGTCCAGCCCACATGAATCTCATCATCTGACAACCACACACGCTGCCCTTATTCGCCGCTGTGTACCACACCGCCCCTGCTATCAGCTGTCGGTCAAACTCCAAGCTCACAGACTCTTGTCAAACTGAGAGATGATCCTCTTCTTCCTGTCTCTCTCGCCCACTGACAGGATCTGCCCGAGGATGGCAAGCATGTGAAATGATTGGAAAAGCGGCAGAGGTCCAGAAGAAAGAATTAAAAAAAAAAAAGAAAATAGAGAATGAATCCACTCTGAAAACTACAACATCACAAGGCGTGTGTGTGCTAACAACAGGCCACTGTCATTAGACCTGGGAGTCTTTGTTCAAAACCACACTGAAGCATTGTGCTCTCAGACAGCACTCGAGACTGCCCTGATGTTTATTCAAATAACCAACAAGTGCAGCATCATGCTGAATCTGATCTTCTCATTCATCCTTAGTGATAGCAGAGACAACATATACAAAAAGAAACAACACTACATTTAAAAGAAAAGGTGTACAAAATGTGTCTTAATGCAGCTTAGCACAGCCTCTTGGTGTTCAATTTCTTCTTAAGTCGCAAATGAAAAGGCAAGCATTGGAAACTAGTTCCCCTCCACCCCATTCTATTTTGTCAGCTTTCTTTTCCATGAAATTATAAAGGGGATTTGTTGCAGCTTTTCATCCACTTGATAGCACTTAACTAATTGCTGTCCTCTCATAGACAAAAACGCACTCACAAAACATAGACACACAAATAAACCATATGCAGGCATGCGGGCACATGTGTGCACACACACAAACATAGAAAGATTAGACTGTGATATTTTGTATCCTTTTTAAAATTTTAATCAGACCTGGTTCTGAACAGATACTACTAATATCATCATCTGGACACATTTAATCTTTTTAATATAACTTTGTGAAAATCAAACCATACCTGTGCCAACTACAAGTGCCTACTTTTTGAAACGATTATAAAAGCCCGGTCAAATCTCTTTCGCTAGTGGTATCAGCCAATTATAGAAACAAGTGACCATTGAATTAACACATGGAACTTGAAAGCTTTTGCACTCTGATGTAGAATGCTCTCTGGAAAAAATATGTCAGACCTTAATTTGCAATTTCACAGGGAGTCACCTGAGTTCTGGGCAAACAATAGGCTTTAACTCAATGGAAGCACAATGGCATTGTAAATGTTAAAATGTGTTGATAAATGTCAGTTCTTCTTCAACATTTTTGTAAATGCTATCCAGGCAGGGCTGTGAATGAATAACAAATGTTCAGACCAAGTTCATTTTAAACTCGCCACAATAGGCAACTCCTACGTCTTTTTTCTTCATAGATGAGAATTGAGGATTTGCATTAACCCCAAACACTGCTTCAGTATCTAAGTGATAGTGAAAAGAGTGAAGGGAGAGCCATGAAAACCAGAGCTGTGGAAGAACAGCCACAAAAGACAGATAAACCCAACACCACAGAGAGGTGAGCCAACTGTTCCAAGTCTCACACAAGGGGAGGAAGAAAAGGGAGGGGGCGGAGAAGATAATTTAGCATTTGTGTAAGCTGTTTATCAAATTATTAACTGCACAGATGTTTCTGACTAGCTAGGGGCTGAACATGGGCTCTGCCAGGCAGGGGAACAAAGGTCTGAAGGATTCAATGGAGATGTGCACTGAATATCAATTTAATTTACTAGCTGTTAATTCTCATGCAAATTGTGACCTCTGTTAGGGCATATCATTGGCCATACACATTGTATGTCTTCCAAGGAGCAGCAGGCAGAAACGGTGCAGAAACACTGTATAAAACTACAAATGGGGTAAATAATATTTTCAGTGTGGCCATTCACATAGTACGATTTGAAAAAAATGTATGCATGGCTCTTTTTTGTTTTTACTGATAAACACTTGTAACGGCCATACCTACTGTATCATCAAAACTGTTTTTGTTTTGCACCATTTGGGCTGTATATGTTTTTCTAACCAGGAAGAACTTTACTGTAGATAATTCACTGTAGAGTTTAAATGAATGCTGTTCAAGAAGCGTGCAGATAAGAAAACAGTGTGGAAGAGGACAAAGGATAGTTTATGAGCCCTGAAGTTTTTCTATGCATTTATCTATGCAAAGTGACTGAAATCATACTCACCAATATGTATTTACTGTAATTGGAGTGTCTTTAATTTTGATGCAATCTCACTCATGGTGCAAGTACATCTTGATGAGGTTTCTGCCTGATAGACAAAGTACAGGAGAGCATCATGAGTTAACTGAATGTGAATGTTGTCTTATAATCAGCTGAAAATAATCATGAATGCACGGTATGACATCCGCCAAAGGTTGATCACTGCCATCAACCTCAGCTGAGCCCAGCTAGGATGCAACACTGCAAGTCCAATTTTCTTCATCACCTCCAAAGTACCGCCTTTCAGCTCTCCACAGCACAAACAAAAAGCCTGGCAACAATATCAATTATACATGCAGGAGGCAAACAAGGGGATTTATTTCACAACAAATAGCCTCATAGAGAGATGCTGAATAGGGCAGATTAGCATTAGAAAAGGACAACAAAACTCCCCAGTTCAACAGCTAAAGAGCAATTTGATGGGACTGGAATTGGGGAAATTGCTTGATTAGGGTGTGCATTTGGATGGGGCTGTCAATTTCAGAATCCCAGCAAGGATGTGTAGTGTTGTCACTCTGACAAAATGACATGCTGCTGCAGTCAAAACATGACATTATGGGAACTGTCAGTGGTGAACTTTGAAAATGCAAGATAGGATCAGGGGATGATACAGCATCCATCTGGGTAAATGAGACATCAATCTGTATCTGATAGAGGGGGGCAGCTTATCAAATAAAGACAAAGAAGACATTTTAAAAAGCTGGTATTTAGCCCAGTCAGGTTCAGACATTTTTTGTCAGCAAACGGTGGGCTTTTCTGAACAATGAGGTCCTATTTAATCGTGAAAGTATAATTTATACTTCATTTTAACTTACCCTGGAAAGCAAGAAATGACATTTAAACACCGTTTAAAGTAGCCTATATCTAATTTTACACTTTCTAAGGGGTATTTTTCCGTAAATATTAAGAGTTTACTGGTGAAAAAGACACCACAGTTTCTCTTACCCGACTTGTAATAGGAATTCACTGTCAACAGGACCACTCTTTCGTCGTAGACAGCATAATTTTACCATGTACCACAAGTTAGTATTAAAACAGCAGTACCGAAGGGGGGGTCGCGCCCGTGCCCGCACCACGTGCTCCCTGTGTTTATCAGCAGGGCTTTCTGGGAAGCGGTGCTCATGGTAACCGATGTAAACACCCACCGTCCTCCTCTTCCTCCTTTCGGCTCTGCGGTGGCGCCAAAGCGGCCAAAAATGGCCAGCGGGGCTAGCAGCGAGGAGCAGTATTATGAAAAGATAAAGTCGCTTCAGCAGAGCATGAATAAAAGGTGAGGTTTACTTGTTTTTGTTGGCGGGGTGCGGCCTGGTTGAGACCGCGGACTCGAGTTGTGATCCCTGCCGCCCGCTGTTCTCCTCCTGTGGCTTACCGTAGTGAGTTAACAGGCTAGCTTCTTAGCTAACCAGCAGAGTCAAAGCAGACGGAGATGCCGTGTACTTAGCCAGTTAGCATAATTAGCCTGTTAGCTCCGACACTACCTTTAGCTAACAGCAGTAATAATGGGGCTGGTATTGCATGTAAATGAATGGAAAGCTAACCTGACATAACTGTGAAATGTTAGCGTCCGCGTAATAGTTACCAAGAAGCTAATGCTATTGTTTTTATGTATGTATGTATGTATGTATGTATGTGTGTACGTTAGTTGGCTCGTGTATCGACATTAACATACGCATGTAGCTAATTAGCATATCAACATTAGCACACGCTTTACTGTTTGTTAATGAGTGAATGGGTGAGTACATGCTAATAATTAGCCATCAATTATCCTTGCGTATTACGGAGATGCTGCTGTGGTCTGTGTGGGTGACAGCTCCCCTTACTTTGTGTGCAGTGAGAAACGGAGACAGGAGCTGGAGAGGGAACTGTTTGCTTACACCAGTTCTGATAGTAGAATGTAAGTTATACACATTACTGTATATAAAAGAGATAACCTTACCTTGTTCATATATATTGACTTTCACATTTAGCTTAAACGTTGATATATGAGAAATTTATTAAGAGAGCCCTTACTATATAACTACTAATATTTTAAATAAATTAGTATTGCAAATTCACTATAATATTTAAAGAATACACACTGTATAGCTGCATAATCATGTTAATATGTTTCTTTGGTAGAATGGAAAAAGACCCTGGCATTTGTGTTGATCTGATATAAAACAAATACAGCCATAGCACTCAAGTGTGTTACAAGCACATTGCACCTTTGGATGTGGGCTGAACAGCCTGTTTTCATCCTAAGTTGATTCTCATGAATATTAACATGCCAGGTCAAAACAGCAAAGCTTAGGTAGATAGGAGAGTTGAGAATGAGATTTAAATTTAAAACATATTGTGCTTAACCTTTTCTTGTGAAAAGTCTAGCTCTTATTTTTTGACAATGCTCCAAGATAATATTTCTTTGGAATAATAGTTCTCCACTGCCTTCAGCTCACAGATAAAGTGTTCCAAACTGCGCAGTTATCTCAAGGAAATCTGTGACAGGGAAGCACGAGCGAAAATGAGAAACCTTGAGCTTCTGAAAGATGTGGAGTGCATAGAAATTAGCATGAAGGAATATAGTCCTGACCATGGCCCCCTGCAACAACAAAAGGTATAACACACACACATACACACAATTTCGTTTGTTTGGTGGAGTAGTTTTTCTAATTATGGGGCATTATTAAGAGGAATCTGAACACCCTGCCCACTGATGTTTATCCAGGTTTAGACAAGTGAGCTTTTTTTCTAAAATGATTAATTAAATATAATAATAATTTATTATTTTTTTATACTGCATTTTTAGAAAAACACTTGTTCTAACAGGTTACCAAATGTACACTGACTTGAGAATAAAAAAACAATAAAATCACTGACCTACAATATGTACTGTAATTTCTCAACGGCTGTATGTTTATTATTAATAAAGCATGTTCATGCACATTTGCCTTAATGCCATGCTGTAATTTCAACACAGAGCAGAAATATTTGCCTGCAGTTGCTTGATGTGACAATAGTAAACACTCAAACTGTGCAATTTATCATGACAAGCAAATGAACGAGGGAGAAAACAATGAGCCAGTCAGATTATCACTTAAAACTCAACGACAGTGCTTGACAGCTTAATATCAAATTAACAAAATTGGCTAATTATGACTCGCTGAGTTAATTGCCCAATATAGAGACTCTGAAGTGCACCAGAGGTTTAGTCATTCTCTCCCCTCAAGCAGTTGGTTTATTTCCTCTTGATGCTTTATGAGTCCTGCATGTTTGTTGTTATTTTGGTTGTCCTGTTGCTCTTTGTTTCCATTGAATCAATTTGCCCTGATTTTTTTCTGGTTTAATTCTGATATTTTTGGTACAATGAAAAACATTAATTCTCAGATGGACATTGTGTTGAGTGAAGTTACATGTACACATGTTGTAGTACATGCATTTATGACAGTTTTAGCGCAATCTTTGTTAGTGTTGGTTCTGCAAAACATTTAAATACAAGAGTGGATAAATGTGAAATTATGAAAGCTGTCTTTTAAAATGTCTGCCATTCTTTTGATGAGAAGATGTTGGCATGTTTGAGCTAATCCAAGCGCCCTTAAAATGACCATTAGGCCTTTTTAATTGGAATTGGGATTAAAGCAGTTTGTCTGGCTGGTCAGATAAATGTTAAAGGGTGTCAGCAGCAGCTACACAGAGGACAGTCATTTGGGAAATCCTGTTGTGATTGACTGTGATTGAGTGATGCTTGGTGTTGTCACTTTTGCTTTCATACCTTCTGCTTTCACACCACATGCATATAATTTTCAACAACACTATCACAGCATTATAACAGACAATTCCTAGTGTTTGTATGCATTGTCAGTTTTCTTGTCACATGTCAGTTAAATATTAGGACTGTCATTTTTCTGCTCTTACCTTTGGGCATCGTTCTGTCTTTACATTACTCTTACAGGCTGACTTTGTCAAAAAGATTTCCAGATTTATGGAAGCAAAGACGAATATGGAGAAAAAACCTGACGCAACAAAGGTAATGCTAGTATGTGCAACATAAAATATATAAAGAATAGTAATAAGAATAGCATTGTGATTTGAAGTAAATTTGTTGTATATCATGTCACATCTTCTACTTTGTATTGTGAAACCTCGTCGTATGTATGTTTTTACACATTTTTTTCTGTGGTTGAAAAATAGCACTTGTTTTTTTATGTTGGATCCTTCTTTTTTGAAATGTTTACAAGGTTTATGCAAATCTCAGTTCTATCAAGCTGTGTTTTCAGGTTTAGAATAACAAAGGAAAGTAGACATTATGCCTGGTAAATCTGTAGAGGAGTCTACATTTAAACTGTGTATCTGTAATAGCACAGGTGTCTAATCCTAGCTGGTGCATCTGTACAAGCGATGTAGTTCAAGTCCATAGCTGCTTTCTCCCTTCACTTAAAGCAGTTAAAGCTCTTTTAGATGAAATGTCTAAGACATCTCATAATAACTTGGAGCATGCTGTCTAGAGCAGTCACTTGTAACTGTGTGCAAAACCCCCGTCAGCCTGTCGATATTGTAATGAGCAAAATGGTACCGTCACTCCATTATGCATACAAGCCATTGGCTGGCAGTGTGCATGTCCCTCAGGCTGCAGCATTCATTAAGGGAAGCTTACCGGGCTGAAAGCTGGAGACAGATGATAACGGGATATGATTTTCATATTTAATACATTCCTTGGAAGAGCACACGCGTGCCGCAGATTGATAGAAGAATCAATTGCTACTTTAGTGAAACACTTTCTACTTTGCCCTGCAGCTACCGATGGAATCACTCAGCCAAGAAATTAACTTTTCCTCTTTTTTTACCTACTTTGTGGATCTGCTGGGCAGGCTGCATGGTTTACAGTGAATGTTATTAAGCAGCTAACTGTTTGGTATTTAAGACGCTTATCAGAAAAGAAACAGAAGCCATGCTTTTTGTTATTATGTTTGGAGGGAGGCTTTTTTGCTTCACTCTCTCCCCCCCTTGGTGACATTGCAGACATGAATCAAAACTTGTCTAAAGGATTTCTAATAAGATGAAAAGTTAAAACATTGATCCGGAGACATTCTTCTAAAAGATGCTGTGAAAAGAATTCTGACCTTGGCCCAAATAAGCTACACTTATTCAAATTTGTAAAGTGGATAGTTAACATACTAGAGGTTTGTTTTTTTTTTTTTTTTTTGTTTTTTTTTTTTGGTTAAGGCTTTTTCAACCTAAGCAAGACATTTGAAGTGTTTGAAGAATTCTGTTTATTTAGAAATATCATTTTAAAGAGGGAATGGAAAGTTTTGTTCCCAAAGATGAATATATTTCATTGATTTCCCCCCCTCCCCATATTTGCAGGTTGAAGCTGTGTATAAACAGAACCAGGACAACTCCCTTTCTCACCCAGCTAGGGATTTTACACAACCACCAGCGGTAATTTTTATGGGCCGCCAGACCTCCAGAGGGTCTGACGCTGAAGCTGGCACCACAAGTGTACACTCACACCAAGCATTGCATCGTTCACCCAATCGCAGCATGCACTCCCGCGAACGTCTACCAAGTGGCCTTTTGAAGGACTTCAGAGTTGGCGGAGAGGATGCTGCCAGCAACCGAGCACATTTATCAGATGACATTTCAGGCTCAAACGATTCCCCTGACGGCTGTAATTTGAGTGACAAACATGAAAGAACGATGGCGGTGCTCCCATCTGTTCGTGCCTTAACAGGCACAGCTGGCAATGTGCCTTTTGGAAGTGATGATGAACAAGAACCTTCACCTCTGGTGATCTTGACGGGGCCTGAGAAGAATCTGTCTCCCAGCAGCAGTAGACTCATGAAGGCTAAGAATTCCCCTGCAGAACACACTGACTCCCGAGAGGTGGCTCATCACTCACCCATAATGGGAGATGGAGAGAGAGGTCTCGGCCATTTTATGCCTCAGACTACTTCTGGAGAAGAAGCTCAGGATATGCCAGGTTTGCAATACTATTCCTTTCTTTACTACCTTGCAATATTTTTGTATTGTCTTTACTGAAATCTTTAATGTGTTTACATTCAGGTAGACGTGACAGTGTCAGCACACCAAGCTCTGATGTGCAGTTGTCAGAGAGCAGTGCCAGTGACCTCTCCATTTCTCTGACACAATCTGAGCTGGATGAGGATCTACCAGAGGGTGTGGCACCTGAGATGAATGCCACCTCTAAAGAGAGTGATGATCACGATCAACACAATCCTGAATCGTCCCTCCACTCTGACAGGTCCAAGAATACACTACAGTTGAACTGTGAGTCCTCAGCTCCAGTGGTGACCTTGGAAAGGTACAGTATGTCTGACTTCTGTACTTTGTTGTCTGGAATTTTCAAAGTGTGTCAGTGGAGAAAAATACTAACATTCTGACCGCTTTAAGGCAACACACTTCTTAAAACATTCACAATGCAGTCAGTTCCCCCCCCCCCCCCCCCCCCCAAGATTTAAGGCTAAGCAAGCTGAGAAAGGAGAATGTTCTGCATAGCCATGCTGAACCACAGAGGGCTGTTAATGATAGGAGCGGGTGAAGACACCGTACAGTCCTTGCCACCATCACATCAGAGGCTGACAGAGAGGATTGTGGGAGTCACGGTCCATGCCACCATGCTCTCTGTAGCTCAGCGGCAGCTGCGGTGGTGGCAGTGATGCATCTTATAGGGAGAGCTCAGGACCTGTCACCAACAATATTGCCATAATCCAAGATAATGCTGTAACAGAGCAATTTTCTGCTTGAGAGACCTCAGGAAGTCCCCAGTGGAGGAGGAAATTTGTGGCACCATAGAGTGTTCTGGAGGGTGAGCATGTGGACAGCACTTACAGCCACAAATCCTTAGCGTGATGATGGCCTCTGAGTTGAAGGATCATTTTGGATGGGGTTAGAGCCACAGAAAATCCCATGTGAATGTTTGCGCCTGGAGCCTCTGCATTTTCCCTACAATATACAGTATTTTATGAACAGGACCTCTCATGCTCTTGAAAAATAAGAAGAAAACTTTATTTGTAATTTTTTTCTTTACCTTGTTTTTACAGACAGTCCCTGTGTTTTAATTTTTGTGTTGTTTCTGTCCTTGGAATACACAAATTAATACCTTTTGAAGATGATGTACCCAGTTGCACATAAGCTCACGATGATGTTTTTCAAAACAAACACATTATTTCCGAGCACGGTCGAGTGTATTTTATGAAATTGTTTAAAAAAATGTGTCACAAGTAGTATGAAGGATTTCATTTTGTCTTTGAGAGTTTAGCATGTTCATGACGGCGTTTCTGTGTGGTCTAAATATACTGTTTATAGTGTGACCTCAAGAGGAACTGCAGTTAGCCTGCGCCAGGGAGACGATGGTGGGGGCTGCAGCTTTCATTGTTAACACGGAGGGCTTCTGTGTATGAGGAGAAAACCAGGGGCTTTGATGTAAAGCTCAGAGAGCATCCAGTCTCTATCCCCCCCCCCCCCCCCCCCCTCTCTCTCTCTCTCTCTCTCTCTCTCTCTCTCTCTTAAGGTTAGAGTTTATATCGCTCCCTCCATTCAGTTCACAGTCAGGAAAAACAAGCCTGGGCAATTCATTAGATTATCCCATTATATTTCTCCTCCAGCATGGCTGGGGTGAGTGAGGGTATACGACTGAAATATCCTCCAGGTTCTTTTTTTTTTTTTTTTTTCTTGGAGACTCATCATAATGGCCTCACTGTGTCCTGCTCTCAAATGTGTCGTCCCTGAACTGCATGATGGTTCTGTCTCATTGGTGACAGCGTGCCGTACAATTTAAGTTACTGTAAATACAATGCAAGTATAGAGGTAGGATGTAAAATGTATAGGCTTAAAGATAATGTAAGTGTTTTGAATATCTTAGAGCATCAAGCTATTTACAAAGATTCCTCAGTGGACTTCCCCGGTTTTATTCAGTCTTGCTGTTAATGCACGTTGCCACAGAGCCCTTTGTAAACTGTGTGCTCACAGTGTAGTGAGATGTGAATATCCCAGATTTAGTCAGGCAATCCTTTCCCACAATGTCTTGTTATTACTTGTGTTTCCATTCCTTTGTGTGCTATATTTGCTGTCGGTGCCAGCATGGTGAGATTCTTCTGACACCAATCACTCAACGGTGAGACCATTCGGTGTGGTAAATCACACCAGAGCCCGTACTGTACACTGTAGAGCAATATCGCTGCGGAGAGGCTGACCCCTTCCTCCGAGCTAACAATAGGCTCCTGATGATGTCGACATGCGGACAACGGCAGCATCTAAAGTGAGGTTGGAGACCTTGACATGAAAGCTGGCAACAATATAATGAGAGAGAGAGAGAGGTTTGCAGAAAAACACAACTAATTCACTTTCTCCCTCTCTAAAGGTCTCTTTTTGAAGAGCATTGACAAATAAAGTGGAAAGAGAAAGATGACTATTTCAAGGCCCACGCTGACGATAAGGGAGAGGGAGAGAGAGGAAAAAAAAAGATAGAGCTTTTGCCTATGCTACTTCAGCCACACTGAAGAGGACTTAGCACAGACGGATTGCACACTACAGAATGTCATGGATATAATTCAAGCTGCCAGCTTAATCAGGATGTTACCAGGAAACAACCTGCAAAAAAGAAGGAGCAATTGTTTGCTGACCCCTAACCCAGGAGCCCATTACAGATTGTCATAAATTCTTTTTGGCCCCTTTTATGTAGGGGGGCTCAGGATCTCTCGGCTTGGGGTTTCTGGGAGAATTCAATGAGGGCCACCCAGAGCTTAATGCTCAAGAAAGAGATGGATTCCCAATATCCACATGCATTAGGCATCCATTTCTCATTTTGCAGCCTCACACGGGACCAGATTAAAGTGTAAATCTCTCGCCAAAAGAAATCATCTTGAGGCCCCTGTTTTTTTGGAACCTACTTTGTTATACTTTTTAATATGAGATGATGGTAGTGGTAATGTTACATTTACATATTTTCACATTTATAATGCTTATTTTGCCATTTATGTATTTAAAGTTTTACCCAACAGGACTAGTTTTGAATGCCAGGTTTCAGACTTTTCTTATACACCCTGTCATTGCATATGACACCATCACCAGACACACTTTAAATTGTTATCCTGTTAGTTGACAGTGCCATTTTAATGATCAGATTCCTCCAGCAGTCCTTGAGTACCTCAAGGAAATTGCCTGGAAAAATGTATCACAGATTTGTGGATTTTACAAATAGCAGGTCCATCGATCGCATGGCCTCCTCTATTTCTATTCCTTTCACCACATTAATGGGTGATGTGTATTTAGTCTCTCCCAGGAAGGGCTCTTTAATCTGCTAGACAGCATCGAAGGACGACTCCATGGTGAACGGACCAGAGTGTATGGGGATTCTTCGATTGATGGAAGACAATTCAATAGAATTATCAGGTACGCCCTTTCTGTCTTTCTTCAGACTTTACAATCTCATCCCTCCCTGTCTAAATTAAACTCTGCGTATATTTATTTTAACGGCCATGGAGCAGTTTGTGCAGATGAGGAAAACATATTATCCTTCTGCCAAGGGCTCTCACTTTAGATGAAGTGTCATCACCAACATGCACACGTCTTTATTTCTGAGGGGTTTTCAAACACATGGGATTGTTATAGTAACCGCCCTGCTGAATTGTTATTGGGGAGTCAGGGAGATGGAGGATGGAGAATGTGTTTCATTAGACCGGGCTTATTTTTCATAAGCCTTTTTATATTTCATAGCATGATTAATTTACCATAATTGGAGTTCTTGTTGTAAAGTACGGATAAATGTCTGGCAAATGAAAGCATCCTCGCTCTTTTTAAACCCAGTTTATCCCCATCTATGCAAACACAAGTGTTTGTTAATGATGTCAACAGCATCTTCAGTAGTAAAGAGAATGGCCATCTTGGGTCATGACCCTCAGTATAATAAATAGTCTCCTTTGATATTGTGAAGAAGTGTGTATGTGCATAGATGTGTATGATCATATGTGTATACTGTGTGCATGCTTGAAGTGTTAGCAGCTGTTGGATGTACTCCTTGAGCTCCAGACCTACAGGCTGAGGTCAGGGCTCCATGGCAATAGCTGACTGCTCTCTATATATTGGACAGCCTTTGTAACGGTGGAGCAGACTTGAATGACGAGGATCTTGAAGCATGTGGAGCAGTCATCCTTCATGAGCTTCAGAGGTTGTCATGGAGCACAGCAAAGGGCTGCCTGCTACCACAGCATCTAGTGAGTGCTCACCAGTCCAGCACTGAGCCTAATGAAATAAGGTAAGGCCTCCTGGTTTCTCTGTGATTCCAACACCAACGACTGATGTCAGTAATTTTTTAAAAAATTCTGTAGTTTGTGCTTGTTTATTTGTGCTTATTTTCACCTCGTGAAACTTGTGATTGTGGGATTTTAAAAAGAATCTCCGTGGCATGATCATTTGTGTAACACTGTACAAGTCATGTAGGGCTGATTTTTAACTTTACAAAAAATAGTTATAGGATATATTATAGTGTATTATAGTGTGTGTTTTGTATGGACAATGGCATTTTCAACTCCCCTAATAAGTAGTGCTACAATGGAGCAATTCAGAGCACAAATATCAATGCCCTGAAGGCTGCAGGGTTCAATAGACCTTTCTTTTCTTTTCATGGAGATAGAGAACAGACTTACAGTAAATGTGAATTCCACTTTTCAGACAAAGAGTGGATAGCTGCCTGTGCATTTTTTTTTTTTTTTTTTTGACCAGACAGTGGGGGAGAGGGCACGCACTTACAGCAGTCGCGGAGATATTGCACACTACCATTCGATACGGTCTCCCTTGTCCACGAATGTAAAGGTCATCTTTGGTGTCACCTCGTGCGGTAACGCTGCACGGGTGAATGTCATGAGTAAATTAAAATGCCCTATCTGTGACTTCCAGTCCTTTGGATAATGAGTAGTTATACTCTGAGCCAAATCCATGCTCTGCTTCACTACTCTATTGATTTCACTGAGACCTCCCCTGCTATGTACTCAATCTGAAGAAACACATCTAGCAGTGTCCCTCTCTTTCCTGTGGAGATGCCTATTGGCTCTTTGACCTTTTTGTCTAGTTTTCAACCAGGAGCTATATTGCTGTCTGTTTCTATTCAGTGTTAACTGGAATTCATTAATGATCTATATCTTCTAAAGTGTTAGGAAGGACAAGAAAGCAGCCTTTTCAGAAAGCTTTATGAAAAAAAAGTGCAACAAATGTATCATGTTCTAACTTCTTCACATAATGATCGAACTTGTGTCTCAATTTTCTTTGCAGTCAAAGAATATTTCACTGTATGGAGGTATAACTGTGACTTATTTACAGATGTCCTACTGTGTATTCAATAAGAAAGCCTCTTTTTCTCTCCCACCACCCCCCACCCTCACCACAGCACCAGCCTCCCTCCTGATGCCGCTCGGCTGTGGGATCGCTGGTTCAAGCACGCCCTTCTGCTGAAGGAGCGCCGTGTCCTCAGCACTGAGCGCTTGGTCCAGCTGTTCACGCCGCTGCTGCTAGAGCGCCATGCCACCTACGGCCACCAGGTAGCGTTGGAGGCACATACACTGCCACTACACACTTATATACACACACACAAGTAGGAGGTCACACTTGCATTCAGTGACACCCACTCCCAAAAGCAAGCAGACATTAACACACACATATGACTGCAGGAGTAAAATGCCTTCTTTTTTTCTTGTTTCCAAGAAGGCTTGTGTTTTTGATTCTGTGCATGTTTCTTTTTTTTTTTTTTTTTTTTGAGGAGAACTGTGGTTGTTACTGAGTGCCTTCTTTGTGTCTGGTGTTTGAAACCAAGCCCTGGCTGCCGACTCATCAGATTGCTCCACACGTTGACCCAGACAGAAGGGAAACCCTGACCCATGTGCTAATCGCAAATTACAGCCTCTGCTTGGCTTCTTTCATCTCACGTGGCGTATTCATCTGAGAAACACTTGCTTTTAATTTGGCATTAGCCAAAAGTATAGCCATCAGCTGGGTCCGATTGAATAAGGGAGCCATTTGGACCTTCTCCTCAACGGACAAGATTATTTTAAATTTCCCACTCATTGACCCCACGAGGCTCATGCTCTTTTAAACAAAGAAAGAAATTACAATTAATATTCACACTTAAAACCCAAAGATAATGTCAAGAGATTGGTCAGGAATCCCACTTTTTTTTTTTTTTTTTAGAAAATGTACTGCAGGAATGACATGCAGGTTTTTATGTTTTTAATTTTTTTTGCGGACTCATCTTGTGGGGGTTCTTGTGGCTCGGAGATCTTGCTCCAGTGTCCCCGACGCAATGAGAGAGGCAAAGAGGGAGACTGTAGAGCCTCTTGAAAATATGAACTGACAAAAGGAAGAGAGGCACTGCCATCTACATCATTGTGTCCAAGTGCATCAGGAAAAGCCTGAGTGAAAATCTTTCTCCCCCTTTATCTCTCCCTCTCCATCTACTCCATCTAGTTCTCTCTCTCTTCCTCTATTTCTCCTTCTCTCCCCTTAGTTCTCCCTCTCTCTCTTTCCTCTCTGTCCTCTCATACAACAGCTTACTCTCCTCACACAAGAGCAAACAGAAATTTCCATTCACGTAATGCCACACAGCCCGGCTACTCCGACAAATGGGAGCATGCAGCTCGCATGCACACACTCAAAGAGGCCCTTTGAATATTCAAGTGCTAACAGTTGCATTCATTGATATTTAAAATGCAGTGGGTCTGCGAGAGCCCTCAACCCACGGTACATTTGACTAAATCTAAAAAAAGAACAAAGACGGATATCGGGGACAAGGATCAAGACAGTTTTTATTGTGCAGCAACATCAAATACCAAGTGGCAAGCTCAGATTGGCATGTGTTTTGCCTCTCTTCCCCTCGAAGAAAATGAAAGCATGCACATTGTCAATCTTCACTGCGACCTACTGATAACAACTTACAATGTACTTAAAGTTTGTCACTGTCAAAATCCTCCTGATCATCCCCTCCCTATTAGTGCTCATTAAAAGTTGCAAATGGCCATCTGAGGCTGAGAGGCAGTCTTTGATCACAAAAGAGAGATGATGATGGCAGGATTTGATATGGGGGAGGGAAAAACGGAGAGAAAGGAAATCGGTGTGTGGCATCTCCCTGCTCCTCATCTCCCGGAACAGCTCCTCTTAATTGTGTATCCTCATCTCCCCAGAGATAAAAAATGAGCTGGAGAGGGAGGAAGAGAGCAGTTTGTCTCAATTCTCTCAGCCAAGAGGGGAGATATCTGGAACGTGTTGCACATTAACGCCAGGGTGATTGCATTCTTTAGGCGCTTCTCTAATCTCATGGATGAGAAGAGAGGGAGAGAGAGAGGGAGGGAAAAAAGTGTGATTGAGAGGGAGAGCGGGAGCGAAAGTGTGCGAAATAATCTTTTTTTAGTTAAACGAGTGAGAGAATTTGAAGTTATTTTCTCTTGGCGTTTGAACAGCTGCACCTCTGTGCGAGCAGCCGTGGCCAAAGTAAATGACTTGCCTAATCGGCGAGAGTTCAATTTGACACTTCCTTCACAAAATGGGAACAATTAAGAGTGTGGTTTTAATTTGTGCTGCTCACAGGCCAAAGTGCTGCTGAGGACACTTGTGTCCCGGTCCAGTGAGGAGTGCCCCTCAGCAGAGGACGAGAGTGACTTGTCTTCTTCATGTGGTCCTCCTTCTCTCCTGGCTGACGGTGATGTGAAGCCCGCCAGGCCGGTACAGGAGCAACAGATCCAAGGTTATTGAAGATCATAAGTATTAAAATAAGCAAGGAATATTCTAATTAGACTACAAAATACTTGAATGCTGGGTTTTGGTTATTTGTCATAGAGGAATGGCTGTATTTTCCAGCAATCAGAAACTCTCCCCTCAGCAAGGGCTTTGTTACAGTTGCTAGTGGATTCCCACAAACATCCCACACTGAGATAAGTCTGTCTTTGCACAGTAATATAAAACAAGACCATTAACAGGAACAGATGTAGACTGCTGCTATTTTTTTGCAAACCACCTCTGCAGAGAACTAAAACTTCGCTTTTATGAAAGAAATCAATTTCACCATAGAGCTTTTTTATTAATCCCCCACAGCCCAGTTTTCCTACAGGCTTCTATTCAGAGCTAAAGAAAGACCCCCCATTCCCATTTCTATCCCTGGACTCCCTTCCTCCCTGCCACTGCTTCTCACTATGCGCTTCCCTTTCTTACAGAACTACAAAGTACTGAAGAGGACAGCCAGGACGAAAGCCCTGTGGAAAGTGTTCCTATTAGAGGTAAAAAGGCATCGCCGGTGCCCCAGCATTCACACTGTCCTTATGTTGTGGTTTGTTTTCCTCCCACTGCAGTGAATAATGGGCTCTTTTACGCAATGGCTGAGGCAGGATGATCAAGGTGAATCCAGGGTCAAAGTCCCACCTGAAGAGCTGTGCTAGTTCTCTCTAATTATCTCCGAGAAAACACTAGCTATGTTTTCAGCCTGGTCTGAGGCATTCTGGCAAAATTGATAATTCGCTGGCCCCGGCATAATGCGGCTGCTTTAATTGTCAGGACGCCAGGGTGGGAAGCGCGAGAGATCTGTCATCGGTTCTCATTAGCTTCTAAACAATGCTCTGGCAAGGCTGGACTTGAAAAATACTAGATGTGACGGCATCCTGGAAGCAGTTGGTGTGCCCATCGCTAAGCTGCACCTCTGAAATGTAAAGCAATCCTATATTACCCTTGGCTATCAGATATCCTACAGGGTGTTTCATGTGTCTGCATCCCTAAGGTGCACAGCCAGCAAAATGAGTCCAGTCGCTGCACTTAATCAAAAGAGCCATCACCAGTAAAAAAGAAAAAAGGAAAACATGACTAAAGATTTTGCAAGGAAAGGGGATTGCTGTGGTGAGCAACATCAATGTCACAATCAAATACCATGACCTTGGAGCCGATAATAATTGCCAAGACATGCACGTCTTTATATCTAATGGGGTTTTTTTAGAATACATGTAAAAGCAATGCCTCTATTGTGGGTGGAAAAGCACTGTAAATATCATGAGTTTTAGAACATGATTAGAAGTGGTACTTTTATTATGAAACCAAGTAAAAAAATGTTTGGACTTGGTCATACAAGATCACAATTTTGCTCTTTTCTTTGATTAGGTATGAGTGTGTTTTAGCAGCATCATTGAGACACGGCCCTTTTATTATGTACTTCTGCTCTGTTGATTTTTGCCAGCACCGTCTCTCTTTGCTCCTCTCAAACATGATACCCACCTTAGTGTACCGGAAAGTAATTATGAGTGTTTTTAAAATAGAAAATCAATCATTGCCTTCCTGGTAGGGGATGCTGAGATAATGCGAGATGCTGATTGCTGTCTCATGGAAACTGTTGCTACATACTGTAGGCTAGAATCAACAGCTTAGCTGATTGAGCACGGTGTTTTCATCCACTCTGTGCAACGGTGAGACCAAAAGACTCAGCTACTGGAGCGTGTTGTCTCATCAAACACAGAAACCTCTGAAAGTTGGAAACCTGGGTTTTAAGCAAATATTTGACAGCGACTTTGTGTGTGTGCGTGTCTGTGCGTGTGTGTGCATGTGCGCGTGTGTGTCCCTGAGCAGAGACAAAAGCATACCAGTTACTTAAACAATCAGCCATGCAAGAAAGGCTGCAGAGTTCTGAAGAGGAGGAGGATGACGGCCTCTCAGGTAAGAGATGCAGTCCACTCTACCAGGCAAGTAGCGAGCACCATAGGCCTAACCTTTGGTCAACACTGGCCATATGTTCTCACACCACATAAGGACACCATAGAAAGAGGAGGTCGACCGATATTGGATTTTTAAAGGCCGATATAATAACGATAATAGAGCAGGAAAAAGCCGATAGTCGATTAGTTAGCCGATATCACTTAAACTTATACTTAAATAAATACACAAACAACCACTTGAACTCAAACTAACTGTTAAAAAAATCTAGATGGGAGTTATTTTTACAATCAGCTGTTACTTTTATTTAAAAAATGTATTTCAATTATTTTTTGAGTATTTTCTGATTGGTATTTGACATGGCTGAAAATTTCAATTTAAACCGAGGACTTCTAATTTGAAACAGGAAGTTGTCCCCGGTTGTCTCCGTCATTGCTATCCAGCCAAAAGCTTTATCTTAAAATGAAGACCACTACACTTATACACACTCTGACAGCTGAAGGGACCTGATTTCTCTGGAGCTGTACCCACTGATCATTTAACACAACCCTCCCCTCTCCAGCTCCCATCGGTGATGTACGTCTCGTCGTGTGAATGGTGAAGGAGGCCCACCATTCACACCATTCCTCCATCATTCACAGCCAAGTTCCATCGATAACAGTTGTTTGTAGAACGTCCTCTTGGCACTAATTAATCGCCTAAACCTCTGTTACAAAGACCATGTTTTATACATAGATGTAAGCTAAATGGCAAACTTCAACATATAATATAAATATTAGTATTCTCACATACCCATGTCTACTGTACACATCAAGAGACTCCAACACTAAGGTTGAGATGCCCGGACTTTCGTAAACCTCACCATAAGTTTCTTTATTAATATGCATTGTAGATTAGTTTGTGATGAGATGTCCAAATTAAATGGTTTTATCTGGCCCTGTTTGCTCTTTTAAGGAATAAATCATGGCCATGAAGAGGACCTGGGGAGGGCCAAACGCTCCTCACATCAAGACCCTTACCCTCGGTAAGAACATTGTTATTATTCAACGGGCCACAGGAAATGGGCCACCAGACACCAAAGTGGTTGATGTACATTTGCATGGCCGCTCTCATAATTCCCTGTTCATTTCCATAAGATCAAGGGGGCGCCACCCATTAACTCGCTTACAAAGACAAAAGGCCCCCAAAGCCCCTCTCACTCACTGTTTGCCGGGTTCAGCCAGGTTTTAGAAATCAAAAACAAAACGGCTACCACATTAAAAAAAAACAAAAAAAAATTGGAGTCATAATCTCACTGTCGTCATGCTTGCTGTCAGAAGGCAAACAGATCATGTCAAGAAGAGAATCAGGGACAACTGTTTTGGAAGAAGGAGACTCAAGTGTTGACAAGGACAAATGTCCTTTCATTTTTCACCCTTGAAATGCATTTAGGCTGCTCAAATCAGAGCCCTAAGTGGGTTGGAAAAGAAGACCTAATGATAAATAGCTTGGTGGAAGCTAACACCATCACGGTTACATTTGAATATCAACACGACTTCATCAAATCTGCAATTGCGTGTCGGGTCCTCAGAGCACCTCTTCACTGCGAACCCATTTGGGCTGTCGTAATGGCTGGGTAAACGTTATGAGGAATAATCTTCTCTGATTTCATGTGATTACTGGGCACCACGCTGACACAAGGGCTGAAGTCTGTATCTCTCTGGCCTGGCAAGCAGGCGCTCCCAGTCTGCCTATTAGCCCAGGGAAGGGCCTAATGGGCTGGCTCTATTGTGGTCCTCATAGCTGCTGATGTCTGCCACTGCCAGCCTTAGTGACCACCCTCTTTAATAAACATGAGCCAATTTCGGGCCCAGACCCTCTCAGATGGTGCCTGTCCTCGTGTCATTAATGTGCATGGGAAGCCCGCAATATACGTGATTAAACAAAATTTGCAGGACAAAAAATTTGACAGAAACCGAGAATGTCGTGAGCAGCAATGAGACACAAGTTGTGTACACAAGCAAAATTGGACAAATGGGTAGTTACGCATGCCTGACACTGTAATCTCACTGAGGTTAGGAAGGGAGCAGCGCCCAGAGTTACTGGTCACCATGGCCGTAATCCTTTCTATGGTCATACAACGATTTCCCCTGTCTTTTCTTTGCTTCTCCTGGACGCTTAGATTTAAGCATTCCACTTACCACAGTCACTTCTTGCGCTTTATTGCTTCCACAAGTGGTCTGGAAGCCCTGCACTTAAGCAGAAGCATAACACTGCAGCATGCTCTTGCCCTGTTTCTCTCCTCTCTCTCTCTCTCTCTCTCTCTCTCTCTCTCTCTCTCTCTCTCTCTCTCTTTCGCTCTCTTGCCCTTTCTCCATTTATTTGCCCCTCTTCTTCTCTGTCTTCCTGTATTTCCCCCCCTCCTCCTCCTCTCCATCCTACTTGTTAATTATTTGCTTTATTTTGTCAGCGAGCTGATGAGTGACATCAAAAGGAGGATGGAGCTGGACTCAAAATACAAAAATGGCTTCCTCTCTGTTGTCTTAGACAATAATTATGATTTGCCAGTTAAGCCTAGACTACAGCAGAGGGATTGTAGTTTAAAGCAGAGGCTTTGGTGCAAAAAATGCATTTATAGCCCTTTGTGAGGCTCCTCATTATGTGTGGGCCCGATTCATTAAGTAATTGGTTTGCAGTTGTTTACATGAGTATTAAGGCCTTCTATTCAGGGCCTTTGAGAGATACATTGTGCAAATGTTGCATGTTATGAATGCAGAATGAGAGGCGGGGGGCCAGTCCTATTGGCCAAACACTGCACTCGGCTGAAAAGCGAGAGAAAAGCACTGGGTGCTGCTTTGCATAGCAATGACTAGGGCCTTAATAAGCTTTACAGATTAAATACATGCAGTCTATACAAGATGCAAAGAGATACTCTTAACACATTTATATGTGCTCATTTCACTATTATGGCGTTGGAGAGAATTGAGGTCTTTCATATTTTTTTTTCTCTCCCTCTCCCTCTCTTCCTTGCTCTCTCCCACACAGTGTTTTTCAGTCAGATACTTTTATAGAATGTGCTGTTTATTGTATTATAACTCGTGGGGAAGCGACTGATTTGTCCATTAGAAATCTTTTGCTGTCTTTGTGAGTGGCAAAGTAAAATCACTTTGTGGTTGAGTGGGGATGAAAGGAATAATGCACGGAGTGAGTCTTAATAAGCAGCTGCACTCCATGTAAAGACCACTTGTTCCCCTTTGTATGCGAGTGCATGCCACTGCTTCCTCTCGTGCAAAGAATCATTGTGCTCCTTTCTACTGTAGGCATTTCAGATGCCACTCCTTTCTTATTTTTATTTTGGGTTTTTAATACCTTTTTATTCCCCCCCTCCCGGGCCCCAACACCCGTTTTTGATCCTCAAAAATGCTTGAATACATGTGCATGGATGCACACACACACACACACACACACACACACACACACACACACACACACACACACACACACACACACACAAAACAGAATCCTCCAGCCATCAGCCTGTGTGATGATTGTTGTGCCTAGTGCCTGCTTGACAAAAACCTTGACTCAACAATTAGTGGTTTACAGCTTTGCCTTGGACAACAGGATGTGCTCAAGCATTCGACCTCAAATCACTCAGAATGTCAAAATCAGAAGCTCTCTCCCTCTCTCTCATGGGGAGGCGATGTGTGTGGATCTCTGACAGCTCACTAGGAGGAGGGATGGAGGGGTGAGAGGGACATGAGCTGAGAGAAAGGACTGGAGAGGGAGGGGGGCGTAGAAAGAGAGAGCGGGAGATAGAGGGAGACAGAGAGACAGTTATGGACAAAGAGGGAGTGAAAGATGTCGGGAAACACATGTAAACAGTTTAACAGACAATGTAATAATGATCCGTAGATGTGCATGTGACAGCACTGAGTCTGTACTTCTGTGAATGTTTGATTTGGAGAATACATCCTCTCAAAAACAGGCAACAACTTTGGAACTGACTGTTTTGTTTCCACTCTTTTTACATTTGACACTACATTAGTTGATCTCCTTCAGTTTAGCCTTAATAATAAGATTACAACCAGGCCACAGCAGGTCAAACAAGACAGTGACTGCAGAGGAAGGCAGCATTTAGAGGCTCCAACCAGAGGAGGTCACTGTCCTACATGAGCTGCCTCAAGCCAGAAAGGATGCCTGATTGCCCTGTTAGATATTGAGTTCAAACACTTTATGTGCTTCATTTGTTTATTTTAATGTTGTTAATTTAATTTAGCTTCTTGATTTATTCACTCTTAAGATGTATACTCTGTTTCTCAGGTGATAGAGGCAAAAAATGGACAGAATTTTCAGTTTTCAAATCTGTGCTTTCATTTCTGATTGAGGATTTTTTTTTTTTGATTACTTTATGTCATACCTTGGTCATATGTTCTCCACATTTTTAGACACTTATGCGTGTGTGTGTTTGTGTGTGTGTGTGTGTGTGTGTGTGTGTGTGTGTGTGTGTGTGTTTTGGACGAGCCAGTAAATATCAGCTTACCCTCAAACAAGTTATAGTGCACAGAAAAAATGCAACATGAGATGAATGATCCGTCCTTCAGCCATCTCTTACACTGGCCGTCTCCACTAGACTGCCACCAGTCAGGAGGAGAGCCCGCTGTGTTGAAATCATTGGCCCCCAATACCTCTTCCTCTGAGTTGCAGTACTTACTCGTTGCCAGCAGAGAGCACTCACATGTTAGAGAGTGCCCACTCACAGTGCACTCACAGTTGCCTCTCACTGTTTGCCCCCACTGAGCGCTATATCCTGCTACCATTCAGGCCCGTTAGAGTACATCTAAACGGAGCCTAAACAATGTTTCTGCGGGGTCATAGCTGGGATGGGAGTAGGAGTTGATGGGAATGATGAGGTGATGGGTCTCCCTTTACCTTTAGACAAGCACCGCTGCGCAAAAGTGCTATTGTGCTATTAGCATTTGTGTGTGGGTGGCAGGAG
Source organism: Epinephelus fuscoguttatus (assembly GCF_011397635.1). Classification (NCBI taxonomy): domain Eukaryota; kingdom Metazoa; phylum Chordata; class Actinopteri; order Perciformes; family Serranidae; genus Epinephelus; species Epinephelus fuscoguttatus. Next base: position 27,007,134 of record NC_064765.1, on the reverse strand, counting down.
CTCAAAAAAACGCTGGGGTAAATAAAAGCAGTTTTTTCTCGCTATCTGTGTGTGCAAGGCAGTATTAAATGCTTGGTAAGCATTATTTCCTCTGTCAGTGCTCACATTCCCTAATGTGACTGTGGGATTATGAGTCAAATCTGTCTTCAGTGACTCCAAGAAACACAACCTAGTCTTGCTTGGCATTTACTTTAGACTACATTTTAAAAGAGCAGCATGTTCTATAGGAAGACGTCCATGTGCTACTGCATATTTTTGCCAATATATAACTACAGCACTGGACATGTGATAAAATGGACATTAGAGTAAACCCAGTTTAGAGAGTGAAAATGTAGCATGTTGTTTCAGCTGAACAGGTCTGTTTTGGCACAATTTAAAACTGTAATCTCAGCTGTAATCTCGCTTTTATTTGTCAGAAATAACAGTAGTAGTTTTGTGAAGAGACTGAAAGACAATGCAAATTTGTCACAAAGAACAATATGACGAGTGCTACACCGATCTAAAAATGTAGAGAACAGCCTCAAAAGAACTCTAAACTTACATCAGAGTGCCTTAGCTGTCAGGAAGCTGAATAATCATTGTGTTATTCTTAAAGAAACACATCACTGTTCCTGACCAGTGGTGCCAATTTCAGCCTTCTATGCATACACTGTGCATGACATGTGGTGACATGATTGTCCTCGTTTTTATTCATGTAATTGGTATTTGCACAATGTATGTCACTGCATTACCAGCCTGCGCTTGTCTTTTTACAACCTGATTTGAACATCAGAATATGTAAATTCAGACGCTTTAACTCAGCTCATAGAACATTAGTTTGGTGTAAATTGACCAAACAAGACAGATCTGATTAAAGAACCACACTGACAACCAATTCCAACTGTGTAATGTGTCTAAAACTCATCATACAATTTTAAAGGTCGCCATGGACTCAGCTATGCACAGCAGACACAAAACTGTTAAAACACGAAATAAACAACAATATGAATTGTAAAGGCCAGAGAAAGAGAATGAGCGAGGCATTTGGTGGGGGGAAAAAAAGAGGACATTACAATAGCTGTAATTTGCATCATTTTACACATTACATTCACCTCTGTCTACCAGAGCTTGTAAAACACTGGCCAACCCAGTCTTACATATTCAGATCATTTGCCTCAATTAAGGGAAACTCAGCAGAAGATGAACTGGCATAAATGTTTATGGAAACGGAATATTAGATTGGTGGGGTCAGATCCAGACTGGGCTCTCTATGGTAATAGCCCTGTCTTGAAATCAGTCCTGTCCCTCACTGAAGTGGAACAGCTGATAGACCATTCCCATCCCCGGGGGGAAGTTCAAGAAAAGAAAAGCCCAATTTACTCTCCGTAACAGCTATTATTGTGGCAAAGGAGAGGAAGTAATCGTATAGATTATTGCTGTATTTTTGCTGCTGCAGGGTCTGTTGCCTAACAGTTGTAAATGGATGGATGCAGCCGTCCTCGTGGTTTAGTCGTGCTTCAGTACTTTATCTCTTATTCAGTTGAAAAAGCTGGATAGCAGGTGGATGTCTTTTTTTATGTGTCTGTACATTCCAGAATCTGTCAATCATGACTCTTGTGCTATAGTTTCGACACAAGACTTGTAATTTTATGCTCACCTTCCAAAAACGTGCATGTCATGTGCATATTGAAACACTTAAGGATATATTCAGTGTTACCTCCACCATACAGTCACAAAAACTAGTGCGTGGCTATGATATTATTTTCTTTCACTGAACTGATTTTGTATATGGCCATCTGTCAGTCTAGTATGGTCAGTAGGAAATGATTCTGTCAAGTAAAGAAGCTCATATTCCTGAACATAACATAGTGTAGGGAGATATTGCAAGCCAAAAACAGTACCTACCATCATTTCAGACTCCAAATAAGCCACACAGAAAAATACTTACCATCTGCACTGCTCTCCATTCACCAAAATGCATGCATTTTACAGGGTTTGATTATACATTTACGATAATGCACATATTTTGGCAACCAAAATTCTCTGTTTCGCTGTCATACGCGGCGCACCTTCAGTTTGCAAGCAGATAGGCTGATTATCCGTCATTGTGTCTTTGCTTTCAGTTTTTATTTTTGGCACTGCGCTCCTTACTCAGCCTCTGCTTTTGATTTGCTAGCATTTTAAGCGCCTGAGGTTCAGCATGCTGTCTGAACAGATGCAAGAATCATCCAAATGTTCCAGCAGGAAGTCCTATCAGCATATGAATATAAAGGTTATATTCTAATGATTATACTGGCTGTATGGTATATTGCTTTTAGCACCCAAGCAATCTGTTCAGAGTTAGAAATGGGAGTTGCACATCTTTCTTCTCCCCCCCCCCTCTGCCTTGAGTGGTGCAAAGCAGCAATATATAGTTTAGAAGACAGCAGTTGGAACGCAGCCAGAGTAATTTGGTCCTTATACTCAATGTACAGTCACATGTGCCAAGACTTAGTGGAGGGAGAGATGAGGAGATGAGGGTGATTGAGAGGATGACAATCAAAGAGGTCATGGGTTTGAATTGATGCAGATGGAGGAACACACCACACAACAGTTTTTTTTGCTAGAGCTCATCTGCTTAAAACTCAGAATCTTTTTTTTTTTTTCTTCCTATTTCCAAGAAAAGCATCAACACAGCTCTGATAGAGAAGGTCCAAACAAATAAGCCATATGGATATGTATGCTAACCTGGGAGATGATGAGGCTATATTGTGGGGTTGTGAATAGGCTCTGTGATGATGTAAATTAAAGAGGAGGCCTTTAAAAGTGGAACAGGGGGCCTTATTGCATATGCATTGAGGTAGATCAAAGCCTTTTCGGAGGTCACACATTTACATAGCGATATCACCAGAGCTATGGGAACCTGGCAACCCTGTCTTTGGACTATTTTTGAATAAAGAGGGCCTTGTGGAAGTCCTTTGGCACAATTAGAACAGGAGTCAAGGAAGCTTCCTCCGCTGCACTGTCTGCCTGCCCCCCCCCTTTTTTTTTTAAGCTATTTTTGGTGTAAAATAGTGTCTCTCTTTCAAAGACACCCTAAGGTAATAACTTTACAAGGCTAAAAACTGTCTTTGTGTTTCCAGGAAAGAGAAGACTAACTCAAAGGCTCATTCTGCTCTACAGTCAAAAGGTGAGCATAGACAAAGTCATTTTGATTGCATGTGTCAAAAAAGGTTAATTACAGGTTCATATGTTCACATGCATGAAATTGTTGTGAATTTTGAGCTTCAGAAGAGCACCAACTGTTTGATTAAATTTCTCTGTAAGTGCAGCTATGCCTTTTTGAAGTTGTGTAAACAAAAAAATGACCTTGAAGCCAGATCCATGTTACCAAAAGCTTAGATTTGTGTTGTCAGCAAGCACTGCATAATCCTCTGATAAAAAAACCAAAGCAGTCCTGCCTTCAGACTATGTGTTCTTACATCACTTAATCAAACCCCAGACAACTGGTCTAAATTTTTGAGTTAGTGATGTTTCTTTGCAGTGACATTTATGATGATTTCTTAGAATCCAAAACCATCCAACAGTTCAAGCAGAGGCAGATTGCAGTTGACCACAGATGTCAGATTGCGTCTCAGCTCTTCTTAGATAATTTCACTGCTAAATAGACTGGACTTAATAGATTCAATCATCACATCAGTTTCTTTAGCCCTGTGCTGTTAAATAAATAAACTTCACTGACCTCTGAATATGGCTTGAGCATTTGAATTCTAATGTATGGACTTTCAGGTGCTACAATCAGATCTGTGTTTACATTTTCACAGGTGTAAGTAAATGATCCAATATACATTTCATTGGAGTGGACAAGACATAGATTTAACACTTTATTAAAAGCTATGTTAAGATTTTCATTGTGCAATCAAACTCAAGGTAAGCTGTAGATGCAGCGCTTTCTAAATCCTTGAATGAGGATAAAGAGAGTATAAGATAGACTGGGTAAAGGAATTGTAAAGATGATGTAAAAGGTTACACCTCATTTAGAGCATGAAAGGTAAAATGCTCTGCTCTAATGATGTAAACTTGTGTTTCTTTATTTTTTTGTGTAGCTTTCTGGGGTGAATCAGATGACAGCGACTCCGAGATCGAAGCAGCCTTACGTCCTCGACCTTTCAGTGCAAACTGCAATGACAATGATGACTTCTGCGACTGATATTTCCCTGCACATATTTTTTAAATGCACTATATTATATCACTGCAAAAATTTCAGGCAGCTTGGCCCGCAGTAATTCACCCCCCCGACCATTATTTTAGTGGTCTGCATTGTAAATCATATGCACACTGTATCGTAAAAACAAATAATAAAGTTGACAGCTCTCACGCTGGGTAAAGTATGTGAAGAGTTGTCCAACACTCTGATGTTAACCCTGCTTCAGTCTCTTTATCTGAACAACTCTCCCAGCTCATAATAACAGCTCGAAATAGATTAAACTGATCTTTTAAAGCGATTTGTTTGCACTAGGCTGAAAATCATGCATTTTGAATGCCGCAAGCATCTCCGAGTGCTCTACCTCCAGCATGCTCGAGTGTAGTGATGTGAGTCACCTGTGAAATGACAAAGCACAATGGCCACTCTGCACGCTGCTGCGCGACCTGTGAACCTGCTGAAGAGGCCCATCTCCCAGGGCACAAAGTGTTGCAGCGCAAACAAACTCAGAATATTTAGAACCTCCGACAAACGCTCTACACATATTTTCACAGCTGCTTCTTTAATAATTGTGCTCATGCTACAGGAGCACAAAGACGCATGTCTAAATTCCTCTGTATTATTGTGCAAATGAGTCACGAGTAGCAGGATTGTTGCTGAAACCACACAATGGTCTTCTGCAATTTATCATTTTGCAGCACTTTGAACGCTCTGTAGCTATTAATAACTCGGAGCTGCTGTGTGGGAGGCTACATTCCCAAGTTTACATTTATAGTTCATTATGTCTGTAGTGTAAATTTCCAAAACTGCCATTCTGGGATGTGGTAAAAGCCCCTGGCATTCAGTGTCAGCAGGATTCCATTAGTCAGCTTTAGGTGACTTTACATGCCTGAACCTTTTAAAGTAGGACTCCACATTCATTACCAATAATGGCTTCAGACAGCCCTGACCCACCACAGAAAAGGGACTGTGGCAGAATAATTTGGAGTTTGCTAAAAGGCTCCCTAACATAATATCCATGTTAAGGAGCATGTCAACAGATACTTGTGTGCGACAGATAGCTCATGGAGTTATATTGTACTAATGTGTACTAACACAATAACATTTTTTAAAAAGAACTTTTCTGATTCCGTGCCAGAGAGACCACGAGGACGATATTCGGCTTGTTCTTTTTTGAGCGTGTGTAGTCAGACTGTCACAGGAGGACGTGGAAAGGTTTTTATGTTCCATTTAAAGGGTGTTATCCCTACAGTGACTGACTCAATTACAGTGTCGGCTTTGCCTCATTAATTGAACTATCATGTTCAGACTGACATCAGGCAAAAGTCAGTTCTTACAGCAGTGGTTATGTGAAGGTGATTCATGTTTATTTTGACTGATTAGATTGTGCCTGTGAGTGGGGGAGGACAGAAAACAACTATATTGTTTATGATAGTGCTGGGTTATCACTTGTGATTTCAATGCAGACGATAATTTTCTCTTTTAATTTTGCTGATGAACACTTCTCATTATCCTAAAAAATAATTTAGGGACTGTTTATTATTTCTGAGGGGATGGAGGTGGTGCAAAAAACGGGAGGAAAGTCAAATGATTTTTTTATGCTTCTGTGTTTTTTATTGTTTGGCTTTGGGGAGGGACATACAACTTGAAATGGTTGCACTGTATATTTTTTTATGCCCTCTCAAACCCAAATCCCGCCGGTGGGCTTCAATGGTGCTTTTTTGTAATTGTCAGAATTACAAAAACTGTAAATACGTAAATAACCAACAGATTTTCAAATTTTCAACAGTCCTTGAACACATCATGTGCAATAAAGGCTTCCCTCTGAAAATGTCACATTTAGAATTTTTCTTAAAAAACAAACAAACAAACAAAAAAAACCTGTTCACTAGTTCCTGTAAAAAAAAAAAAAAAAAAATTAATTAAAAAAAAATCGATACCGTGTTCCTGCATGCATGACATTATTGAAAAACCAAGGCTTTTTTAAACTCCAGGATTTTGTTTTTAACTTCTAATTTTTAAGAATCAAAGAGTGAGTTTTTAAAATCTAATAGGCTAACATTCACCATGCCTAGTTACTGATATCACCACAGTTGTGCACAGTTTACTTGGGAAAGCATGCTGCTGGTGCCAGCTCTGTGCGTGCTGTGAAGGCTTATTGATTTGTTGGTTTTGTGTGGTAGGACCAATGATGGGTGGCTGTCGTGCACTCATATCCTGCTGCAGTGCACAAACAGCTTGTGCAGTGATGTAAGTTTGTAAGGAGGATTTGCATTTTGCATAAGAAATTAGCTGTTTATTTTTGTGCTAACTCTCACTCTCATGCTGTTGCATTGACTCCAATACCTGCAATACCTATATAAAAGTAGGTTAATTATTGTGGAGGGAGGGTCATGCATGTTACCCCATAGTCTTACCAGAGCTCTAGCTTCTGAGAGGGTGAAGATATAAAGTCACACCCCAGCCACCCCCTTTGTCTAATAAATAATACAGTCCCTGACAGGGTCAAATTAGGAGCATGTTTCTTAATAATAGGAAACACTTAAGCTTTGAAGAACATGGGAATCTTTTCAATCTTGCCATAGCCTACCTACACCTTTTGGATGATTCAGTCACAACCCCTAAGCTGCACTTAATTCTGGTGAGACTGGAATGTTCAGAAGTTATTGGAGAAAGTTACAGGATTGTAGTGTTGTGAAAAAAATAAATCTTACATTCTTTAGGACACTGAATTCATACAGTTCTTATAATCTTGAAATGACATCCAGGTCTTAATGAGGAGAGGCTATATAAAAACAATTTAGGTCGACACAGTAGACAATGTTGATGTTTATTTTCATGCTAAAAATAACTGGTAAGAAAACATGGTCCACAAACTCAATATCTCATTGTATTCATTACGATTTATGCCATTCACTACAAACATGCCCATTAAGAATACCTTTAAACTACTGTCTTGTGTGTTTCTATAAAATGAGAAACTCAAGGTTTTGTCTCTTTATCAGATGCAAAGGTGTCACAAAAGTCAGACTCGACTGTCCTTGAGAGGTGTAACACTGAAATGATTCCCACTGGTTCGGCGTGAAAGCAAAGGGTGGAGAGACTGCTTGACTTGCACATTTCCCTTTCAGATGAAAATAAAAAGCTAAATTATCAAAGCAACCTAAACGGAACATCTGTAAGAAGCAATGTCAGACTTACAAAATGTTTCACTTCAGATTCTCTTTCCTTGAGGACCTTTGGAAAAAAAAAAAAAAAGTCTCTGTCAAATCTGCTGCATATTAGCAGCTGCGTGGGCTCAGAGAGAGAAAACCTTTTCCTCATCACTGGCTTCAAAATTGAATCAGTAACAATTTAGAGTGATGTTTTAGATCAGTGAGCTGATTTCTGAAGCAATGTGTCGAGCTTTTAATGCAGCGTTTAAAATGATGTACTGGAACTCATTTACGCTTCCACAGCAGTCGAGAAATGAATTTTTAGAAAAATGAGTAAGCATAACAATAACGCACAACAACCTCGTCTATTGGCAACGTGTGAATGTATCTCATATTTCTGCTAAATGCTCTGACTTGTTCTTTATGCGCCCATAGAGCTCCACGTTTACTGTATGGAACAAAGGTCATGGTCTGACACTATGCAGCTTTGTTAAATGTACGAACACAATGTCTGTGGAAATACGCATCCGCCTGTTTGACAGCACTGTATTTCAGTAGTGATACAACAGGTGAACCATACATCACAGGCAGCAATGGGAAGATATCGAATAATAGTGTATTCAGCTTGTCACATAAACTGGTGAACTGAAGGAAAACCATGAACTGCTTTATGTCTGCTTGCTCAATTATCTTAATTAATTTACACATTTTCCAGAAGGTGTAGATAATGAGGGGGACACAGGGGACATAGGGGACATGTCTCCTTCAATATTCAAAACATAATGCAACCTCACATCTTGTGGTTGCATTATGGTTCACCATTGCCAGAGTCTTGAATGAACCCTTGCTCTTAAAAGAAATTACCAAAAGAAATCAACTGGTAAGTCGACTGACAAAGTTAAAATGCAGCAACTTTGATACTTGATTAGCCTTTTGATTAATTTTTAAAGCAGAAATTGTGAAATTCCACAGATTCCAGCTTCTCAAATGTGAGTTTTTCTGTTATTTTTAAAGGTTTTTTAATTATATACTGACCATCTTTCAGGTTTGGACCGCTGCTGGAACAAAACAGATCCTCTTATGGGCTCTCAGAACCTGTTAAGGGCATTTTTCACTTTTTATACCAAACAATCAATTAATAAATACAGAAAATAGTCATTTCTTTGCAGCCAAATTTTATGTTTTTAGTGATATTCAGTGGTTGAGTGTAACTAAGTACATTTACTCAAGTACTGTGGTTAAGTACAATTTTGATGTACTTGATGATATACTGTACATCTGCACCACTACAAATCACAGAACAATATTTTACTTATATTACTTACTATTTTATAACTTTGGTAACTAGTTACTTTGCAGATCCAGATTATTACTAGAAAATATAATTAAACTAATAATTTCTGATGTATTTTAATGGATAAAACTACAAAGCAGTATATATATAGTAATTAGAATTAGCTCTTTCTTTAGCAGCTGCAGCATTAAAGTGATGAACACGATCTCATATATACCTCTGAAACGAGCCTTTCTGCATAATAACAACTTTTGCTTTTTGCATCTTAGTATATTTTGAAGCTGACATGTGTGTACTCTTACTTAAGTAGGACTTTGAATGCAGGACTTTTACTTGTAACACAGTATTTCTGTACTGTGGTGTTACAACTTTTACTTAAAAGAGCTGAGTACATCTTCCACCTCCGGTTATGGTTTAGGTCGATGACACATTTCTCTGTAATCAAAGTTGATTGTAGCTGTGCAGTGCATACAGTGCAGCGTATTGTCAACACGATGTGCCATCCATATTCAGAAAACGTGGCCTGTAATGTCATTTTTTGGTGTTGCACATAAAAAGTGCAGTGATCCCACCAATTGTGGAACAAAGAACCGAGACCAGACAAGGTTACGTGATACACAAAATAGCACAAATATGCTTTTGAATGTGAGCCCGCAACAACTACTGTTTTTTGAGTACGGAAAGCCTGTTCCTTTCAGCCTGGCACGCTATCAAGTACCAAGCTTAAAGCCATTCATGTTCGGTCCACATCAATTCAGCCTTTTTTTCCTCACCAATTGCTGCCATGAGTGTCTGGAAAGTTGAGAGGAGGGTCTTGCTCCCTCACAAGCCAGATTGACCTGCTTTTTGTCCAGACAACTTCCAATAAGAAGGGGTCACTGTTCTTTCATTGGTGTCTTACATTCGACTCTCCCGCATGCGTCTAAATTGTTCACCCAAGACACTTGTGTTAGTAACAGAAATAGCGGATTTATCTCTCCGTGATAGTAGACTTCATACATACCATGTATAAATAATCACGATGAATAATTAACAATGGTTTTGAAAAGTCTGCCAGTGCTGTCAGTGATTTTAAAATGTCTTTTATGCATTTGGGATTTCTGTTCCAGTAAGAATTTAATCTTACCAGTAAGTGGGGGGACACACAGATGAAAGCGAGTAGCAAAGATAAACACATTCATCCACAATTCTATGGTTTTGCTCTCATATGTTTGTGTAATATATTCCTGCCTGCTGGACAAACCGAGGCTCTCGAGTGTGCACCTTCCATTCTCCCCTAGCCTACTTTTATTTTTATCACTGAATAATCATTAAGAGCAAGGTCATTTTGATCTTCTGCCTCAATAGGCCTCAATTAAATATTCATTCATTCTGATGCGGCCTCCTCGGCAGCTTCTTTGGTATGTGTGTTAAAGAGACAAAAGGCTGTGCTTTTGATTACACAAGCTTGGGCTTTTTTTCAAAGAGATCAGGCGCCATTATATAGAGTTAAACAATCTTTTTCCACTGATCAACAGAGTTGTTGGTAAAATGTTTACTTTGGCGAGGATAAGTGAATTTGTCCTTGGATGTTGAAACAAAAACGATTCAGTTTGCAGAGCTTAATCAAGCCGCGTCTCCAAGGCTTGTGTTTCATGTGTCATGCTGTACTGCTACATCATGAATTTCAGAGATTTATTTGCAGCTACACTAAATTTGGTTGCCTATTGACAAGAAGACAGGCTCAATCTTTTCAACCTAGAACTGTAGCATTAAATCATGTTAATCTACAGTACTAAATCCTAAATAACAGCATTTCTTTAAGCACAGGCAATATGCATGAGCATAGCACCTTTGCCTTTTGGCCATGTTAGCATCATGGGTGCAGGGATGACAATCTTACTCAGTTGTTTTGTTGATGCAGCACTGTGGTAAATAACTATTTGATGGAAAGGCATGCCATTCAGTGCACATTTATTGTCCACAGAGGATGAATGACTTTAATGATCCCTGACTTTTAAATGTACCAGCAGTATGAAGTTCCCACTTTGTCTAATTCTACAGTTCATGACAGAACACCTCTGATTCCCATCAGCCACCATTGGTGTGTCTCAGATACCTAAGAATTGCCTCATTACAGAGAATGAACTCGGTTAGATTTAGGTATCAACATGTCCTTTACACCAGTGGTTCTCAACTGGTCTATCCTCAGGACCCACATTTTTCCTCAGTCGTTAAGTCGTGACCCAAATTTTTGACTCTCCACTCAAATCTATTTCACAGACACTTCCTTGAAATTTTATGACTTTTTTTATGAAATACAATAGTCTTTTAGCGCGTATTCGTGTCTATTTATCATCTTTGCATTGACTATTGTATGTAATATACAGACTAACATTTTGAGAATTTCTAGAAAATAATTCTAGAAAAAAAGTTGTAAAATTACATGAACAAAGTTGCAATATTATGAAAAAAATGTAAATTTTATAGAAAAAATGTCAAGAAATTTTAGAAAAAAGTCACAAAATTTTGAGAAAGAAAACAAAGTTTTGAGAAAAAAGTACGATTTCAGGGAAAAATCATAACATTTTGGGAAAAGGTCAAAATATTGAGGAAAAAATCATTACATTTTGAGACATAAATTGTAAAACTTTAAAAAAAAAAAAAGGTCATACAATTTTGAGAAAAATGTCATAAAATTTTTAGAAAAAAAGTTGTAAAATTTTGAAGAAAAGGTAGTAAAATTTTGAGGAAAAAAATATACAATATTTCACAAAAGATTTGTGAATCTGCAACCCAGTCGAAATGACCCTGCGACCCACTTCTGGGTCCCGACCCACCAGTTGAGAACCACTGCTTTACACTTAGATCACCCTCAGACCTAATTTAGCCTATATTTGCAGTGAGGATAAGTCTTTTACACGGCAGATATTATGAATATGTCTGCTGTGTAGTAGGAAAAGTAGCAGAAAAAGCACCTGTGTTACTAATAACATTAACAATGGCTCCGTTCTACTCTATGCCCGGGCTGTGTCCATAATTCCTCCCTACTGAATATATAGTATAGTGCACTATATGTGCCCTCTGCCATTTTATTTGTCACAGTTTGAGGGTGAAATTCATGCTGCATATATTACCCTCAAACATTCCAACAGTGAAGCAAGAAAAGTACCGGTCCTGGACACGCTCAGTACTTTCTGCTAACAATCCCACAATGCAATGTGTCACATTTGAGAGATTCAAAATTTATAGTGAAGACACACTACACCTGTCTCCTACAATATTGCAATGATTTACAAGTGTCTGAAACCTCAATTTGCTTCTTACAAGTCAACTGTTAAACTAAACTAGTGTCTATTATATAGGGAAGAGTGACTGGGTGAACGAAGGAGTGACTTTGGACACAGCCTAGAAACCTGAAACAGAAAGAGCTAAATGGAATTCAGCCATCTTTAATTTTATTATTTACACCTACTTTTCCAACTATGACCCAATGTCTCATCTAAAAGGCCTTTTTTTATGGTCAACAAAGCATGACTTAGCTAATAAGAACAATTGACTTGAATGCAGGATCAGTATTTGAATGTTGTTTTTTTTCTTTTAGACACTATGCAATATTAGATATGGTTATATTCCCTATCTGTTATGTTAAATTATCATTACTTTTACAGCTGATTTATTATGTGTGGACATTTTTATTTGTTCAAATGTTGTTGACAAGGTTTTGTTTTTCATTAATAAGGAGCTTCTACCTTATCAGCTGTTTTCCATATGGTTCCTAATGAAGCAGTCATAGTATACTGATGCAGTATGTCATAATCATTCTGAATATCACAACACGTGTCTTGATATAATGGCCATGATAATCAATCCAGAGATCTTTCAATTATATTAATGCTGCATAGAAACTACACGTTTTGGATAAAAAAGTATTACCCCTTTGCACAATGCCAAATAAACAAAAAAAAAGGAAATATTAGTATTACATTCATAATAAGTTGGCCATTGTTCTAGCTAGTTTCAAGTGCTTATTATTATTAAGTCTTATTATTCCTGTTCACTATATAGAACATATCTGCAGCCCTGCCACTGCATTTATCACTTGATTCAGCAAGTATCTGAAAGCGCAGTGGGTGAACAATAGGTCCAAGGATGATTTGCACATGAATGATGTCTGTGAATGAGAGTGGGTTACAGAGGAAGGCTGTCTCTCCACAGTCGGGGCAGGAAGGTTTTCTCCCCTCTGCCCCCACTCCAAAGACCAGGTGAGATTCTCCGACACAAAGGGCCAAGTGAAAATCTGTTCAGCATGGACGCCTAAAACCCTTATTATGGTGATGCTTTATGGAGGATTTCACTGGACGTATATAAAAGCTCTGAGTTGCCCCTGTCTACAGCTGGATACCACGTCTTTATGGATTGTTGTTACATGTCCATAGGGCTTTGATCTTTTCATTAGAAGAAGATTATATATGTATATACATATACATATACACATATATAACCAAGATGAAACTTACCTGAACCTTTCTCACTGTGCAAAAAATGTGCATCTCATTTGTCCTCTGTGTTGCAAAAAAATAAGTAAACTGATAACAAAAAATGAATCACCTACATTTCAATATATGACAGAATTCTTTAAATATTTTACATGATGCTGGTGTTTTTCTTTTATTTGGTATATTTAGTTTGACACTGTTCAATTACATACACCTGAAACATATGCATGCAATTATTATATGCATGGCCCTACCCCCACATACATGCAGACAAAAATTGAATGGCGAATCATGAGATCCATCATTCAAAGCAGCCCTATATCATACATAGCAGTCCCACACCAAATGATCCATTTACTAAACAGTTCTGCTTCAGTTAAATTCACGTAAACAGGCGACAGCTTATTATAAAATATGCATGATAACAAATTTTGAATTTCGTACCAACCAGAAGTTTACAAAAACTATAGGACAAAAGTCAAAATTCAGCTAACTGCATACAAAAATACACAATGTTCATCATGCAAGTCAAAAGTGCTGCTGATTGCACTGTGCTTATACCTGTTTTTGCCTGTCTCAGTGCCTGACTAGCTGTTCAAGTATGTCTTTAACTCTTAACAAACACTATTACAAATGCTGGGATATTCTGACTTACCCACTCTTCTTACCTGTTGTGAGACTGACAGAAGAAATGCTATCCAGAAGACTCAGGTAGATATTTTTAGTGCCTGGTGCGTAAAAACACACTATTAGGAAAATTTGCAATGAATACCACAATCAGTTTTTTCTCTCACTAAAATATACTTTATTTGCCCAATTATTACAAATCACAACTCCTTGGACTTGAAAATAATAAATGTATTTAGGGTAAAACTAAATCAATTATTTCCAAGTTGTTACCTCCAGTGTAAGAGGACACCGACAGAAGGCTAAGCAAGACAAGTTCATTTCTGCATTGCATTTCATATTGCTTTACATAATTCATTAAGATGTAAAGTAGAAACAACAACACAAAAACATTAAAAGGGCTCATATTGTACCAGACAGCCAGAAATGTATTTTGTTTCTAAGCCACTGAGAGATTTAGAGGCAAAAAGCAGTACTTAAAACTCTACTGTCTGACACACTGGAAGCCAGTGAAAAGATCTGAGAACTGCTGTGATATCCTAACAGTAGCATAGGATGAAGTTGTCTGTCTCTGTAGATACCTCAGTCAAGACCATTACAGTAATCTAACCTACTAGAAACAAGAGCATTGATTAAGTTGTGTCTGGACATGAATCCTCTGATTCCTGCTATGTTTTTTTTTTTCCGATGGTAGAATGCAGGCTTTGTAACTGATGTGACATGGCCATAAAAGTTTAACCTTGAGTCCTGAGCAAAGAGAAGTACTAACTTCAGCTTTGTCTGCATTTCACTGGAGAAAGTTCAGGAAGATCATATATTTGTTCAGTTCCCTCGAAGAGAGAATCTAAAGGACTCTAGTCAGTTGGCGATACAGCAAAGTAAATGTGGATGTCGTCTGCATAATTATGATAGGTGATGTTACTGTTTTGTATATCATGGCCTAATTGAAGTACATAAAGTAAATGTTAAGTAAAGGAGGCCCAAAGACTGAGCCTTGGGGAACCCCACACATTAAGTTAGTCTGCTCAGGTGTATAGTTACTAATTGAGACTAAATGGTTCAGCCATGACACTACATAAATTAAGTCTCTACATCATGTTTGTCTCTCAGGCTCTTCCAATGACAATTAAATAAACTTTATGGAGACCAGCATTTCAGTAGCGTTTGGGAAATCTAACCTATGCACATCTTTCAGCAGGACAAGATAACACCACCAAAACTTGCAGCTGGCTTGTCATCTTGCTACTAAATTGGACCTTACCATGACCTTACATGCGACAAAGCAAACGCCATGTTAGGTCACGATAACATCCTTTTGGCTATTTTAACATCACAGGGCTTAATGCTAAATTCCAAATACTTCCTCAGATCCACCCCATTCACAATCATCTTTGAAGTGCCTGGAAACACCCCGTACGCAACCAATTACATCACACGCACATTGAATCAACAACAAAAAACACCACATTTGTGAGACAGGCAATTGGGGAAAAATAAATTGCGGGCAACCTTAATTTCCAGTATGAACACTACAGTAGGAAGGATAGATGATTTCATTCTGCATACTTATTAGCCATGTGCTTTGTTTGGGAGAGTGTGCAGCGTATTTTTGGAGAAAAGAAGAATGAAGGTTTGGTTTTGGGACAACAGGCTGTCGTACAAATGGGCTTTCTGTTGAGAGAAAAAAGATTTCTGTGTCCACACTTCTGAAATAAATCGGACCTGTGTCATATAAATGCAAAAAAAAACCAAAAAAAAAACAGATTTGAGCCACGTTTGCTTGTAATGTGAACATAGCCTTTATCTGCCTGTGCTATATTGTATGTGTTTCACATGACTGAGTACCATTTTTTCCCTTTATTTAATTCAAAATACATGATTTACTAATTACAGTACTGAATTCTGAAATTCTAATTAAAAGCACGGTTCTCACCTGCCCGCTTGAAATGAACCAAAGGGGTAAGAGTTCAGGAGTGAGAATCATCTGCCAAACAGGCCTGGAGTGGACAACATGCCCTAGTTTTACTGCTGCCTCTAGTCCATTTCTGTGATCCTCAGGCTGAGGGGACGAGAAGGGCCGGCTATGTTGAGCCATAATGAAGAGACCCAAACTGAAGCTGTGGTCAGAGAGCTCCAAATCTAGATTGCCAGATTCCTGCTTGAGATGCTTCAAATCACATTATAATTAACCGCATTTAGGATGGAGAGCAGAGAGTCCCTGCTTAGAGCTATTCCCATGTTTCTCTCTCTCTCTCTTACACACACACACACACACACACACACACACACTAACACACACACACTTCCTCCGTCCCCATCTCTTGCTGTCCCTATTTTCAGTTGGGGTAATTAATATGGAAAGATGGAAAGGCATCATATTCTACAAATTCCTATGAGATTGGCTTGCAAAAGCTGTTAAAGCCAAGTAGGTAAATTAGTATTCATGCAGGTTTTCCTGTTGCAAGTCATCTTTCCCTGTGGGACCGAGTAGTAGATTGGGTAGACAGGCAACGCTCATTCTTGATTATGTGAGCAGAATGCCACCACAGAGCCGAAGCCCAGCAGGAAAAAAAAAAATTCCTTAGGCAGTAAATCAATTTCTGTGACCTGCTAAATGTAATTGACTACACTCTAATTCTTTAACCCTGTGTATGAGGGTGAAAACACATCCTGAGGTAGAATCATTACCAGCTATTATACAAATCCATGGTTTCTGTATCAGTTAATAACCATTTACAGCAAAATTATACATACGCCATGATTCAGTGGCAATAAACAATTGCTTTAATGCACTAGTCATGTCTTTGTTTAGTCAATCAACTGGATCTCAGAAAACCACCTATTATTCAAAATAGGAAAATGGCTTGGTAAAGAGTTTTTTGCTTTTAGATGCATGGAAATTTGTATGTAAATTGAGATGTTAATATTTCAGCTTGTGCTGAATATTGGATATGGCCTTTAATGTTATGGTTCATACACCATAGGATTCACTGGGAACATTTGATGCTGTTACGCGACATAAAATGCTTTAATGATTATGGATCCACATTACCGCAGCTTCGGAGTTTTTGCACAGCATAACAAAGGTTATAAATATTTGATTATGTCAAATTCATTGTCAAATATTTGTTTGAAGACAGATAATGCACCATGCTGTTGTTGTTTATACCACACAGTGACAGATATCACAATCAAAACCAGATGAACACATTTGATTATTTTTTTCTGAAGATTTTTATGAATAAATCCATGTGTACAGTGTGTGCAGTTTCTTTCATTAGTATGTTCTCCCAAGGCTTACTTTTTCATCCACTCAATCTCTGAAACACTGCCTCATCTAACAGTACATGTATCCCTCGCCTCAACTTGACCAGTTGTCAGCGGGCCCAGGACATGGGCTCTGACTTTGGCCACATTAATTAGCAGTCCGTCCTCAACAGTCCGTTTCCCAATTCCTATTAGACCCAGCTCAGCAATCTGGTGGAAGGTAATTTGGTGCTCCATGCACACAGGGCGCAGCATTGACACCTTATGCTTCGTGATTGAAGGCAATCTCCTGGGGACAGCGCTAAATTTATTCATGGTACGCTCTCCCACAGCCACTAGAGACGTGTCTGTGCCCGCCTGCCACACATCCACAGATTTCCTGCTCTGCATCTTTCCCCGAATGCACAAATAATACTAAATGATCTGAGGGAGTTGTTGCGGTGTCTTATATTCCTACCCTTGCGGGAACCTGGTGATCTCTGGGTGAGTTTCTTGCCTCTGCTCCGTGTACGAGTCTCTGAAATGAAGACAATGCATAATGTCAGGCTGGTGAATGTTATTGCATTTAGAGAATCTTCACCCTCACAACCTCTTCCCTTCTCCCTTTCTCCCCAAGGGAACACACATGTTAACAAAGTTACACACACACACACACATCCATGCTCGGTGCAGCTGGGTCACAGGAAGTGGCATTAATGTAATTCCTTGTTGATGGCTGAAATCTGTTGATAATAGAGATGTTAGCAAAGGTGATCAAAGCAGATTAGCCCAAGACACAGCAGGGGGATTGGCTGGACCTCCCTGTCATTAACGCAGACTGTTATATGGGAGCCGGCACGCTCACTAGTCCTCACTGGGGAGAAGAAAGGGTCAGCCATTAGTGTGGAGTAGAAATGCTAATGCTCAGCTTGAATCAACAGACCCCTGACTACCTGCGACCATTTATTTACTGCTGAGGTTTGGAAGTCGTTATGAGTCGTGACACAAACAGGTGAACTATTGCTCTGCTAAGATTTGTGGGTAGTTGCTTTAGGCCATGCAAAGTCACTTACAACATAACCAAGGAATGACCTTTTGTCACAAGGCCCATGCTTTATAAAACAGGTATGAGCCTAACATCACATGTACAACCTGGCTTTTCATGTGACACATTTTGACCTAAAGCATCACAAACACTGCGAGCTGTGAGTGTGACACAAAGGTGAGAATGCACTATTAGATCACAGTAGTGTTGCTGAGAGCTTTACACATCCCCTCGTCTCACAGTGATAAAAGGAAGTACGAGCCATCACTCCTGAGGCTGCAAACTTGTTTGGAGTTATTGAATCATCAGTGCAGAAGAGGCAAACAAGTGCCCTCAAGTCTTGCAGTGCTTGAGGTGGAAGAGGTATTTTGACAATTAGCCCTATGAATTTGGTTCCCTCGGCATCAAAACATGAGTGCTATCAATATTTGTTACACAATACACGCACATGCTGTTCCCAGACTGAGGGCTACCACTTCCTTTGATAAGTGACAGAGCAGAAATGTAACACACCTTCACTATGAGATGGGGGTATATGGCATTATTGAACTGATTTACTAGCAATCACTACATTTCCTATGTAACAGGTGCTGACGTATTGGCAGTTGGCATAGCTCAAGGGTAGAGTTTGGACAGCCTAAAAGAAAAACAAGGTATGATGTACCATCAGAACATTATTTGCAATAAATACAGCGTGTACACTGTAAGGCCCAATTCGCTCACTCAACTTAAAATAATTTTTGGAAACAGCTTGCACTCAAAACTTTTAGTTAGTACAATACAGTAATATAACATTTTGAGCACACCCAACACAAAATTCATGTGTCACATGACCCTTATCTGATAAGAATTTTATGTCAGTATAAAATTACTTTTTGTGTTGTTGTTGTTTGAGCATTCAGTTCTATTCCATATAATCACTGCGTAATGGGTAACGTGAGTGGTTTAGAACACATTTAAAGAGTCTTCTTTAGCTTATAGCCTTACACACATTGTCTCACGGCATGCTGGGAAACTGCTTTCAGATGCCTTTTAGAGGTATTTAAACCTTTGAACCCAGAGCAAATTGGTGTGATTCATTTTAAAAAACATGGGAAAAAAAGACAATGTTTATTTGTGTTTAACTTTCTCTTTTCACTACTGTCTTGCTAATTTTTTAGTCATTTCTTTCTCGTTGCTCATTGCAAAGAAGAAAGAAATCAGGACAATTTGCTCAGGTTTCAAAGGGTTAAACTAATTAGGCAAAATCAGCTTTATAAGTTTTAGTCAAATTAAGTCAAACTCAAAATCTGTTGACTAAACATTAAAAAAATATGTCACAAGGGATGACTTTTTGTGTCAATTGAACATAAAGATTGTCATTTTGACAATCTGGGGCATTTGCATTTGCATTTACATTCAAATTTTGTATCATGGGTGGACAGCTGAGCACCTCTATGCAACAAAATACACAAACAACAACAAAGGAGCTACCATATAAGTTGATCAGATAGATACCCTGTTGCCAGAATAATTTGTACAAAGCAGCAACTCCAGGGCTGAAAATGAAACCAGTGCAAAAATGCCAAAAACTGCAGTTCCTCTAATGGCCACTTGAGGCTGGCTCCAAAGTGCCCAACTTAACAGAAGGAATAAACAAATGTGTGAACAGCCTGATATAAAAAAATTGGTTTTGGCCTCCATAGCTAATTTCATTTCGACATCACAGTGGTTATGTCCATTACTTTATGCAGTCCATGATTTTTATGTTATTTTGCAGCGAATATGTTGAAACTTCACACTTCAGCAACACTGTGGGTAGCGTATGGTTAGGTTGTAAGCACAAAAACAATTTGATATGGTTAAGAAAAGATCTTGTTTTGGCTTGAAATACACAGTTTCGGTTGCACAAGCTTGGCAGCAACATGTCTGTAAAACAAAGGTTTTTTTGTGGCACTTTACCTGGTGAAACACAGCAGGTGGGGTTGCTAAAAACAAACAAACTAGTATGTTGACTAAAAGGCCGCAGGAAACATAGCGATGAGTCCATAAAGAGGTTTTGATGTTTGTTGGTCTCAACCACCATCACCTCCGCCTCCCAGTGACAATGTCAGCTCATATACTTCTGCTTTAGAAAAGTTGATATGTATGAAATGTAGAAATGTAGCATATCTGCAGTTGCAGAGATGTGTACAACATTTTCTTTGAGCAACTGGGCTGTAGATAGATAGATTAGACAGATAGAAGTCTATTCTATCAAAGACAAACAAAGCCCATATTAATGTTAAACTCTAATGTTCAGCACACCGACATTCGCCATTCAAAGTGGACTGGTGATATCAGGTTAAAAGATCTATTCAGCTGATGCTTAGACCTCCCAGTAAAGGGAATGGTTTTGAACTATCTTTTGTATAACAAATGTATAAATCTAAATGCAGACTCAAGGAAAATTTGTTTGGTCGGCTGCACAGTCCGTCAGGCACAGGGAAACAAGTGTGGCTCTTTATATGCAAACATTGACATGAACCGGCAATGTATGTCATTCAGTTAGCTCTCTTTTCAAAAGCTCCATATTCTGCAAAGGAGGGCCAAGCAGTAGGCCTATTCATTAGCCCCCTGCTTTGATATGTTTGTTCAGTACTATATGGGGATAATGCCCCTCAAAAAAAAAAAAGAAAAGAAAAAGAAGTCCATGGGCAAATTTATCATTCAGTAAGAATAAAGGTAGCCCAGATTCAGATCAACAAACTAATGACAGGTCCTTGAGTAAACATTACAGAAAGTACAAACCCTTGAGTGCTACATTACCTGTATTTACAGCTTTTGTGATTGTCTGAAACAGTGTTTTGGTTTTTTTTCCATATATTTAAATATTTATGTCAGCATTGAATATGAAAACACTGCTTCATTTGTCACAGTTAGTTTGCTTTTGTGTAGCACTGATTCATATTTGAAAATGTAAAATATGCAAAATAATGTGAGAATGGAATATGCAAGTTTCTCTCAGTAGAAAAGTATCTTACCCACCCACGTCCTCGGCTGCAACCGTCTCTTGGCTTTGGATATCGTCTCATGAAATACCTTGAAGCAATGTAGCAGCATATTCCCGTCAGGCAGGCAGATGTCATGATGTATGGCAGCTCGGTGGAGATCTATACCAAAGACCCCTACATCAGATGACCTCCACTATAAATCAAATATTCATCCTTCAATCCATCAGTGAATTTACTCATTAGTCTACAGTAGTCATATGCATCATGTTAAGAAGGACGACATGGATCATCCCCCTTTGAAAAAATATGGTGCTGCAGAGTCTTCATCATCACTCTGGAATTAGCATGAAGGGAAGATAGAATTAGGGGTGGCAGCTTGTGGATCTGCTGGATTTAACAAAGTCAGCCTCAGGTCCGTCAGCGTAAAGAAGAAATTCATGAGGTTCTGCTGCCATGAAAAATATGAGGTTTCCTTCAATATCTTTGGTTATGTATTAACTACCAGTGTTAAATGAAACATAAATTTCTCATTACAGTTAGTCGTTACATTACTTTTGTTCCACAACTCCAGAGCCTCTTGTCACATACATCTGTAGAAATAGAAAAAGAAGACATTGCAGCTTAATAAGCAGCCAGATCACAGTTTGGATATATTTACCACCCTTCAGGAGCTTGTTGTATTTTAGCCTGTGACTGCACACCGCTTTGGGAAAGTCCTTCCTCTCAGTGAAGCTGCTGCTTTCACACAACCTCCAACCCTGAAGATAAACCCAGGTGATTCTAAAATGTAGGCCTACCTGTGGATAGCTAAAGTTAGCAAAGCAGCCTTCAGCACGTGCGGCAACCTAACATGTACTGGACCTGGTCTGCCCTCCATTCAGTTCCAGGTAAGATAGCAAACACACAGACACCCAGTTTTGACTTACTGGTATTAGCAACAGAGTGAACAGAGTCTTAAAAACCCAGAAATAAGTTAGCATTTCAGTGATCCCAATTTCTTTCATTCATTCATTTTCCGTAACCACTTATCCTGTAGGGGGCTCATGGGGGGCTGGAGCCTATCCCAGCTGGCATTGGGCAAGAGGCAGGGTACACCCTGGACAGGTCGCTAGGCTATCGCAGGGTTAATACATAGAGACAGACAACCATTCACACCTACGGGCAATTGAGAGTCACCAATTAACCTGCATGTCTTTGGACTGTGGGAGGAAGCCCGTGAACTTGGAGAAAACCCACGCTGACACGGGTGAACATGCAAACTCCGCACAGAAGGGCTCCCCCACCCTAGGGTTCGAACCTCCTACCCTGGATTAGAACCAGGAAACTACTTTCTAAGAAAATGCTAACCACTACACTACCACTCCCATTTCCCTTATCTTGAAATCAGTGGGTTTTTGAATGGGTTTTGTATGCCTGAAATAAGGTCTGTGGTTAACACAAGCTTCAGAGGCATTTACCTTTTGTTCTACAACATAAAATACAGAGGCAAATATCTCACTCGTGAATTTTGAAGATTTTAACAAGTGGCTAAATGGGACTACAAAGCGTCAACAAGATTTTACAGCCTTGTTGTGGTGGCAACGTTAAGTCATGCAACCATAGTGTAGCCTTTACTTCTGGCAATTTCCCCTTAAAATCATAAAACTTATGTTCATTTATGAAGATTATCTTCATGAACAAACCTTAAAGTATCATAAACTGTTGTTTGCTACAGAGTTTAATTTCTGCAATAATCCAAAAATCCAATGGAAAACTCACATTAGTTTTTTGATGAGGCAAGCAGGGCGACATTAACTACTGTGTTGGCCTATAAAAAACATCATCCCTGCAGCACTCTATTAATGAATTTCTAATTGTAATCCCTTACTCATCATAAAAAAATCCCATACTGTACTGCTAATTACTTTATTCCATATATGATTATGATGATGCTGACCTTGGAAATAACATGTAAGATGAAGACAAGGTCTTAGTATTATCTATCTGTATGCATGAGTAAGCTACTGTGTGAAAGATGGACTACAGAACATGAATGTGTTTTTAATCCAAGAAAAACAGAGACAATCTAAGAAATGCGAGTTTCGTGCAAGATTTACCAACTCAGAGATAAATCAGGTCAGTTGATCACCAAAGTCATTATGGGTCATCCTCTGGTGACCACGAATGTCTGACAAATGTTTTGCTACACTCCATCCAATAACTGTTTAAGCATATTAGCAAAAATGTTCACCGCAGGCCTCAAGAACACAAAAAAGGAGAAAAACATTTTATTGATTTTGTGTTTGATTCATTAAACAGAATATTAAATGTGAGCCTGAAGACTGAATTTGGCTGCTGTCCCTTAGTACTGCTGCTCTATTTGGCCCATGAGTCTTTATACACTAATGACCATGCAATTTACTGCATAAAGGTTGAGAATTAAAATATAAAGGTATGTAAACTATTAAAACGATTAATGATTCCATCTCTGAATTTTAAAGGATAATTTAATGTTTCATTTCACTCATCGGTTTCTTCAAAACAAGTTATTAGATGTGTCCTTTTTTTTTTCATAAAAGGCACCTTGTTAACCTTGACTGCCGTGTCCTGTGGCTTAAGTGAGCAATGCTTCAAATGTTGACAAGCAATATTTTAAGGGAAACTGAGGGACAAATGTTGTTTCATTCCAAATGAGGTATCCGTTTTTTGAAGTCAAATGTATTATTGAATTAATTCAATATAATATGAATTAAGTCATTACTAATTTCTGACATGTTGCTCACATTTTCAAGGATGCAATTTAGTGTGTTTTAAAATACCAGACTAATAATAAAGTTTTCTTGTTTTGCTTTTGTCAAAATAGATATATTGTATAACATTTGGAGAAAAAATCTTTCAAAGGTGCAAGGTTTGTGACAATTTATTGGCGAAGAAGTAGATTAAAGTAATATTGAATAAAAAATGTCAGGGACATTGATTGTCCCTCAAACTCAACGTTTCCTATTCTGTGGCAAAGAAGGACAGCTGGTAAAATGGTGTCCCACTATCAGAAATTGAATTACAAGTACACTGTGACAGAAATTTTCATTTTAAAATCTACAACTGAATCATCTTTTGCAGACATTTCATGTGATGTTAAGTCTTACAGAAGTCATCTGTATCTACAAGTTATATCAGGATCATAGAAATAAAAAATGAATTGAGTCATGGCATGTAAAACGATAATCTTATTTTAGGAAAACATTAGTATCAGTCCTCTGATACCAGGTATATTTACTTGTGGTGCTGCAACCTAATCTCACATAAATATTTCACCTCTTTACAATGCATTACATAGTAGTGGCCACAAAATGCGTTAAAATTACATGCTGCCAACACAAAAGCAATGCCAATGCAAAGTCTGTTACAAACGGTTGCAGATTTGTTGTGAAATGATCACAGTTTAGGTTTAGGGAACGAAAAACTCTTGGTTAGGTCAAGAGAACAAAAAAGTACTTGAGATCGGGAATTGATCGTTTTTTTGGTTAAAATAAAAAATGAGAGGCAAGTGATGTAAACATACATACTTTGCTTTGTTATGTAAAGAGCTGACGTAAAATACTTTGCGTATTTATGTAAAGTCTGTAGAGTCATGTAACGACATTGACTTTTGGTTTCACACGGGAAACAGCAGTCCCCTGGTTGCAGGTACATGTTTGGCTGTTGCCAATCCACTACCTTTTTTCCCAGTGGCCACTTGTCATATTGCAGCAAAAAAAAAAAAAAAAAAATCACTGTGGCCCAAAAGGCATTTTCCCCATAGATCACCATTATAAAAGAGATAGTTATTATTAAAATCTATGTAAGTAACACCATAACCAAACTAAAAATAGAAGATCCTCAAATAACCTGCAGGTCTGCTGTTTGGAGCCACTTTGGTTTCACTGTCAGTTATGAGGATGATGGCGAGGGAGGGTGGATAAAAACACACCAAGCTAAAGAACTAGCCACCGCACAGCTACAGACTCTTTTGGATCCAACCAGGTAGCACACACAGTCACAGCACACACACCCTCTGAACGAGAGAACAAGAGCTGCTGCATGGCTATAACCTCTCATTCAGCAGCTACTAGCAGCTAACGTTAGCGCAAAGCACACACCCACAGCAGAGAGCAGGGTAAGACTGAAAGTTAGGTTACTGATGGCTGTTTAGTGTGTGCTGATATGACCGTGGCATAAAACAGAGATGTTTATACATGTATTTATGAGACTCAAAGAGCTAAGAGAGCTTGTGGGATGTAGCAAACTCGCCACCGTCACACAGTGGGCAATAGAATAAACACTGATAGTATGTCAAGTTATGGTGTGAAAGTTAAGGCGACGAAAGTCTGAGTGGGGCGGGTAGAGGGGTGGTGAGTGTGTCCAACAAACACCAACCTTCACCCATTAGAGCATTGTTCGCGTCTCGTAAGATTATAGGGCCAAACCTTGTTCTTTTTCCCTAAACCCAACCACGTGTTTTTGTTACCTAATCCCAACCACGTGCATTGGGAAAAAAAATGTCAATTTGCAGTGTTGTACCTACGTAGTGTGTTTATTTTGAAAGAGACTGTGGGCTCTAGTTTTGCAGACCGGGCGCGGCGGAGGCACAGCGCACCTGCGCTTCCTCAACTGGGTGTGGCCAGGCGGATTTTACAAGTTTGGCACACCGTGTGCCCTGGCACAGCTACTCCTCTATCCCACCTCCGTCCCTCCTACCTGCGCAAGTCGGAAAGAGGGAGGAGAGAAGGCGTGGAGTGGGTTTTACACACATCAAACCAATCAAATGAGCCCCTCTCCTCGCCCTTAAATGCGCCGCGCCAAGGCGTCATGAGAGTTTACTCAATTCGCCATGGCGGAAGAGAGCAGCAGCGTCAGACGGCCAAACTTCTCCCAGGAGGAAACTGATGTTTTGGTCCGGGAGGTCCAAGCTCGCAGTGTCCGAATATACAGAACTGCGAGCAGACCTCCACGGGCTGATGATGCAAAGGTAGCCTGGGAGGAGGTCACCACAATTGTAAATCAATGTTGCGTTTCTCTCATGCGCACGCACTCTCTCTTTCTCTCTCGCAGTCTCACTCTGTTTCTTTTCTTTTGACTTTTCTAAGATGACAGATGCTGAATATATACTCCCTATCTGATGCTGTGGCTGTTTGTGGTTGGCTGAGAGGGATGTGAACTCATTAGTTTGCAGCTGTTTAATCAAATCAGGTTGGGTTTCCATTATGCTTGCCAAACGTGCCAAACGGTGTCAATCCCCTTTGATCTGACATCAGATGTGACGGGACAGTCGATATAGAGATACATTTATGTGCTGATTGCAGATAGTTGCATTGAATAGTGGTTTTGGGTATTTATTGCATTGTTAATGTGCCTGATATTCTGGAAACCTGCCTGTGAGGTTTTGGTGATGTGTGCGCACTGTCCGCCGGTCAGCCAAACTTTGGCTTACACCGGCTGCGCTCCGCCTGCACTGACAGTAGACCTGGTTTCAGTTGGCGAGCTTTTAGCGCACCTTTGGCAAAGCCTTTTGACACGAAACTGTCACTGCACCAAGCTGGATCTGTCGACACCTCCCCCTGCTGAATGTGTTGGCCCTCTGACTTAAGCAGTACCGTAGTTTTTATATAGAAGTGGTGGGGTTATGTTTAGGATGGGTCCAGTGCGTCATCAAGCAAGCTTAAGCCCACCCAAAAAATCCTTGGCACAGAAATGATGAAAAACAGTTCAACATTGCAACATAGTCCGCAGAAAGAAATCACTGATTTTGATTTACCCAGACTTTAACAAGCCAGTTTTAACCAAACTGTAATTTCTGCTTTGTACAAAAATAAGAAGTTAGTTTTCATACATTCAGTTTTAAAATTAAGTAAATTCCTCTGGCATTTCTACTTTTTTGCTATATTGAAAATGTACCAAATCATGAAAGTTAATGTAACCTGCATGTCTTTGGACTGTTGGAGGAAGCCAGACTACCCAGAGAAAACCCACCCTGATACAGCACAGAAGGGCTCCCCTACCCTGTGGTTCGAATCCCCGATCCCAAGTTCATATGGGTTCAAACCAGGAACCCTCTTGCTGTGAGGTGACATATATGTATGTGTATATATATATATATATATATATATATATATATATATACATATATATCGGCAATTTCATTAAAATAAATAAACAAGATTCTGTGTTTTTCTGCACAACAAACTGGTCATCCTTCAAACATTTTCTGTATTTCTACAGTGCATTTAGTGTGTTTTGATTGAAGAAAGAATTACCCCCAAAATTATTTTCTTGCACACACTCAAGTTTACCATGATATTGAATAAAGATTTACATTGCTGTTAGGTTACATCATGGTAGAGATTTTGAGTTTTCAATAAATGTGAATTTTGTATGCGTGTTCTGCAATTGCCCCCCTGTGGTACCCTGGTGCCACAAACATTTACCTTCATTGCTCGTGTCAGAAGCTCTCCCACTCAGAATTAGAGCTATATCACTGAAAATGTCAGCAGTGGGTCTCAGGTGTTACATGACTTTAGTAATATTTAGCAGTAACTTTGACTTTATACCAACTGTCATAGATATGAAACTATTTGTCCATCACTTTCCCTAAAAATACCCTGTTGACATTAGTAACATAATTTACACAACCAACAAGGTGAACAAGCTGCTGTAACAGTTCAGAAGATATTTAATAAATTCTTGAATAAAGTGACAAAGAAAATGAAAAAAACAAACAAACAATCAAACATGGAGTTATGTCTTTATAATCATATTGTCAGCTAAAAAAATGTAATTATGATTTTTTAAAATTATCATTTGATTTGCTTAAAGGCGGCACGATGGTGTGTTGTTTAGCATTGTCGCCTCATAGCAAGAGGGTTCCTGGTTCATCAAGTTTGCATGTTCTCTCTGTGTCAGCGTGGGTTTTCTCCAGGTACTCCGGCTTCCTCCCACAGTCCAAAGACATGCAGGTCTGGGATAGGTTAATGGGTGACTCAATTGTCCGTAGGTGTGAATGTGAGTGTGAATGGTTGTCTGTCTCAAGGGGCTCTAGTTTCCCGGCGCAGCGCAGGGTGGCGCAGGGTGGCGGACCCCGCGCAGAGCTAGTTTCGAGCAGCGCAACCCGAGGCGCGCTCAGTTCGGTAGTTTGGCAGACCGAGGTGCGCTGAGATGGGTGTGGCGGCGCAGCAGGGGGAGGTGTCGACAGATCCAGCTTGGCGCAGTGACAGTTTCGTGCCAAAAGGCTTCGCCGTAGGTGCGCTAAAAGCTCGCCAGCTGAAACCAGGTCTACTGTCAGCGCAGGCAGAGCACAGCCGGTGTAAGCCGAATTTTGGCTGACCGGCGGACAGTGCGCACACGTCACCAAAACCTCACAGGCAGGTTTCCAGAATGTCAGGCACATTAACAATGCAATAAATACCCCCAAAAAACACTATTCAATGCAGCTATCTGCAATCAGCACATAAATGTATCTCTGTATCTACTGTCCCGTCACATCTGATGTCAGATCAAAGGGGATTGACACCGTTTGGCACCGTTTGGCACGCGTAATGGAAACCCAACCTGATTTGATTAAACAGCTGCAAACTAATGAGTTCACATCCCTCTCAGCCAACCACAAACAGCCACAGCATCAGATAGGGAGTATATATTCAGCATCTGTCATCTTAGAAAAGCCAAAAGAAAAGAAACAGAGTGAGACTGCGAGAGAGAAAGAGAGAGCGCGTGCGCACGAGAGAAACGCAACATTGATTTACAATTGTGGTGACCTCCTCCCAGGCTACCTTTGCATCATCAGCCCGTGGAGGTCTGCTCACAGTTCTGTATATTCGGACACTGCGAGCTTGGACCTCCCGGACCAAAACATCAGTTTCCTCCTGGGAGAAGTTTGGCCGTCTGACGCTGCTGCTCTCTTCCGCCATGGAGAATTGAGTAAACTCTCATTACGCCTTGGCGCGGCGCATTTAAGGGCGAGGAGAGGGGCTCATTTGATGGGTGTGATGTGTGTAAAACCCACTCCACGCCTTCTCTCCTCCCTCTTTCCGACTTACGCAGGTAGGAGGGACGGAGGTGGGAAAGAGGAATAGCTGCGCCAGGCGCACGGTGTGCCAAACTTGTAAAATCCGCCTGGCCACACCCAGTTGAGGAAGCGCAGGTGCGCTGCGCCCCCGCCTCGCAGAGTCTGCGAAACTAGAGCCCGACGTGTCAGCCCTGCGAGAGTCTGGCGACCTGTCCAGGGTATACTCTGCCTCTCGCCCAGCTGGGATAGGCTCAAGTAGCGATCAAGCTTAAAGCATTTTACTAAAAGCAGCTGGTAATAAATCTTGCATTTGTATGAGGGCATTATTTCTATAACGCAACAGGATGATCTGCTGCCCTGCAGCCCAGCTCATTTTTTGCCACATCTACATCAGTCTTGCAGTTAAAAGAAAAAAGTTGGCTATTAGCCAAACAACTCCCAGAATGCAGTGCTTAAAAATGTACCTCATGACTTCATTTAATTAAACTAATACTTTAGTCATTTGTTCAATGTAGTCTTAATAACCACATATTTAGAAGCAAAATAAACTTTACACACAGGTTGAAATTAGATAGATTTCCCTTTTAACACAGTTTGCACCCCTATTTACTCTCCTATTTAACTGTATATTTGTCAGCTAGTACTGCCAAGACTTCAGGTCACATGTTCAATGAGAATCTAGCTGAAGTGTTCAGATTAAGGGGCAGCTCTTCTCCCAGAGCTGTCACCTTCCATAACACTGCCCCCCACCGCCCACTCCCCCCATCGCAACTGTCTCCCAGGCAACTCACCTCCACTGCACAATACACCATATTCATACATACTAACTGCACAGTCTATTTTATACCACCAGCACTGATGCACTGTTTGCCTTAGACTGGCTGTCAGTACCGCTGTGGGCTCTACTGATTCTGATTTCATATTGCGCTATGTCTATGTTTTGCAGTGCAGTATTGCAGACGACAGTATTACCCGGTCACCCTGACCTGGTACAAGTCAGGCTGCACTTAGTCAGTGCTGTTTTCTTGTCATTTTCATATACGCATCTTTGCTCACAAGCCACTTCAGTGTATGTAGAGCTCTATGTAAAGCTTATGCTGTAGCCTACGCATGTGGTCTATGTTGGTCTGTCTGTGTCACTCAGTTGCACCTTCAAAACACTAGTATGTGTCTGGGTTTCTGTGAAGTCCTGTAAAGTTTAGTTGATTTAAAACGCACCCAAAACACACATTAAACATGGCTTAATAGTGACAATTTTAAACACAAGTACACAAATCGGCTTCACTATAACTCGTAGCATTTACAGACAAAGCATTTGTCTTTTGCAGGACACAATTTTGCCACAAATACAACACACTTATGTTATTAGCACGAGCCTATGGCATTTTATATCATATAAATCAGCCTAGTGGCTAGCAGACATTTCCTCTACCCATATGAAGCCAGGATAAATCACACACAGGACTTAAAATGCTACTTTGCTGTCTTCACAATTTATTGTTTCTGATCTGCAAAATAAAAGGAAATGAAAGCTTTGTTTCTACTGAGGGAAATGGTTTCAGCTTACAAAAATAGAAAGTCTGTGTCGCCGCGACATCTAGTAACAGTTCTGGGGAGGAGCACATCAGGCTACAGCGTTGCTCAACACAGAAGTATTAGTCCCGCTTTAGGGAGTACTGCTGCATACCATGTAAAAAAAGTTGTCTAAAGTTTTTTGTGGCCTCAGAGGGAGCTGCGTTAAGTCTGATAAATTGCCTCAAATGATGTCTCTACAGTCTCCATCAGTTAGAGCTGAAGACTACAAGTTTATAAAAAACCCAATCTGGACGCATAGAGTCAAAAAATTTACCAGACCTTTGTAGCTTGCGCCTCATTTTTGCTTGAAGCTAGCAGCTCGAGGCTACATTAGCCACTACTAGCATGATATACCTAAATATCTAACCAAGTTGTTGGCAGTTGAGCTGCATGGTGGATAATGTAGGCGCCAAGCTTTCACAAGGAAGAAGAATGTGTGGAATAGAAAAGATGACATCTCTGGTTCAGATGCAATGATTTTTCATACTTGTCAAACTGTCCATTATGGGTCCATCACGGTTACAGAAATTAAATATAGAATCAGTAGGAAACTCTTTTGAAATAAAATCTGTTAAAAACAGGCAACAAATTGCTTTATCACTGCCACCAGACTAGAACAGTGTACTCTGCAGCAGACAAATATACTTTCTAGGTTTTTTTGTAACATTTGACATCATAAACAGGCTGGAAAACAGGTTAGTAAATGGTAGAAAGCAATATGAAGGCCAATGAAAATGTTACAGTGGTTACTTCTCTTATTTATAAAGTCTCTCCCTCACTAATTCTGAACAATGTTTGAGTGCTGCTTGGATGGAGATGGATGGTAATTTGTGGCAGCCTTTCATTGCATTGTGCAGGTAAAGGGATATTTCCATCGCTTGATTGAAGCCAATTGGAGCCAGAGCGGATAAATGCCCATGACTACTGCATAGTCAGTTGTCCCTGGAGTGGATGCTGATTCTAACCGTTCAAAACCGTACAAAAGCCCCATGTTAGGGTTTTTTTTTTTGTCCAGTGGTTAAGGATCTTTTTGAGAAAACTTACAGAATAGTAGTTTGAGCTTAAGCCAGACATTAAATGAGTTAAAAGTTCATTTCTCAGCCTAATTCTTATCCTGCTGAAAGGTGTTGTGAATATGTCTTTGGGCCAGTGATAGCTTAAAGATGAAAAAAGTGTGAGCTTGCCAGATGAAATGCCTGGCTGGAAAACTGCAGACTGTTGTAAGTGATGCTCTCCCATGCCCTTAATGGCAGCCCCATCTGTCCAGTGGAAACACTTCCTGGCTCAGAGTAGAAGAATACACACTTAATGTACTAGTGTGACACTGGACCTTTTAAAGCATGTGATTTTTAAACTTCCTTTAACATTTAATATGGAATCATTATATATATTGTAAAACTTTAGACTTTTTAAAGTCACATCTGAACTGCAGACAAAGTGGCAACCTCTGGGGCTGAAAAATAGTACACCAGTTGGGAAGCGCCAAAAACTGCAGTACCTCTAATGGCCACTTGAGGCTGGCTCCAAAAGCGAGTTAATCCCCATAGATACCCACGTTAAAATGCTGAATTTATCAGCAGGAATAAACATGTTCGCAACCTAAGAGGAGCACTGAAACAGTAAATTACCACCAATAAATCTACCATATGTTATATGTTGTTAATTGAATGTGACCTAAAAGTCTGTTCCTCCCTTCTGCATTGTGTAGTGAACGTTCTAACAAACAAAGATTAAAAACAAAAGTCCAAGTGATAAATTAGGTGTACTTAAGTATATCACACCACATCACTGGAGCTTCAACCATGTCATGTCACATCCCCTCCCAAAAACTGGCAATAGAGGTTTTATATTTGACCCAACATACAGTTTATTCATTGTTACTGCTGGGAAGAGAGAAGAAAGAAACACCCACCTTGATGTCCTAGTGTACTTTGATTTTCCTTCTCTTGTTCTTCTTTTTGACTTGTGTGGTTTTACTTGTGAAACACTCTGAAGGCACCAAGCTCGGCAGTATAGGACTGGTAGACTGAGCGAAGGGCAATGCGGTCAATCAAAGGCCACCTTTCCTCTCTCAGCCCTTGCTTTGGGGTCTTCCTGTCGGTAATTCTCTGATTTGACTTTGATGTGCCAATTTGTGCCTGATGAATAATTGTCTGGTTTGCTGATAACTTGTGGGAGTCAAGTGTATTCTGGTGGCACTCAATGCAAATGGGAGATATTTGGGTCCTTCAAATCACGACAGTAGCCCCTCTACGTTTGCCTCCCCGTTCCGTGAGTAAACTGACCAATTAGCTGTGTTTGAAGAAGCCATTTTTGATTAGAGCAATCAGTAAACAGCAAGGCCTCTCCGTGATTGTCCCCCTGATTAGATGAGTTGTCACTTGAGAAGTTGTTGGAGATTTTAATTTATGGCCTTATATCACTGAAAAGTATGGTAATTACCTAATCTATTCTCCACAGTTCAGCACTTGGATTAAAATTCATCCATACTGTCAGTGTTGATGACCTCATTTTTTTGCTTAAAGTTTCTAAGTAGTGTCTGAATCGACTGAATCAAGCAAATAGGACAGCCGTCATTTATGTTGTCAGTGGTGAGACATTAAGATGAGGAGAAAAGGCTGTACAAACACCATATTGAATGTAAATTGAATGAAATACTCTGACAGATGTTTGGATTTATTTCACTTACTCATGGTTGTATTTCCATCCTGTCAGCTCTGGCATTACTCATGGAGGACTATGGAATAATCTGCAGGAGGAAAAGCTTCTTATTATTCATGCCCATCTTTGAGTGTGCATCACATCCTAATCAACACTATAGTCCAGTTAATGACTAACAGACTAAAATAAGTGATTAATTGCAACACCTCTTATGCAACAAATTTGCCTGTGCAGAAATTCAGTTAATACATGAAATTAGTAGTTATAACATTTGAATGAGCAAAACAAGTGTTTTATTGGGTAGGCAGTAGAACAGCACACTTAAAAAAAGTACAGGAAGTGATGAATGTAGTTCAACAAGAAAATCAAGTTCTGGCACAGAGTTTCCATGACATACTTCTCATTTATTGAAGACATTGTTAAAGGTTATGGTCTACACATTCAACAGAGCTTAAATCCATATCAAGTGAAAGGGAAAAGGACATTCTTTTTTTAATAAAATGTTTCACAGGTAAAGAAAACAGTTTTCATTCATTCACAGTACAGAATACACGCAATGTGGCATCATGTGTTCAGGATTTATATTCATATTATGATGGAAATATGGTATTCAGTTATGTGCACAATCATGGTCCATACTAACTCCACACAGATGATGTGAAAACAGCTGATTCTCCGATGGACTAAGGCTGAATAGGAGATAAGGCAGAAGGCAGACAGAGTCATTCACAGTGTATACAATTTAGTATGTGCAGCTTATGCTGTAAATGTAAAGCAGCTCCACTTGTGCAGAGGTACATTGGTTCAATTATTTAACTTAATTGTGTTTTTTGATAGAACATTTTTTCAATGTACAGCAGTTCGTATGATATCTAATGTAAAGCAATGCACGCAGTTTGTATGATATCTTACAAATTAGTGCAGCTAACGTTAGATAAGCTATACTTTACTGATCCCCCCACAGGGGAAATTCAAATGTCAGCAGCACAAGACACAAATAAGACATTAAATAGAATGAAGATAAAAGATTATATAAAATAAAATTGCTACATAAAGATGAATAAAGTGACTAAAAATGGCAGAGAAAGTGTTGAATAAAATAAAGTGACATTTGGCAGATAAAGTGTCATATTGACCAGATGCAAAATTTGTCAGTTCAGAGCTGGGTGTAGCTTAAGCCAAACTGCTATCATACAGTCTGATGGCGGTGGGCACAAAGGAGCTGAATTGTTCAGTCTTGGTAGGGTTGAGAAAAAAAGAATCATGTTGGGAATCCATAACCTGATGTGACGTGACGTGATGTGACGTGACGTGATGTGACGTGACGTGATGTGACGTGACGTAACACTAAGTAACTTAAAATAACTGAGCACTGACTTTGGGTACTACAGGAGGGATAAACCATTGTTTCCTGTGTCAAAATCCTGTGTTTGTTTAACATATCACCATACAACATATGATATCCTATGAATTAGCATCCATGAATCACGTTCCATACTTTACGTAACGTAGATTATGTAACATTACATAAAAAATGTAAAGTTATGGAGGTTAGGTTTTGGCAAGTTACTATGGAGGTTTAGGAAAAGAAACATGGTGATAACACACCTTAACTCAAGTTCACCTGTGTCCGAACACCAGTCTCCTGGAGAACAGTTCTGTGTTTTGTGACCCAACCAACTTCCCAGTGACCTCCATATGGAACTGCTCGTGATCTGTTCTTTCTTCACTCGTATCAGTGAATTGGTCACATGATCGCAGCCTTCCAAAATATGTGAGTTATGCATGAAATAGTGGCTCGTGATTACAAGGATATGTACGAATTTTGGCCCATTACTTTTCATGGGATAGCGTAACAGTGCATGAGAACAACCTGGTTTGTTTGACCTGTCCAGAGCGTATTAATAAAACTGGAGCGTTGGAGACAGGGCCCCATTCAGTCCTATAAAAGTTGCTAAGTGGCACATCAAGCCAAAAAGTTTGATTTCCAGGTGTAAAATTACCCGTATCTTCTTCAACAATGGGCCCCTGGAGCAAGTGCACTCACGTTTCCTTTAACCCTACCTCCCTACCGCTTGGTCTTGGGTTCACTCACCTTAATGACTGGGAAAATCATTTTGGATTCAGCTATTGGTTAACCTTTAAAAATGTAAGCATTGGAGTGTTTGTGCTGGGGACTTAATGGAAAAAAAGTGACAGACCCAGAAGGTGTAAATGTTCAGTCTGGTCACTATGTCAATTAGGCTTCAAAGACTGGCACTACTCCTGGCCACCACCCACAGCTACATTATAAACTAAATTTGTTTTTCCTCATTTTATTTAAGTTTAATATGAAGATGAAACAGCGTCAGTTCATTTGCTTCTATTTTGAATCCCTTTCTGGAAAGGTAAGAAAGCCACCCATGCCTCCAATAGGAGCGTTACCTTTAAGTTTCATCAGACAACATTATACAATGGTATCCAGGACACACCTATGGCCCATCGCAGATTGCAGTGTATTGACCACCAAATCCCCAAATGATGCCTTAATCAATACAGCAGACAGAGTAAGTAGTCAGGAGAAGGCTGTGTGTGTGACACAAAGCCAGGATTAGGCCTGATTAGGGCAGTTTTAACATGTCCTGCTGATTAGGGGCCAGTGGATCTGACCGCTAATTAGCTGTGAAGTGTGGCTGGCCGCACAGACAGGACAGCAGCAGGAGGAGGGGTTGGCAGCCCAAACTCACCCCCACCCTCCCTCCCTTGTCCACTCACCACCCCCACAAAAGGGTCTGGGGCTCTTTGATTGGGTGTGCTGCATTGTGTAGAGGAGAGTTGAAAAAGAGTCCCATTTCCCTTTTGCTGTGCTACTACCCCCTGCAGGGTGGAGTCAA
Source organism: Epinephelus fuscoguttatus (assembly GCF_011397635.1). Taxonomy (NCBI): domain Eukaryota; kingdom Metazoa; phylum Chordata; class Actinopteri; order Perciformes; family Serranidae; genus Epinephelus; species Epinephelus fuscoguttatus. The sequence continues at coordinate 26,971,026 of NC_064765.1, read as the reverse complement.
TGTACCCTTTCTGTGCCTTCGTATGACCAGCTGGCTGCAGCGGGGCAAATAAACACTCCAAGTCCACTGGCCAGTGTGACTCCCATCTGACACAGAGCCTTTGTCCCATGTGAATTGTGCCCTAATTGGGGTCCCACAGACAAATTCTTAGTGCGATTGTTATTTGCACTGATGAGGTTTTAACAGACAGATAATACACAGAAGATACAAGTTACAAGTAAATAATAGACTAATGTTAGCCTGCTGGAAAATAGGGGGAGACTCCTCTTGTTTTTTCAACATTAAATACAACGGAGATGCAAATCGTTGAAGACAAAAATGCGAATGTTATCATTTATTAACTCAAATTTAAAGGAGCAATTCTCCTCAGATAAACCAAACCTTTAGTAAAATACAATGCTTTTGTCTTTAAATTTTTATCTTTTTGATCAAACATTATTGAGCTGAATACAATATCTCAGTTTCTCCTAAACTTGTAGGATATTCTAGCGCCCAGTCTTATACATATACACTTATTTGTGTAAAAAAAAAAAGCCACATTTTGGCTTGTGTGCAGAAAAGCTATAGACTTTGTGGGCCTGGGTTGGCCTTTGGGTCAGTGGTTCCCAAGCTTTTTGGCAAGTTCCCTCTTAAAATGAAATAAGGTGACCCCACGTCACAGGTTTATTTCGTCAGTGGACGAGAGGGATTTTTACGACTTTTTCATTTTTATCGCCTAAAGGGAAAAAAGAAAATAATCTGAGAAGTTCAAAAAAGAAAAACAGTTTTATATTGACAAAATATATTTTTGTTTCTCCTCCATCCCAGTAATCATCTCATGACCCCTCAGATTTATTATGTGACCCCCTTGGGGGATCTCAGCCCCAGGTTGTGAACCACTGCTTTAGATTTAAGCAGAACCCTTATCATAAACTTAACCAAAATTCGGATAACCTTAAACCCTCCATATTGAGCCCTAGCCCAATGGGCCTGGCCAAATTATAGTTTTAATGCCCCAAATGTTAAGTTATGTTAAAAAAAAGCAATTAAGGCAACTTCACACGGTCTTCCTTAACTGACCCACTTTAATAAATGAAAAGAAATGAACAGAATAGGCCTAAAGAATATCTTTGTAAACATATGGTGTAGATACATAACAAATTTTTATGCACCATCCCAATGAGCCACAAAGCTCCTACATTTGGTGGCCATGGAGTAACTTTATGGGGCCATGCATAATGTGGAACCCTGAAACCATCACTTGTTGTATGATGGCATTAGAAATTTCTGTTATTATAAAAAATGTAGTTAATGGCTATGAGATTACATTGATGTCACTTACACTTGAAGTAATTTGTGTATTTGCAGACGTATTCAGCTGCCCACATTTCCCTTCCCTGCCTCCACCCTGAGACCCCCTGGCCACAGCAACTCAAGAGGAAGAGGGGAGAAAGACAGAGTAGAGGAACATGGGATTTGGGGCGTAATCCTGTTTGTCCTCAGGGTCACATGCTCCACACAGTTAAGATTGTCAGCTACAGTCTGGAAGTTTATTCGAGGGACAAACAGCAGTCTAATTGTAATTCCCTCTGGAGAGCAGTCAGTGTCTCCTGCTGAATGCTGGAGAGGAGACAGGTTGCTGCAAGATGATAATTGAAAAGAAAGTGGGTGGTCCTCTTTGGCCCCCGTGGCCCTCTGGGACAGATATATTGAGACGCCTGCATGTTTTGGAGGGGGCAGATTACAGAATGTTATATTTGAAGAAACGATTATGTCCTTCTGGGCTTAATTTGACAGACGTAGCCATTGAGCGGCTGCTGTTTCTGTTGTCTTTTGCCATTCATGTCGATTTGTGTGTGTGTGTGTGTGTGTGTGTGTGTGTGTGTGTGTGTGTGTGTGTGTGTGCGCGCGCGTGCGTCTGTGTTTGGCTGTTTGCTGCTGGATCATTGCCCCCCATTAACTAGTTCTGAGAGCATTTTTCACGTGTTTTTTTTTACAAGCATGTTTAAAGCGTCCTTGAATTTTCCAGGGCATTTTTTAACTTGCTCAAACCCTGACTCTCTTTTGTGTTTGTGTTTTATGTGTTTGTGGCATGCTCATCTATTTATCTCAAATTAAAATGCATGATTGTGGGTATCTAAACGCACTGACAATATGTTAAGAATGTGTCCATGAAAAGAAATTAAACAATAAAAAGAAATAAAACAAAGTAACACACTTACAGGCACACACACACACACACACACACACACACACATACACACACACTCATAGACAACTATGCCCTAGCCAACACACACTGATCTTATCCATTGCCTACCTTCATTGAACTGCTCTTCAGCCCTGGCCCTATTAACCAGTAATCCGCAGACTGGCAGCTGGCCATTACTGTGGCAACGGTGAGCTGGGACAAAACTGCTTGCTGGTTCAAAAGTAAAGAGGAGTGTTGTGAAGGACAGAGATGAACTCTTTTGTCCTGTACATATGTCTTTTTCCTATTTCTGAGTACAAAAATTAATTTCTTATTCATTTTCACTTCAACTCTTTACATATTTGGAGGTGACAATTAAATGCCTTTTATGCTTGCATGAATTTTTTTTGTCGTTGCGGGCAGATTGAAATCCATTCCAAGGATGGAGTATAATTATATCATGTGTGGCCCTGTCGATAGGAGTCGACAGGGCCACTGCGGGAGTAGTTTGAATGGCTTACAAATCTGTTCTACAGAAGCTTTCCCTTCATGCCATGAAAAATATTGGTTACTGATGTTTGCAGTCAGCCATTTCAACACGAGTTAAGGCTTTGTACCATATTACTTGGTCTTTGACGTCTGAGGACAGATATTTAGACTTTATGGAATGACATACATACTAAAAAATCTTTCATTTTGTGACAAAAATATGCTTGATATTTTGTATAAACGTAATAAAGTAATAAAAATATATTAAATTCCTTCCTTACTTGTCATCGTGGTCTCATCTCACATAGCTGATTGTATCTAGTTTGTGCTTGAAATCCTTTCTTTAGGGTCACAAAACATTAAATTGTGTCTCATGCATTTATATTTTGTCAATGACAGAAGACGGAAAAACAGAAGTAGATGAAGAATTTAGAGGCAAAAATGTTTAATTATGGGCTTGAAATGTACTGAAGTCAAAGGACGGAGCACACAAATGGACTGAGTGTAATGTGTTTAATGCCACAGGCTCCCACACGTCTCTACACACTAAAGCAGGATCTCTCTCCAGCCTCTCCTGTCTTGGAGTCTAAACACAGTTGCACCTCAGTAGGGGCTCCATAGCCGTAATAGATTTTTTTAGAATTGGCTAAACTAATTTTCTTAAAGAAGAGTTTGTGGGACTTAATGAGGCATAACTAATGGAGGTCCCACAATCATCAGTGCCATGCTGGAAGCACCATGGCAGGACAGAGCAGCCATTGATTCTTGCTTCAAACCTCTTGAGTTCCTAATCAGCTTCTTTGGTTGTGCGTTTCAGGCCTGACAAACCTATTGTTGGCCTGTGTCACTGGAGGTCAGTAGTTATTAGTGGCAACTGAAAACAGTTTCTCTAACTACTTATGAGCGAATTGAATAACATGCATAGGGGGACTTGGAGGGGGGATTACTGGCAGCGCAGCGAGTCCGGCCGGCGCAGGAGAGAATGTGACATGGTTTTCTAATAAGGGATGCTGCACCCCCCCACCACACACACACACACACACACACACACACACACTCCTAACCTGGTCCTCCATCCTTCATCCCCCCCCCCCCCAGTACAGACATTTGTGAATAGTCTTCAAAAGGTTGCTTTGGCCCTGCTATGCCTCATATTGCTAAAATGGTATTCATAGTAAGCAATGGAATTAGCCAGCGCAAGTCCTGGAATAGCATAATGGTGTGTGTGCGCGCATGTGTGTGTGTTCATTTGAGTTCATGTTATCCTCAAACTAAAGGCAACAGCAAAAATGTGGTTTCATGTATTTAATTTCATGGAAATCTATTAGAGGGAGAATTGCTTTCAGAGTCCTATGACCTTCTTGAAATGTTTTTTTTTTCACTCTGTAGGAAGATGATTATTTGCAGGTTATTTTTTCCATTTGAAAATGACTGGAATTAGGGAACTTTTTGCTTCCTGGGGGAAAGACTTGCAGACTTGCAGTGACTCATTCTTTTTTTGGAAAGCAAACAAATCGAGCAGGCACAGGTTTGTCATAGAAAAGAGGAGAGAGATTGTCTCTCCTTGGCAGAATACGAGGGCAATACACTAATTAAAAATCTCGCTCTGTGTCTCTCAGAACTTGCCAATTCAATGCATTCATTCGCACAGTGAAATGAAAGGCGGACCTTGCCTCTCCTAATCATTTCACATGGGGCAAGATTTGGGGACTGTTTCTGGGGAGGGAAGGAGAGAGGAGGTGGTGGAATTTGTGGGAGTAAACTTTGGATATTAGGCTTAATATCTATTCACATCTATGCATTTACATTATCATACCAAACACCATTACTAATATGAAAATCCTCTCTGTAGAGTGCAGCCACATGATTCTTCCTTTACCTGTGTGTCTTCAGGGAAAATCTTATTCATCCACTATATTCCACTCAGAAACTAGGCCAGTCTATGCTTTTAGCTTTCTGTCTTAATTGCTTTTTTAGTTAAGACCAACTGCACCAAACAACCTGTTGTAACGGGCAGGACTTAACAAAAACGGTGAACTGTGTATGACAAGGGTTATATGTTTGGCCTATGTTTCTGTGTAAACTATGCAGCCAATAATGTTAAGCCCTTGCCAATTAGCACTCTCTAGGTTGCTAGGTCGCCATGGTCAATTGAGGAACACATCAATAGGACTTGAAAAGGTTTCTCTACGATCAGACCTTCTGACATATTAAGTAGAATAATGGGGAGGAAGGGAGTTGTGGTGGGGGGATGCAGAGTCTGAAGCAAGGCTTCTTTCCACATTCACATTATGTGGTGCAACCTGCAATTACCTGAGAAGAATAGTCTAGAAAATTCTTTACATCAGTGAAATAGATTACCTTCCGCTTTGTGCTGTATTCTAACAGTATACATGGCATTGAGGTAGTGACAGACTCCTTCCAGCCCTCATAAAAATATGCACTTTGTGTACAATTTGGATAATGTATGACTCATTTGTTGCTTGATTTGTGAATGTGGAGCTGCATGTGCATGCACATCTACTTGTGTGTATGCACGTGCACGTGTGTGTGGGTGTTCTGCAACTACATACATGGAAGTAACACCACACAGTAGCGGCTGCAGTCTAAAAAAAAATAAAAAACTTTCCAGACAGAAATGATGATGCCAGCACCAATTACAGTGCCCAGCCTGTCTCATATATCCTTACAAAGAGAGGTACCCCCCAATAAACTGAGAGAAGCAACAGGCACAATAGCCAGTGATTACCAAGCATAGCCTATTAGTGCGCCATAACTGTGGCTATTGAAAAGAGAAAAGAATGGCTTCACCTCCACTTTCATTTCACGTGGTACACCATCATAAATCTTTGTTGACAGCTCATTCATGCCCTCAATTTGGAGACAAAATCTATCAGGAACACCTTGCAGCATCAAAGTGTACATTGTGAAATGCATTTCTCTTTTTAATGCTCTTATCAAACTCCCTTCTGATGGAGTTGCCGCGCTCAATTCCAAATGTCAGGTGCATATTGGCTCTGATGCTTCCTTCGAGTGTAGGGATGATAGCACATATACATACAGCTGCCAGGTATGTGAAGGGGTTGGAAATAGGGGCTCTCCAAGGTCTCCATTGAGACACACTGATAGCCATCATCATCATCACAGGGTGTCATCAGCAAGGAGATTGAGAAGTAATTTCCAAACGTGTTTAAATGACCACAGGAAATGAAATGTTAGATCCTATTATCAGCCACTGCTGGTGTAAAATAGGAGGACAGAAGCAAAGGGGGAGCGACACTGAAGCTAAGTGATGACCTTAAACACTTTGGAGTTTGTTTGCACAAATCATTCATCTTCTAAAGAGATTGATCAGAATGAGGCTAGTGTGTGTGTGTGTGTGTGTGTGTGTGTGTGTGTGTGTGTGTGTGTACAGTATGTGAGTGTGTGTAAGTGTGTGTGTGTGAAGAAACTGTGGCAAAGTGCTGCTGGGTATTTTGCTTGCAGTGCCTTTTAAATGCATCAGAAAAGAATCTGTCATTTAAAATAAAAATATAACACAAAATACATAAATACTTGCAGTGTTTGTTTAAACTTTAGTGTCATCCCTTGAAAATCTTTTTGTTATTATGGTTGTGAAATGTTTATGTCAAACAATAATTAGGCCAGAAATACAGAACAAGAAATACGTTTGAAATAACTGAAATTTAACTTTGGGGTTCTGAAACATTTTTGAACAAATACATTGTATTGAATCCAGATAATAATACCATATTCTTTATCACCAACAGTGCGCAAAAAAAAGGAACTGACGCTCATCCAGCTTCAACTTGCGCTCAAATTCAATTTAAGTAAAAGCTGAAAAATTAAGCAATTTGAATTAAATATCTTAAAAAATAAAATAAAATAAAATTCACAAATTAAGAGACATTTCTTTTGTTATTTGTATGTGATATTTTAAAGTGATGTTAGAGACCTTTGTTTTGATAAACGTTTAATTTTACGACTGAGGCCTGTGCAGCATAATAATAATAATGATAATAATAATGATAATGATAATAATAAGAAGAATAATGATAATAATAAATGTACCGTATGATCAGAGTGTAATTAACTTTAATGTAGCATCATAATAATACCAGGCATGTGCTCCATTCCTTTAGATATTCGTTGTTGCAATAATTGTCATTGTCTATTTTTTATGGAAGCTCGCATTCATAATAATCTCTTTCACACTGCGGCAAAATTAAGGTCTGGGCCTATTAAACAAAGTAAGATCAATATGTTTGGGGAATTTGTCGAAAAGGAAACATAATTAATATATGAAAGCATAAAATAAAGTCACTATAAAACCTGGTGGGAAGTGATAGGGATTTATCAAAGGGTGATTTCCCGGGCTCAGAGACTTGCAGACATCCTCCATGAAAGGCAGCCCTCCAAAATGTCACCTGAACAATGCTGGCTCCCTCATCGACCTTGCTTTCCTGCTCAATTTGGTCTCAATCACAACATAATGAAAATGCACTCCAAAACAGATCCCTTTTAAAAAATTACTTCTTCAGGAATAGCTCTCACACTTCAAGTTATTTATTGTTAACGTTCACTTGGTTTTGAAACATATACAGCAGCCATCACGCATTTGTTCCTTTTTAACTTACAAAAGAATAAAGAAAACATAAAAGTGGACGCAATAACGATTATTATACAGTTAAACGCATTCTTGTGTGTTAGCCAAATATACAAGTCCCTACTTTATTTAATAAGTCTAAATGAATACATTAGTTTACAATATTAATATGATAAAATACCAGGTTATCACCGTAAATAAGGAGTGGTGGCTTAGTGTACTTCAAACCTGATCCCACCTTCACCTCCCTCCCCAGTCCGAACTCAAGTGAAGCAGCATTCCTTTTTGTTTCAACAACATAGACTACGTTTAAAACATCATGAGGAAGGTCCAAAACATGGATTACAAAAGGTCCAGAAACGACATAATTGCTTTCAAGGGCAGCCATTTCTGTAATGTTCAAAAATAGACTCCCCTCTCAGAGATGTCAAGAAAATGTGCCCTGATCAGCTGGTGCGCCTCTGTGCGCCTTGTCCCCTCCAACACCAAAGGGCCCCCGTGTTCAGCCTTCATATATATTTATATATGAACATATATGTATGAACATATATAGACATATGTTCACATATATATATATTTGCTCTTGCATGGGCTCATCCGCAGGTTCACATAGAAAAAGTGAAAAGTGACAGTACTGTATTAAGTCCTACCACGTTCTGCCGTAGAGGAGGTTTGAGCTGACCATGTTACTGGTGTAATCTACAGCAGATGTGTCTATCTGGGCCATGTTGAGCTGGCTGTGCAGTGAGGGGGGGCTGGGCGACATCTCCTCCAGCTCCAAAGCGTTCACCTGCTGCTGGCTTTGATGCTGGGTGAGGCTGCTGGTCGGGGATGCGAGCACAACTCCGGCTCCGTTCTGTTGCTGGCTCTGTTGTTGGGTCTGTTGTACCTGTTGCTGGTTCGGCGTCGGCGTGTTGGAGCCGTTCTGGCACGGTTTACCGTCCTTCACCAGAACTGGCACGGCTACGCGCCTCGGGGACTGCGCCTGCTGTTGGCACAGGTTACCGTCCTGTTGCTGCTGCTGCAGCTGCTGCGCTGCCTTGTCCTTGGCCTGGCGCTTCATCTTGTACCGGTGGTTCTGAAACCAGATCTTCACCTGGGTCGGGGTCAGGTGGATCATGCTGGCCAGGTGCTCCCTCTCAGGCGCCGACAGGTATTTCTGCTGCTTAAACCTCCGCTCCAGCTCGTAGACCTGAGCCTGCGAGAACAGGACGCGCCGTTTCCTCCTGGGCGCAGCGTGGAGAGCTGGCATGGATTTGGTGGCGTCCGCCATTCCTGAGAGACTCCCCATGCCGGTCATGTTCATACCTGTGGAAGGTCCCATGAATCTAGAAACTTAAAAATATACATACATATACGTGCGTTCAATAAACAGAAGAGGAGAACACTGTTTCGCCTGAAGTAGTCTTTATGGATTATTGACTGTTATATGCGTAAAATATTAAAGTTAGAAAGCATTAGCTTAAAAAACACATATGATAATAATAATAATAATAATAATAACAGTAGTAATAACGATAAAATAATAATAATAATGAAAATAATATTATTATTAATAATAATAATAATAAATATCTAGATCTTGCTTGTAAATATTTGCTCATGCCAAAGATAAAAAAAAGTCGAAACAGACTTGAAAGAATGATCTCCTTTTCAGTTTAACCATCAGAAGTATTCATTTTAAATGAAAGATTTCTTAAAATAATGTACACTATTTGCATAAACTTTTTTTTATCATCAGCACCCAAACATGAATTAAATATTGTTAAAAGCGATACACATTTGTTCTCGCGCATTTCCCTCTCTCATTCCTGAAATGTCAATTTATTTTTTTCCCCCTCACAATGAAATAAAATGAGAAAAGTGTGCATAAATAGAATAAAGAACTTACTTGTGGAGTATCTGGGATCAGGGTTGGCGCTGTACCACCCTGTTGCTGCTGCACTATTCCGCATGCTTTCCTGGTACGACGGGAGGTCTCCCATGTTGCCAATGCTTCCATTGCAGTATCCCCCCATAGCGCTGTGGGAGAACTGGGAGACGGTGTGCGGCATGTGGTAAGTGGTGGCCACGGTGGCGTTATGGCCCATGGAGTGCTGTTGCATGCCGGTCTGAGACACCTGAGGCTGTCGGTAGGCTCCCAGTGGAGAGGTTAGGTTCCCTGCGCCGTCCATGCCACTAAACTTCTTGTAGGTCTCCTCGATTGGACTCAAAATATCTGTCACTGAAAAAGGCGTAGTGTGCTTTGGGCTCAACGACATGATTCAGAAAGCAGGTAGATTTTTGTGTTTGAGCAGATCAACCGTGTTGTTGTATCGGCTCTCTCCTTGGTGGATGTCTACGTAAGAGAGTGCTTGTAGAGCGCCTGAGATCCTATTGATCGCCTTGGAGAAGGAGGCGAGCCCAGGGCGCTCTTAGCCCGGGTTTATTGGAGCCAGGAGCCAGGTTTACGACAAACACAGGGGGCGGAGCAAAACTCCTAAACCAGCAAACAATAGTCATTGACATTTTAGGGAAATAATTCATGAAAATACACTTTGCTTTATATTAACTTGTATATACATGAATAAAACGACGCCACATGTTTATGATTCTATCCTTTCTGATATACAGGTGAGAATAACCCCTTATGTGCTGCACATCAGCTGATATGACCACATATGACTATTTTGCGTCAGTAGGGAATTCCACTCTTTCTAGAAACTTTGAGAGCACTTTGAACAGACATAAGGGGCCACCGAGTATCATCAAAGAGCCACAATGAAGTTGTATGACCAGCTCATTTATGCTTCTTAAGCATCATTTTGGGCCCAACTGAAAGGCACAAGTCCAAATAAGCTCAAAATGACAAAAATGCTGAGAGGGAGCGGCGATAGGGATCCAACCTGTGAGTATATCACCACCTAACATCCATCATCAGCTGTGGAATATAATACACAGGATTTATATATATTATATTTTTGCCAAAAAGTGACCACTAGTGCAATTTCCCTGACCCAAATTTCTGCTGCTGGTGGATTTAATTCAGGGTGAATCTCAATTTTATACATTTCTTTAAAATAAAACAAAACAGTTTCATCTGACTCAATGCAATTTGGAGACAATGTTATAAGCCTCAAACCGTCAAGTGTGGTCACCATGCACTAATGACACTCCGCAGTCTTGACCTGACATTGTAATCTCTGAGCAAACTGCCTGGCGCCAGGGGAAGAATCAGAGGAAGAGACACACAACAGGGGAGGTCAAAAGAGAAAAGACCTGCTACAAATTGCAATAATGAACACCAGTTAATATAGCTTCCCATTACAGCCTAACATGTGTCCTTTATGAATCCATATTACCGCGCCTATGGCTCATAACCACCCAATAATTGAGAGGGGTTGCTATCATGCTGCTCATAAATAAAATCATGATGATATTTGTATGTTTTGCATCACCACCAACACCTCACAGCAACAGCAGGAGCAGGTGTTGTGCGTCGAGGTTATTTTTTTTTCCAGACGTGAAATGTGCTCCCATCTTGCTTTTATTGGAGGAAGGAAACACTCGTCTCCATGAAGCCACTAATGTAATTTAGCATGGCATGGCAGCAAGTAGCTACCTACCCTAATTGAGCAATTGAAGACGTGACATGGTCAGCCATCAATTATAGCGACATATCAAGAATGCCAATTTCCGGTGGAGTTGATAGCCTGATTGTAATAAATTATTGTTCTTGTGCATGTTTCAGTGCCCACATTTATTCTCCCTGTCTTGATCCCCAGGTGCCTGGATTCCTCAGCGGATTTATTGTGAAGTGGTCGGACTTCATTGTTGTTGAGGTAAACCAAACAATGCATGCGTATTTCAAAGTCAGCTGGAGTTGTCAGAAAGACGCCGAAGTAGAAGAAGCATCCAAAAATGAAACGTGTTTGACGAGAGGCGGGTAACAGGTGTAAACCAAATGCTCTCAGTTAAAAAAAGTAAGTTTCCTATCAATATAAGAAAATCAACTCTTTTCTCATATAAAGTAATATTTCATACCTCAAATATTCCAGACTCCCGTGCGCCTTTTTCACTCTTTTGCCAGCGGCAGCATGGTGTCTTTTCAGGGCGAAAGAAAGGTAGGCCTCGGCCCAGACCTCTAACATTATGTAAATGAGGCAAACCTCTCAACCTTGTGGATTACTGAGTCAGAGAGCAGGACCCTGGTCCACAGACCCTCCACATTAGGATCCCATAAAAATCTGGAGCTGGTTGGCTGCATGCAACGCGTATGAGGGCTTATACACCACATTAATGTAGTTGTCAGTCTAAGTTAACTTTCTTTTCTTTTACATCCAGTGAATATGATGTGGCCAAAGCAGCGGGAGCGGGATACACGGACGCGCCAAGGACAAGGTGGACAAGGCCCAGCAAAGGTTTGTTCATAAATATGTCACATATACAGAGAAAATACTTAAAATTGAAAAAGCCTTTTGCAGCTGTTTAAGATAATTGTTACTGGGTAGATCGTGTTGCTGTGTGTGTGCAAGATACAATCAGCGTGTGTGATGCATGCTGACAAACACCATGCAATATATTCATTTGAATTAGCCTACACTGACCTTTGCCGCCCTGAGGAGAATTAGTGTTGAGAGAAAATATATATTATCCCCAGAATTACGCACGGGACAGTTTGCTCCTTTGTCTTACTTTTACCTGTAAATACACGCTTTTAAAATCCTGCTCTTTGACTCTACTAAATTGTCAGACTTTCTCGATAATTTCAGCTGAAAAATAAAAATTACTTAATGCTAACATACAAATTAAAGTGTGCAATAAAGGAATGACAACCAAGTGTTATTCTGTTTGAGCTATGAACCAAGTATTGCCTGCCTCCAGTGACTAAATCATCTGGTATTGTTTGCATTATTGAAACGACTTATGGGTGCAAAGTCGCCCTATCCAAATAAACAGCGCGAGCTTCCTATAGAGACATTATAACCAATTTTCCAATATATGATGTGCACGCGTCGTCGGACCATTAAAGTGTTGTTTATCAGAACAAAATAGCAACCCATTTATGTCGTTTGTATCATACAGACGATCTATATCATCACCCCCCTCAGCTTAGCACAACACAGCAGATGGACCAAAGCACCTGGTTACTAAAGTGCTTTTCTCCATCTCGTCGTTGCTGGTTCAATACCCTGAGAGATGTGGAGAGATGGCTGAAGGGCCGGGGTCCTGACCTGCAACCTCAGCCACACACCGCCCGAGCACAAACTGCAGAAAACATTTGGATTTATTCAGTCTAGAAGGCCTTAAATCCTAAACTTTACTTAAGACCGTTTCTCTAACATGCGGTTTAATCAAATGCCAAAAATGGTAAGGTGTTTCCAGTTTTCTTTTTTCTCTGTGCAGCTTAGATGATTTTTGGCAAGTGAGTAATAGAGAAAACACGCTGCGTTAAAGATTAGATTCTGAATGCCAGTGCACTGCTATCATGAAACCAAAATTAAGGTGTAATTCTGCATGCGTAATTTACGCACGACATTGGCACGCGTTTATTCTATTGTCTGGGGCCCCACTGTGCACTTATTCGATTTCTAGGGATTTGTTATCAATACACCAGGCACTCGTGGAAAGAAAACGGCACGTCTTGGATATGGTTCCTGTAGGAAAAAAGCTAGACTTGCAAAGTACAAATCATGGTGTGATGTGCTCTGTAAAAGTGTGATCACACACTAAACGGATTCTTTTTGGACTCTTATTTTATTTCTAAATTTGGGGAGAAATGTGATTATATTGATTTTACAAGAAGATGTGAAATCTTTCAGGTTTTATATTATAAATAATTAAATGGAAAAAAGTGAAAATTATTTACTTTTTTTCAATCAGATAGTACGCGATTTACCAGCGATATAAATTTAAGTTAAAGGCAAAATGTCTGTGGTTGTGTCAGGCGTTTTCTTCCAAGGAAACATTTTTTTCGGTGCGTTATTACGCACGAAATATAACAAGCCTGTTTACTAGCTCGTCAAGCAGAAATTCCATTTTGAACTTTGAACAGTGACACTGCGTCACAAATGAATTGTCTTCTTCCCTCCAAACTTGGGATCTGTACTGTGGCCGGCCCGGTGGCTGAATCGAGAAATTTGTGGAGAGAATTCCACACCTGCAAGTCAGTGTAGTACCATTTAGATCAAATACTTTCTCTCCTCTTAAATCTCCGAGCAGTGTGAGAGTAAAAAGCGGGCAGGTGCATATCTTTCAGCTGCACTACTTGAAACGTTGCGGTTCCTCAGCTAAGTAGGTTAAAGGTCCTCCCAAGTGGAGAAAGTATGTGACAGGCCTCTTGAAGACCGTATTCTTCTGCAGGAGTTTGCATTCATTCACAATTAATGTCGCTTGATGGACGAAATGATGCTAATAGGGCGCCAAAAAACAGAATATGGGCTTTTATGGGATGCTGACCATAATCTGACAGTTGGGGAAAATGGTGGAGAATTCAATTTTGCAATTGGATTAGAGTGTAGAAGTTTAATTTCCACTGCATAACGTGCAGCACTTCATTTTCTTGATTAAGTTATAGTTAGTGTTATAATGAGACACTGGGCACTGACTGTGGGAGGAAGCTTATAACAGGCCATGTTGCATGCATGCAGCAAACTGATTTTTCCACTGGGAACAAGTGGAGTTTTACTGTGTAACACACTGTCTGTTAAACCTCTGGAAGCAGTCAAAGTCTGATTGTTAAATTTTGTTAAATTCACGTCTATTTTTTCCCTGAAAGAAACTATTTATTCAGCTATCAAGGGCACAGAGCACCAAAGGAAAAATCATGTGACACAGCTTGATACAAAACTGCTGATAGTTATACTCCTTCTGAAAGAGATGATACCACAAAAACACAATATAAATAGTTTGATATTACGTCGGAAACATCAGTCTAGAGTGCAAAGTAAAAATCAAAAATGTTTGAATGATATATTTTGAGTTTAAGACTATTTTAAAGTGCATGTGTGTGCAGAAGCCACTAACTGATACAGATACTCTTTCACAGGTGAGGCATTATTTTCTCTTGTTTTAAAAACGATTCAACCATATTCCAGCTGTCTCTGCACTTATGCAAACACAAGTGTTAGCTATATATTTCTGGGTTATCAGATTTTGCTGTGTTGCATTTAAATCCCAAGCCAAGATATATAAAGACATGAAAATCATACCTTAACCTTCATCCTTTACAAGCTATAACTCAAACACAGGTTGGGAACTATGTTGATAAGCTCTCACATTAATATGATCTGTTTTATAGATCATATTGTAAACATGCATTGAATAGATGAATAAATAACTTAATACATATACATATAAATAAATAAATTCTGCAATTTGATACTCTGTCACCTTGCTTGAGACTTGGAGACAAAAAAGCCAGCAAATTCCACCTCTGCGGGTCTGAAACAGATTTAGCCTCCTGAAATTTGAGGTACTCAGGGTTCTGTGAGTGCCGCTGTCCTCTGCATTGTTTTGAGTGGCAGCATTTTAGCATTGCTGCTCTCTTTTGTAACAACAATTAAAAAAACACAGCAGCAGATCAATGCAGATTACCAGGGTTCCAAGGGTACCTGGTTTCGTCCACTTCTCTGCTGCATTAATTGTGGCGGCGGTGAGGGCAGGTAAACAAAGCTGTTGGAGAGTATGGTTGTGACTCAACCACGGCTCACTCCAGCTTTGTCACCCAGTTACTCATATGGCAAAATGTCTCTGCCAATCTTTCCTCTGTGTCTAGCTGCCCTTGGCAGCCAGTTGTAGTGGCAGGATGAGGCCTGTTTGATGACACGTCCTGAAATTTAAATACAAAAATTTGCTCCACTTCACTGCAGAAGAAAATATACTTGTCTTTAAGTGCTAAAATTATAGATTTAGATATAAACTGTTTTTCTTGGCATCAAAGTGCAGCCTGTGCAGAAGCCTTAGAACAGTTTGATAGTATTTTTTTAGCTAAATCTGAATCACACTAAGAGCAGATTGGGCATAAAGTTGTTTTTGATGTCTTGTTGTAATTTTAACAGTTTTTAATCAAATATTATTGTTAAATATTTTGCATATTTTTGGCTTTTAGGCAAGTTAGAAAGCAAACTGGCCTTTTCATGAATTTGCATGCGTTTTCTTTAGTTCAGCTGCTTTGGGGGATGTTGAGTTTTCATGCATTAGACATACTTCAGCTGGACACTATTTAAGTTGAGGATTTTTCACAGCACTGTGCGCGCTAAAAGAAATAATAATAATAATAATAATCAAATGTGGTTTTACACCTGAAATGCATGCAAATAGCTGCAATCTGTATCAAGTGTTTCCTGATGTCCATTTATGCCAGGAATTCATTTATTCAGCTTGTTTTCATGCAACAGTCAAGAGATGCATCTTCTAATCAAAAGTTCCAAAGCACTTTGAGTGCTGTCTGCAGTGATGGAAACTTTTTAAATGGCTCCACAACTCAACAATGGAAATGTGAACAGAAGCTGCATATCAATGCGGCATTTTTACCTGTCTGTTTATCCCCACTTTGGGATGCTTTTATCCAGTAGGCCACCTGATAGCCTACCATTATTTAGATGAAGTCACATAAACACATCGTAGAACTACTTTAAATTCTGAATGTATTGATCCTGACAGGTACGAGCACGCACCACGTGCTGCAATTTAGAATATAAAGTCAAAGCCCATTTTTTAGTGCAGAGTGTAAAAAAGATTTGAATTTTCATTTCTGCTCATTTCTTTGCAGAACATGAACACTGCTGAAGGGGGAGAGCCATTTAAACCTCAGGGAGTTAAAGATTAAATGGCTAAAAGTAAAAACAGAGGGTAAATCAAAAATATATTAAAGTATTTATATATAGTAAATTAGTTTTAACATCATATTGCTAATATGTGCACATTATTATCACTATTATAATTATAACTGTAGTACTGAATATAAATGTAACAGAATCACCTCAGAATATTAATTACAAATAGTTTATTTGTGTGCTGAATTCATAATTATCTTTGCCACCTAATTTCTAATGGTTTTTATCTTGTGTGGAATTGTGAATCATATTTGCCATTCACAAAAACAAACACTGCTTTAATACTGCTTTTTTTGTTTTATTCCAGCATTCTTTTGTAAAGACAATATTGCTGTTCTTACTTGATATTATTTTTTTTGTTCTATTGTCCTAACCACAGTCATGGTCATTAATCCTTTTCACTCCTGTTAATCATTTCTCAAAAACCGAACAAATAAACAAACAAACATCATCAACAGCAACACCCCCCAAAAACAAACAATATTTGTTCACTGATTATTTATATCTGGAGAATAATTTTGATGTCTTAAACCCCTTTCAAAATGTTGACCACGATTACTAGTTCAATCACAAAAAATGCGTCATTATGGAAGTGGGACTTTTTATTTTTAATGTCTTGTTCAAGGCCGTATTTGGTTTTCATTGTTTGCCAAACAGAACAGAATCAAACCAGCAACATTTTAATTTCAATCATCAAATGACTGCTGCGACAATCAGAAAGCTGTTTTTTAAAACAAC
The DNA here is from genome assembly GCF_011397635.1 of Epinephelus fuscoguttatus. Lineage (NCBI taxonomy): Eukaryota > Metazoa > Chordata > Actinopteri > Perciformes > Serranidae > Epinephelus > Epinephelus fuscoguttatus. The sequence continues at coordinate 26,954,207 of NC_064765.1, read as the reverse complement.
TGGACGTAAGTTAGAAATTCACTCAACACCCTGTTGTTATTTTCAAGGAGACATATAATAATATATTTTCACTTACCCCCAAGACAAAGTTAGAAAATACTAATGTGTGCCTCAAACAGCAGCTGTTAATGGTTTCAGTGTATGTCAAAGCAAAAGCAGTGATCCTGTGTAAAATGTTTGTGTTAAAGTCAAAATGCAAAGCTGACATGTAGCTGTGTCTGATTGTGTTCCCTTCTCTAATTATAACATACACACTCACCACATACACAATTTTTCACAACATTTAAGAGCAATGTCCTGCTGAATTCTGTCACTGTTTCTTTAGTGGCCATCAGAGGAACTACAGCAACAAAAAAGGGCCAAAGTTACTAATATCAAAAGCCTTTATTGTAACCCCAGCAACAGCACTCTATGTAAACTGTTTGTCTTGATACACTGCAATGGTGTAAATTTATCTGTGTTCTTCAGGGTGAAATTTATGATGAGGAGCACACTGTCCCGAAACACAAGATGATTTTTTAAAAGCCAAAGCAGAGCTGGTGTGTGTGTGTCAGATTAAGTTGTTAATGCAACAGAGAACGGTCTCAAGAACTGCAAAAAAAGGAGTAGTATCAAACCATACTAAATGATGGCAGCTTGAATGATCTGAAACACAAATATGAACCACGATGAGGTGATATGTCATCAGTGACATAAATCAGTGTTTTGGTTTTGCTGTGAGTGATGCTACTTTTTAAATTTGTCATAGCGTGTATCTCTATCTTTTTATTCATGGCTTTAAAAAAAGAAAACACAAGTATAGTTTCTAAAATGAATGGGGGGGTGTTAATATTCTAAATAAGGTGACATGATATGTATGCAACCTTTTTTTCTTTTTGATGAGTCCCTAAACGCAGCATACTATTAGCCTCATAGCCCTAGTTGGAGAGGAATTTAGCTCACAGGCTCAAAGCCTGTAAATGGCAGGAGAAAAATATGTACAAAGTCAGATAACACACCTGGTGAAAACGATGTGATTTGAAAGAATAGATCCTGAACTTAGGAAAGCAAGAGTAATATAATACGGAAAGTAAATAATATGATTTAGTTTTATGGCAGATTGCCTGAGGAGTGCTTCTTAATGAAAGGTGCTCCTTAAATCCAAGGACACATGAGACCAAAAACGAAGATAGAGATTAGACTTTTTCTTTGTGTTCGGACAGTTATAGTAAAAATGTACCAAGGCCCACAATTCTGCAAAAGTTAAAAAGCCTTTAAGAAATTGGCTCAGTGCCTTCAATTTTCAACTCAGTGTTCAGGCGTTTTAAATTTTTGCAAAGCAGTGCACCTTGGTACTTTTTTATTTCCTTTCTTTTTCAGTCAACACCTTGAACTAACATCATTTCACTGCCAACTTTATTATCATCATGTTGGAGTTATTATTTTACTGGCATTTATATGTGGTGTGATCATAAGATATTAATAAATAATAAATAAAAAAATAAAAATAAATAATAATTTTTTTTCATATAGTCTACACTCTACTCGCATATCTGTTATGACATTGTAAAAATCACAAGCACATACATTTTATTCATTTAAACAGAAAACTAACATAAATTATTTGTAAGCAGTGCTGAAAATAGCCTATTCGGTCCCCTGGGTAGCTTCCCCTAGTGACCCCCAACTTCCACCCCTGTCTAAAAAAAAAAAAAAAAAAAGTAGTCATTATATTATTGGCTTTTATATTTTTTGTATATTTTGCTTACAAGAACTAAAGCTACAGAGAAATCAACATAAATAAACAGCTTACGAACACAAATAAAAAATAAAAAATAATACGAATTTTAAATTTTTTCTTAGTCTAATGCTCTCCACATCCACTCTGCTCCACCATTTCCCTTATGTTCAGTTATTTAAAGGTCCAAAATATTACATAGGAAGATCCGCCACTGTTTGTAACCACTGTAATAGTCTAGTCCCAAAAGTGGAACCACACAGCTACACTTAATATTCATATATTCACATGTTTTAATATTTACCATCAGATCTATATGTTAAAATTTGTATTAGAAGGTATTTAATGATATGACATATGCCCTTTTACACATACTACATTTCCCACAATTCCACTGTACTTCTTTAGACACTAGAATCTTGGGAGATGAAGGACGTGTACTCAAATGTAAATGTTAGCTCCCATTATTGTCAGGCAATGGTGAGCAAAGCACAGTATTCCCCATATGTTTGTTCTGTTGTGTCGTGCCACCAATGCAATAACACACAGGGTGACATGTTTAGTTGTTTTCCTACAGTGTTTAAATATCTTCGTCTCCGAGTGTCTGACTTCCTGCAGCTGTACAGTAATAACAAGTCTGCCTGGGGGCTAATGGCTCTCTTGTTTGTTGGTTTTGTCTCGTCGTGTTTCAGTGCTTCTTTGTCCCTGGAAGGATGTCAGCGCTCTGCGCCTGGCCATCCCTGAGGACGCTTGATGTCATCTTGTCTACCTGATCATTACACTACCTGCTCTCCTCTACAATGCTGCCCTCTCGCTGCTCCGCCACTTGAAATGCTTGGCTGGCCTCTTCTCTGAAACCATCATGAAATTGTGTGCTAAAATGCAGCAGACTGTTCCTCCTCTCTCTCTCCTCCCTCCAGCCATGTGTGCAGGAGCCAGAAAAAGATTCCTCCACTCGGACGACTGCTGCTCAGTCAAAGGGAAAACACACAAAACATCCTTCAGCTGCCTGCCACCACTCACCTTTCAAAGCTTCTATTTGATTTATTGATGTCTGTAGTGTATGATATTTTGCAGCAATATCCCAGTACATCTAATGGTCACAAGTTATTTAAAAACAGCTTTTACTTCATGCAGGGTCATTTTGTTTGTCACTAGACATAGGAAAGACTTTTCTGTTGCTTCTAAATCACGTAGGTATCACTGAAAATCTCTCTCTGCAGCTTTAAATATAATGCTGTTATGCATCATAAGCACTGTGGTGATGTGGAGGATGGTGACCTTGTGTTGTAACATATTTTTAATCCATGAATGTAGCCTTATTTGGAAATATACCCATGTTTACTATTTCATCATTTGTAGAAGAAAATAAAATCCACTTAATCAATCTGTACTAAAATAGATTCTGTGTATTTTGATTCATAACTTTGCTTTGTTGCTCTAAAAAAGTACAGTAGGCCTTTTAAATGGAGCACATTGTGACATGTTACAGTAGGAGAAACACAGGTGTAAACACGAATAATATTAATGGCTATTCCATTTAGCTGCTTCAGTTTCGGGCTACTGGTAATGTGCATTCTGGTTCACTGTCATGGCCACTGTAAATATTATCAGTAGTACCTGTGCTTTTCCTCCTATATGGCAAGTCAAAAGGTCTGCTGTGAAATGTGCAGTGTCAAGTGCAGTGAACTGTGTCAGTGCTTGAAAGCAGAAGTCACTGCTAAAAATGCCATCGAACCAAACAAAAGATTCCATGCTGGACAAACATTAGCCTGAACTTTAAAGGGGAAATACACTCATTTTCAAAACTCATACATGTTATTCCTATGGTCTAAGACTGTTCAAACATCTGTTTGCCAAATCAAAAACTACAATACTAAAACTCAAATTTGTGATGCCATCAGGTATAAAGTCTGGAGCTGCTCCATAGACAATGAATGGTGAAACATGTTCTAGATGTCACTGAGAGCACCCAGGGGAATGTTTTGAGTGTATGCGTACATTTTCTGTTTCAGCACTGAGAACACTACAACAGAATAAAGCTCATTCAGGTATGAAAAAGAAAACAAACATTCTGTGTGTCCAAAAAAAAATCAGTCTCCCATTCATTGGCTATGGAGCAGCTCCAGACTTTATACTTGATGACATCACAAGTTTGAGACTTACTCCTCTGGTTTCTGGCTTTTAGAGAGAGTCGCTCATGCCCACAAATTCTGACTGAACTTACAGGCCATGGAAATGACATATTGGAATCCTTAATTTAGGTGGTCCTTCCCTTTAACACACACACACACTGCAGTGACTGTGTTCATCTCATTTAGTGTCTCTTACCTGCAGTTCACAAACAACAGATGTACTCTGTAAAAGATGGGGTCTTATTTGCCTCAGATAAACTATGGAGTTCATTTTTTTTTTTTTTTTCACAAAAGGACTACCATGAAATTTGTCCCCCATCACTTCCACTGAGAGCACATCAGGAGAGGATCTTTTACTGGCCAGTCAGAGCAGGAGGAATAATTACAGTAAGAAAAAACTGTTTCATCATTCTTATGGGCACCTGACTGATGTTTTAAGACTGACTTGAAAAACTGTGAACTTCACCTTTAATGTATACAATATTTAGGTCCTATTTTACACAAGTTTTTTATTGTATAATATAATATAGCAATTACTGTAACAAATAATCAGTGTTAGTTACAATGTTGTCTGTAAACTTGAGACAGGTACATTTTACCGAAGTCTAGCTTTTTTGTTTTTTGTTTTTCTTTCTTTTTACAGAATGCAGCCTGTCACATGTGTAAACTACCTGCATGGTCTTTTGCCATTTGAGTTAGTTACGTCAACATGTATTGAAGCCTTCTTATTCTCACAAGACTCCTCTTACTGGCAATATGACGGTAACAGGAACTATTCTTAGCTATTCTGATTTCAGTGGATGTACAGACACTATGGGGATGGTGTCGGAGGGACATCCGTGGAGGGTTGGGTTGGAAAATCCCCCGAGGAGAATTTTTTGGACACTTAACAGTTAAGATTCTCAAAGTTTTAAAGACTGACTGTCATTTTAGGAAACCACCATATGACTGAGTATGAAAAGTGCACTATATATGATTTGTTTAGTCACCTTTAAATGACATTTTTGTGACATACTAACACTTTACAAAAACTATAACAGCTGGCAGTGATGTATTCTACCTAACACTCATATTACTTTCTAGTGTTCCACTTATAATACATTTTAAAGTAATGAATCAGAGACACAGTGCAGAGTTTGACACTGATTGTATCTACCCACAAGCGACAGGCAGCTTCTGTTAGGATATGGCAACGGCACTTGCACAAACCACACACAGAACTGCAGTCCACCGTAACACTAGAGCCAGTAGTAATAATAATGGCAATTTATTTAGTTTATTTATGATTCTGATTACATTTGCTAATTATTATTTTAGACAGTAGTGCATGCTTACCTGTCAAAGCAAATTTGATTTCTTTATATTTATTATCAATATATTGTGGAGGGCATATGTGACTATTTGGAGATGATGTGTCCCCCCAGTGTGTTTTATAATTACTCCCTAGATACACTCATATGCTAAGTGAAACATTAATAAGCAGCCAGATTCACCATGTAACAAAAATATATGCTTCTAATATTTTAATTCATTAATGTTAACTGCAGTTGTTTGAACATGGCAGTAATCTGGCTCACAACGTGGAGAGGTAACACGCGCGTGCGCGCGCACACACACACACACACACACACACACACACACACACACACACACACACACACACACACGCACACACACAGAGTAAGGAGTGCAGTGCTCTGCTGCTGGACATCAAGCAGTGGGGAAGTGAAGTGTCTTGCTCAAGAGCATCTCAGTGGCCTCTGCAGAGGGCGGGGACTCCTCTCACCAAAGTATTTTTGTCCCAGGTGTTCCCAGCTCATCCAGGGATCTGAACCGCTTACAGATGTATCTCTGTTAGAGATGGCTGGCCCAGTTGCATTGCATGTTCCAAAATAAATGTTCTCAAATAACTGTGCTTTTACACTAATATGCCTTTTGTCTTTACTGATATGGTCTGACATTAGGGATTATATCAGGGATGCTCAGCTTGTTTTGCCTGGAGGCCACTTTTGCAAAATTGCCAAGGGTAAGTTAATAAACAAACAATTATATTTATCGGTGAATAAAATAAACGAATTGCCTGTTTTCAACCTTTTAAAGTGTGATGTCCTCACTCATCTTTGCCAAGAGGCGAACCCAGTCGCAGCAGCGCCACACAGGTCAGATGCATGCACGGGCATTTCTAGGCTGAGCCTGTGGGTATCCCCTGGCACTGTTTTTGACAAACAAGCTCTCTTTTGATGCTGATTTTTGAACAAAAATGAAAGTGTATCAATTAATTTTCTTAGTGAATTAGATAACGGTGGGTGGGACACCTGCTGTCATGGGCAAAACATAGCCCACGGGCCTCAAATTAAGTGTCACTGGATTATGAACGTCATGTATTACTTTAAAAGACACAAATGCATTTAATCCAAATTCTATTCTTTATTTCCCAAAGTAACTAATTTACACTAAATAGCCTACTATATATCTGTGTTTCTTCAGTGACTTTCTGTGGAACTCATTTAAATATTCATATTATTCAACCAGGAGTCAGATGTTTACTGAATTTGAAGTGCTAAACTTGAGCATGAGTTGTTTGTTTTTGCCATGTGTACACCTCAGGTAATTCAAAAGAATAGAGGTCTCATATTGAACCAGCAAGGCACACAACTCTGTTACAAAAGCCACCATTTACTTACTAAGGGAGAATTTAAACACTATACACAGGTAAAGGTTGTCATACCACTATGTAAAAATACTTCATACTACATACAGTATACAATGCAATAAAGTTTTACCAACATAAACAATGTGCAGCCTGATTCAACTTTAGTGTCACGTGTGAAGGCATTCATTTTGATCAATGGTCAATTCAGTGTGTGCTAAAATGTGTTAATGAGTGAGTAAACGGTTTGGTTATGCTATAGATGTTCCTTTCACCTACAGGCTAACAACTGCATGAACTGCTGAGTCATTTAAACTATAGCAACGCATCCTGTGTGTGGCACATTGTGTTCTGCAATGAGGAGCAACTGCTGTCAGATAAAACTAAAAAGCCCTGACCTGTAGAGGAGTAAAAGCAAAAATATCATGTTCAATACTTGTGTAAATATAGTTATATACAGTTCATGTTAATATATAAATACACCTGGGACTTCTGTTATTAGCATTATATAAAGTTACAGTATATATACCTAATAAATGACCCATCTAGTTGTGATTAAAATGGTTCAAGTGTGTGAGTTTTGTTTCATTATTGAGGGCACACATATGAAATGTGAAGTTTTATGCACAAATTTAATTATTTCTGCATAAATTTATGGTGCAAATGTGTTCCTTTTTTTTTTTTTTCAAAATATTGAAGTGGACATGTCCCGTGTGAAATCTACACCTATGGCCACTTTTGTAACCCTTAAAAAAAAAGGCAGCAAATGATTGTAATGGTAGCATGTATTTTATTTAACAGGTGTGATCAATATGTACATTATTTAGGAACAAACTTCGACCAAAGTGCTGTACAGATAAGTCAAAAATACATTCAGATCAATTAAAATGACAATAAAAACACTGTTGAAATAAATAAATACATAAAGCAGTGTACACAGAAACAGATTTTTTTTATTTTTTTTATAAAAGATTCTTCATTTTTTGTTTGTGAAGACCCAGAAGTAAAAATGTACAGTGGGGTTGAAGAATGAATAAAATACCAGTAGCAGCAGCAGAAGACGACCCGGCAGTAAAGAATAAGCTGCACATTCCAGGCAACAATGGAAAATGCTTGACAGCTCCATGGGATTTTAAATGGGGCAATGGACTGGAGAGTAGACAGTAGACAGAGGATCTGAGGGGCCCCGGAGGTTGAGTGGGGCCCTGCAACAGAGTGGCGGTTTTGTGCCTTGCTCAGGTGTGTTTTGGCAATGGCAGCCATGAATGTTATACCCCCCTTTCTAAGTGGCTCAGCTGGGGTACCCCTCTGTGCTGGTCAGCTGATCACACAGGGAAACAAGGGGAGGTTTCAGATATTAATACGGACAACAGTAGTTGTTTTGTGGTTATTTTATTTCATTTGAGTTGATTTACAGTGTAAAGCAAAACACAGTGGGGTGATGGGCAGCTGTTTGTGCATCCTCTTTGTGTGGATGAATACACGGTCAGCGGATTGTATCTGTGACTATAAAAAATAAATAAGCTGAAGGTTATTGCTTCACATGCATCACAAGGAGCATAAAGACTGAATGTGATGCACGATACAAAACAATGCTCTGCCATAAAAAATACTGCACCCATTCAGCAAAGCAAGAATTTTCACAGAGAAGCTTTTTTTTTTTAAGTTTATTTTCCATTCAGTGAAGTTACACATTATAAATTCATCACAGGGCACAAGTGCACAAACACATGATAGGCACAACTTGCTACACATATTTTACATCCTCTTTCAACAGGAAGTTAATTAGGCAACTTGAATTGGTAAAACGCGTTGCTGCCACACTGTTGCTCTTTGATCACTACGCGTGCTGATTGAAGCATGTCTGAAACAGATGATGGCCGGTTGTTATGAGGCTCAAAGCCCCAGGATCCATTTGCAGTGCTGGCATCTCAAGCACCTCATGTTCATCCTCTGAAGAAGGTGAGACAATCCATTAAGTGAAAGGCATAAACACTCAACTCTGGGAACCTGATTGTTGGCGCTGTCCCCCATCCAGCCCATCTGACTGCAGCGGACTGTGGGTTTTATACAAGACAATTCAAGTCCTAAGATGGAACATTGAGAAAGAGAAGACAAAGGGAAATAAGACCATATGGCAGTTTGCATATCATAACACAGCAGCACAACTTTTTAAAGGAAGAGCTCACAGATGTAAGAGAGGGAGCACCTTGAGAGGAGTTTGCTCTAAATATTGATTATCATGCATTTGCCTGCAAGAAATAACAAAAGCCCATCAATTTACACTAACCACATTACTAACATTTCAGCACATGGCATGTCATGTCATATGTATTTTGATCTTCTTCTTCGAGCAGCCCACATCTACCGAATAATTGAATGGGGAAATCTTTTACAAAAATAACAATAATATGAATGTCTTTACACAAATTAGGATGAAAACACAAGTTAGTTTGTTAGTTTTTGTGAACAATATTAAGATGTAGCCACTTTTTAAAGCGTCACATTTACATCAAGTCTAAAATGCCACAAGGCATGAACACATCTCCTAAAAAATAGATTGATCCAGCAGACTGTAAGCATCGAGTCACTGCTGTCAATCACTGTTTCAGTCCATTACAACAGTGTCATGAGCACCTCTCATGGTCTATGATTAATATTATGATATGTATATTCTCTAAAAAGTCACCTTGTGCAGAACTCAGTCCTTTGTACAACACTGTCAGCCTGCTTTGTCACTATGAGCCAGTGTGTTAGCCAACCATAAGAGTGTGTGAGAAATATAATGCACTGCGACCTTCATTCAAACTAAACGCTTTCTTTCAAGGAGGTTTCAACATTGTTTAAATTTATAGTATATTCACACAGCAGTATGAGCACCACCCAGTGTAACTGAACTGTTATTCTATTGAAGAATTATTTGTTAGAAGACTTAAACAATGAACAAACTTTCTTAAAATAACACACAGCGACTAACTTCCCAAAATCAAGACTCTCAATCGACATGGAGGGTCATGACATAAAACTAATTAATGCTTACCATACCTGTCTGACTTTTTCCTTGTAAATTAAAGCAGCTTCAGTAGTGTTGTATGAACGCTCATATAATTTTCCCCCTCCACTAATGCACCAGAGTTTGCACACCAGCGAGAGCAGGAGGACGCTGAATGAAACAGTCCTGCTTGAGACACATTTAGTTGTTAATAGCTCTCAACAACCTCTTTTTTTTTATACTGACTGTCACATTGCTTTGTCATTGACTGTCAGAGGAATAGATACTATTAGAATGTGAGGAAATGATGTATAATAAATACACCTGGTCAGGTTTTATATTTCTTAAATGTATAATAAACTCATGGAACTGGTGATGCATGAAGTTATCATAAAGGTTTAGATTTGAATAACATAGATGTAGATTTTAGGGTGGATGCAGGGGACATGTCCGCCCTAAATGTCCATAACATGTGCATTTGTACCCCCCAAGTAAAAATATTAACGTTTTATTCTGATGAATAAAGAATTTTCCACCACATGTTAATGCAGAAAATGTAAAATTGGTACAGAAAAATTCACCAGAATGCAGGAATCAAGTCTTTGACACTCCACATTTCCTAGCAGAGGACGCCCTACTTCATGTGTCCCCCACCCAGCCCTGAAACAAAACCCATGCCCTTGCTTAATAATGACTCTTTTACACATTATAAATCCACTCAGCAGAAAAAAGTGACCAGAATAAAAAGCCAGTATGGTTTTCTGTAGTCCTTTATTTCATTCACCATGATATTTTCACATGGCTACAGTTGTGCAACACTAGTAGACAGGTGGAGAAAGGTACCTGGGAGGAAAAAAAAACTGTCTGAGCACTCTACCAGATCAGATCATGACAGTGTCTGTGTGTACTCTGCAGACTCGGCTGTTTTCCTAATCTCAGTATTCAGCAGAGTCAAGAACCTTGACACTGGCTGCTTTCTCACAAAGATGACTCTAAACTGGCTGCTGGACATCGGCACTACTTTAAACTCAGACCCACTGCCAGCACAATTTAAGAACTGCACCATCAGCGTCTCCCTCAGCACAAACACTACTGCACGTTTTGTCTTGTTCAAAGCAGTGAGAACAGAAAGCTAATGTTTATTTCAATGTGAAGCACTCGTAAGATCTCGTTCACTGTTAAATATTACTATCAGCAGTTTAATATCCACGGAAATGTCACAATGGAGCGTGTTAGTCAGTCCTGCTTTCTACATCTCCTCACACTTGAAGTTTGTGAAAATGACCTTACATGGAGACAAGGACACTTAAGCAAATGGGTTCTGCATTTTCTCTCAGAGGTGTTTTAACTGCACGTGAAAGAACAACATTGTGCACGGCTGATGAGGAAAAGGAGCTAAAAGCGAGTGTCATGACACCTCAGTAAGTAGCAGGATTGCAAAATTGTAAAACCCAATTAAACAACATTGTCAGGATGTTTATTCGCAGGATACATGCAAATGATTTAAATGATACACGTCATACAGATGTAGAATATGAGGTATGCAAAACTGTACGACAGTCATTTTATAATTTACCGGTTGCATGTTTTCAGTTCAACTCAAACTAAATTGTCAAATGAACATCAGTCAGTTTTTGTGCAGGATCCCAACAGACAGGTGTGAATTAGAAGCAGATAGAGTTTCATTATTCCATGAATTAAATAAATAAGCCATCTACAAATTGTGAATGCATTTGACAAATACATTGCAATGCTGATTGTTTAACTCCTCACTTGTCATGAAATAAACAGACTTGTTGCAGACTGCATGCTAGCTTCTCCTGCGTTACATCCAAGTGACTGCTCTCTGGTTTCAAAATGGATACAGTGACAGAAAGAAACATCCCAGTTTTATTCATGTTATTAGATGAACACAACACCACAGAGGCCAAGGATGCTCAAAGATGCTGCAGTTATCTTCCTCTCCTCCTCTAAGCGCCACAGAAAACGATCACCAAGCTGCAGCTCTTCTGTCTTCCTTGTTTAAACCGCAGACACTGGTGTGTGTGTTAGTCAGCTCTCAGCTCACCAGGATCTTCTCATGCAGACGGGGAGGCTGGTGTGAACAATGCTGTGCAGACGCTCTGTCCCACTGAAAGTTGTGGATTTGCTGCGTGGACTTGTTTTGTTTCACACAGCACCATGCGAATGAACAACTCCTTGTCTTTTAAATATATTTTAATGAGATTTTATCACCTCTGTGTCCCCCAACAACATTTAACTAAAGAAATCCTGCACCAGACTTTTGAAATATTAGCATCTGGATATGTTTTTTCGCTGCCCTGTGCAGATTTGTTGCAAACTGTTTAGTCTGTCTGTGTATCTTTTCTTTTCTTCCACACCAGCCTCATCAAAGTGATGAAAACTCTTGCAGACTAAACATTTCTCCCCTCCTTTACTCACTCCTCCTTCCATCATGTCCTGTGTCCCTCCACCCCCTGCTGGTGCCTCTGTCTAACCCAACGAGGCCCCCTACAGGTGCAAGCTCACTGATGCTGAACTGAGCAGGTGCATAAAGATGGCAGCCTTTTATTTTGTCATTTGAACCCATTTTGCAGTGCTTTGCATACTCCCGCATGAGGAAATGATGGTGCTCGGGGCACTTTGCAGCCTGGGAAGTAAAGTCTGCATAACATGCAGGACGTGATGGACATATTAAATATTGCAAGTGAGCAGATTGTGTGAGTATTTTTGTTTTTAAATCCACGCAGATCTTCTGTTTTAGTTTGCTCCAGGAGGATATTTGCTGCCATTTTTGTTAAATATTAACAAAAGAAACACCTCTGATCAGCTTCAGTAGAAATGATAAAGATTCAGTTTTTCATACTGCTGAGGACATTTGACTCAGAGTCTTCTTTGCTGTGAAGGACACTGATTGAACTGAGACTTTCCTTGGAAAACCTCACTTCAGCTCCATTGTTCACTTTCACTGAAGTGAATTAATCTGCACCGTATGTGTCCCCCTATCCTATTGCGCCACACCGTGGATATACCCAGCTTCTCTCTGTCTCTCTCTAAGTCCGTCTGTCTTTCTCCCTCTGTGTCTGTCTCTGAGTTTGAAATGGAAGCTGTGCTAATTGCCTGTCGACTGTTTATGTTGAGTCTACTTTGTTTTGAAGAGCGATATGATTATGCTCTTAAGATCCATAACAATGTCATAAACCGCAATCATGCACTTAAAAAGACAGTTTGCTGGGATGCCTGTTCATTATAAAAAAGGAGGGGAAAATAGGAAAAAAAAACCACGTTAATTTCAGCGGTTGTGGTGTAATTTTGTTGCAGTGATTTGCAGTGCTGGAATTAGCTGAAGTTGGACTGTGAGACATTTGCAGGTAAACGCTGCATGACGCCAACTACAGACCTCTGCTTCCATCTTGTGGCAGCTCAGCGCAACACCTCCTCCTCCTCCTCCTCTGCCTCCTCCTCCTCCCCTCCATCACTCCCCTCTCTCTTTAATATCGGCACTGTGGCGAATCTAATCTGGATCTCCTTTAAGGCAATAAAACCCAGATAGCTTCCTTTAAATGAAAAGCACCGCTTATTATAGCTTTGAAATCCTCGTTTATTTGGCGATGTGCGCGTGATAGAGAAAAAAATGATTCATGTCGAGGTTCAAATGAGCAGGATGACGAAGATCCATGGTGTCCCAAGTGCATATTTCCTCAAGTATTGTATTCCAAGGTATATAATAGTGTTATCCACGCAGGTTGAACTATGCTGCGCGCCAAGATGCTTGTTTTAACGTCGCCTGCTTTATCCCTCCGAGCAGCCAAAAGCAATTTCCGATAAATCTGACCCTGTTGCTGAGCTGGTGGAGGGATGGTGTAATTTTCTGGTGCGTTAATGACAAAACACGGGTGCGAGGCGAATGGTATTCACCGTAAAAAGTTGATCACAAAGGCTTTTACGCGTGTGATATTTTTTAGCTTTGGTTTGAGGGCAAACACAACAAAGCGTGACTGGATGCGCATATCAATTGTTTGGGTTGAGCTTAAAAATGTGTTTAAAACTGCAATAAATTTGGTGACAAACAAACTCAATGGTGGAGTGGGGCTCCTGAAATATATAATTTATAATAAAATAAAAAATCTAGAAAATAAACGCACATTAAAATATGATTTTTAAAAACACAAGAGCCATTTTCATAACGTAAGTTGCAGTCTTTCCAGCGGCAGTAGATCTTGGCGCATTAGTCCACGACACCTGCCAGCATCCCCAGTTTTTGTTCCCATGGAAAAACATCTGCATCCCACAGCATCACTTCCACACCATCGGATTCACAATAAAATTAGAATGCAAATGGCAGCTTCAACATTTACCTCTTAGATTAATCAATCTCACTATTTGCATATTTCTGTAATTGCTACCAGCACGAGCAGCGCCTTGGTATATAAGTTACAGTAAAAAAAACATCCAGGGTGTGAAATCCAAATCTTTAATTGGAGCAGAATGTCACCAAGCAGCTCAGTTTTACACCTGATGCGGAAATCCAGATTCCGGACTCTAATGGGGGCAAACCGTGTCAAATATTTTTCCATGAGCCTCTTTTAGAAACAGGCCTACGCATACCAGCAGCAAAGCAAATAAGGAAGAACACTGTCTGCTATTAAAAATAGTTTTTGCCCCTCGACGAGCGACTTTTTTTTTTGAGGACAGACAATAATCAGCCTTTCACTGTGGAGAACGGGGGAGAGAGGGAAAGGAGAAATGAGAAGGCTGTTGTTGGCACAGCTCTATCAAGGAAGAAGGACTCCCTGTTATCTGTGAATGGGGCTTCTTTTTTTGACCAGAATAGATATAGCACGAATTTTTAATTCGTTTTTCTTTGAGAGACAACAATGCTTTATTTGAAAGCTTGATACAATTTGGGGCTTGTGAGAGATCCTTTTCTCCTTGTCCGAGCCCAGCTGCCCATATGGGATACAACGTGTGCAGCAAAGATCACAATGGCACCAAGTGACAGGCGGGACAAAAAGCCCAAGGATACATCTCCCTGACTCTGAACAGCACCAAGAAACTCTGTCAGTCTCTCTATCTACACTGTCTGCAGCCCCACTCCTGCTGCTCGTTAACATGCACGCCTCTAACATCCAGTAAAAACCAGGCCTGGGCTTTTGTCTGTGTGTTGTGTTGTGGTGTGTACTGTATTATGCAATGATGGAGTCACAAAACTGCCTCATCACAGAGGCGAAATCTGAGGGCAAGGAGCCAAACAAAGGTTACGTTTTTCTTTTACTGCTGAGGTTTTAAATATTGGTCTTAAGACGAGTCTAGTTTGTGAAGTTTTATTCTAAAGAAGCCAAAATATCGGATGGAGTTCACTTAAATCCAACGACTGCAATTTATTCTGCAAATCACTTTATAATATCACATTTCTCCTCACACCTCTAAGCGATTATTGGCACGCCATACGCAACGCTGCGTGTTCCTTCTTTCCCCACAAATGCATCAAAAACGAAAACTATAAACAAACTGCTGATTTATTTGACCTACAAGCTCAACCAGTGGTGAAACACAAAACCTTTCTGTCTGGGACAAATTGAGTCTGTGTCGCCCCACAAAAGCAGTAGCCCCCTTGAGACTCAATTCTGTAAATAATTAGCAAATCTGCCCAATTTGGCTGTTTGTTCAGTGATGATAGGGGCGACTCTAACATCTGTTGTGGGATTTTTGTCCCGGGACAAACACGACGCATAGATTTTTCTACTAGGTTATCATATTTACCCAAGATATTGACTGGAGTCTGATAATCCGCAGTGCGCTACGGATCACTGGGGGAGCCATTTGTGCTTGTTTTGGTTCCACCTTATAGAAGATGGTGACTAATGTGGCAAAGTGTGCTTTAATGCGGAATATCAGGTTATGTGATCAAATGAAAAATAACTTTATTAGGCGGTTAAAGCCCCTTAAAGCCGTGCGTGTTTTTAGTTGACCGTTGGCCGTGGTTAAACAAAGAAGGCTGGTGACTCATTGATTATTCCTGCTCTATTTGCAGTTTAGCGCTTAACAAGATAACAAAACATTTATTGCATTAAACGATTTTTCCCCCCACAGCCTACCACTTTGCACCCAAGGCGGGGAGTGGTTGGGGACGCTGACAAAAAGGAGAGCTTTTGACTCAAAAGCTTCTTATGTGAAGAAGCCCTCTCATATTAAGTGAGTGGATTTTAGTCCCATTTCACAAGTGACTTTAGGCTCTTTATTTGGTGAGGTGTTGGGATTGAGAAAAATATTCTCCGGATTAAATTTGCCCTAAAAAAGAAAGGAGTGAAGTGCACTGGAGATTTATTCCCAGAGTCAAGCTCCATTCTGTGCCACAATATAGTGTTTAGCTCCTCGTCTTTCATTGTGGTGTTTAGCGGTGTCTTTTCAGAGAGGACCAAATCGATTAGGACACTTATAAACCAAAAACCTCCATTTCAAAACACAGCATTTTATTTTAAAATCCTTATAAAAAATTTTGGGATATTTAGCCATCACCGCGCGGCCACACGCTTATTTACATATGTGATCTGACACGGCATTCTTAACGTTTTGCCAAAAAATAAAAAAAGAAAAAAAGAAAGGAAAGCAAGAATAAAAAAAACTCCCTCATTGTTTTTTTTTTTTAAAATGTGTAAATAGCCTATGTAGAGGCCGATCTTCAGCTTTACGCACCCGAAAGCTCTCTAAAACATTTGCCACAAATTATTTACAGGAAATAAAAACAAAAGGGAAAATAGCTGCAAAGTTGCCAGTGTTTATTCATGGCCATAAATATTTTTTTCGGTCCATAAAAGAAGCAAGAAATTAAAATTTCTATAATTATAAAGTGGTTCGTACGTGCTGATAATAACACGAAGGGACAAAAGAAAAAAAAATAAAGAGGAAAACATCTCTACAACCAACACACAACATACTTTACAAAAAAATTTTCACAAGAAGAGCATTGACATTCTTAATAAAATCTATAAGGGAGAGGTTCGGACCCAGTTCTCTTAACGAAAACATGTAAACACGGCGCACACATGAGCCCCGAATAAAAATGGTAGTATATATATGAGTCAAGCTGCAAAAATGAAAAGTCTTTTGTTTTTTGTGTTTTATTTTTTTTCTTTGCTTTGTGGTGAAACTCCCTATCGTGCCTCCAAGCCAAGTCTCTATAATTTCTCTCACCAAGTCCACTGTTGCGTTTGCACCAAGTGATGTGCTGTGGGGAACTGTGGCGTGGCCGCGGCGCTGTACTGCGCGTTATACTGCATGTGTTGGAGTGACTGGGCACTATAAGCCGAGAAGGGGATCCCGGCCTGAAAAGTGGCCGCCAAGTCCTGAGCTTTAAGAGTGTGACAAGGCTTTCCATCCCTGACTAAGACGGGCACGGCCACCCGCCTGGGAGAAGGGAGATGGGTCACTTCCATACCTTTCTCGGCCCGGGCTCTCTTCATCTTATACCGGTGGTTCTGGAACCAGATCTTCACTTGGGTCGGGGTGAGGCGGATCAGGCTGGCCAGGTGCTCCCTCTCCGGGGCTGACAGGTACCTCTGCTGCCTGAAGCGGCGCTCCAGCTCGTAGGTCTGCGCCTTGGAAAACAACACCCTCCTTTTCCGCTTCTTGCCGGAGTCGCTGCCGCCGCTGCTGGAAGTTTCCTTGTCGTTGTCCGGCGATTCGTCGTCCGCGGACGGCTCCGGGGACTTGGCCGAGTCCTGAGAGCTGGCGGATAGACCGTGCACTGCGGCAAGAAACGGGAGAAAGACTGTCAAAATGTTATGTTGTAAAGTTCCAAGAGACATTTAATCACAAGCACAAGGCATGTAATCATCAATCAAAACTTTGGGTGCATTGGAAATTAATTGTGCTGCTGCGTAATAAGAAAAAATAACCTGTTAATGATGGAGCACTTGTCAAAACAAGATTACGCAGACATTTTTAAGACATAAACATGCCTGAATAATAAAACACCGGGACATTTTTTGGCTATTTTGAACTCTTTGGTGCAATTTTAAAGTGGAAAGCACCAAAAATTATTCCTCAGCCCAAATCTCCACAAGCAGAGCGAGTCAGTGA